>NC_090931.1:1117758530-1118061560 GCF_040938575.1 Ambystoma mexicanum
TAAAGGATGAGTAATAACGAAATGAACCTCCCCTCCATTGCTGTCCCATAGGACGAAAAGGCAGAGGTTGTCGAACTGCAGGGCTCAACAACTTTGCTGCAGCTTTTGAGGTCTGCAATCTCTCAAGGCTCTAGTCAGCCTTGCTGCCAAAAAGATGTACACCATCAAAGGGCATGTTGAGGAGCCGGGCTTGCACATCAGGAGCAAACCCCGACTTCCGCAACCACGCAAACCTGCTTATTACGGTGCTCGCCAACATGGACCGGCTGACGCAATCTGCCATGTCCAGACCCGACTGAAAGGCCTCACACATGGCATTCTTGCCATCCTGTATCACAGCAAGAAAACCATCCCGTTCGTCCCCTTCGGGAATATGTTCAGCCTCTATGGAAACAGTTCCACAGAGAGTGCGTGAAACGTGACAAGGCACATACGCAGTAGGGTGCCCGAAGAGCCATACTCGCTGAAGAAAACACTTTCTTCGCCCAACCATCAAAACGCTTGTCGTCCCCATCAGGAGGGATGGTAGGATACCACGCCTGCTTTGCTGGGGCCGTAGCCGCCTGCACCACCAAACTCTCCGGAATGGGGTGCGTGGTCAAGTAGCAGGGGTTGCTACTGGCTGGGTGGTTTTTTCGCGGCAAAGACTTGCCCACTGCCGGGAGACTCTCCGGAGCAGTCCAAGCCGCCGCCACCCTCCTTTGCAGAGCCATATGGAACGGCAGTACTGGGTCAGTTGGTGGACCTTGGTCAAGGATATTCGTCAGGTCATCCTGCAGAAAATCCCCTGGTGTAGCAGATCATCCCAAGTACTCTGACCCTCGACATAAGGCGCCGGTACGAGGACTCGCCATGTGTGCCAGGCTCAGGCCTACAGAACTCCACCGCCGTAGAGGTGTCTAGACCACTGGCGTCGTGCAGCGACTGACGCAGGTCCTCCACCTGGCTGTGTCCAGAGATAATCTCGTCTGGTACCGTATCAGGAACCATCCCATCTTCAGAACCCTCATCCATCTCAGAAATATAATCAAGATGGTGGAAAGTGGGCACAGAATGGGGGACAAAGACATGTTTGGCCTTGGCCAGAGCCTTTCTAGGGGGTTCCATCATGCCACGGGGGAAAAAACTGCCTCGAAAGGCATCGAGGGCGTTGAGTGAAAAAGCATCGACGTTGAGCGTGGCGCCAACAGCATCAACGGCTTCGACACAGGCCTTGAGGGCGGAGCCCCGAGCATGTCCTTCGACAGCCGGAGCGCCGATTGGACCTGGAACGGGCAGGACTAGAACGATTCCCCTGGTCCGAGTGGGACCTTTCCCGCAAATCGTGCCGCCCACCCGAGCCCGAAGGCGTACCACCAGTGTCTCTACTATGGTCACACCCGACCCCACTCGGAGGCGCGGACTGACCGGTGCCCTGCGATTCAAGAATCGCCAACATTTTCTTACCGAAGGAAGCCCATTCCTCTGGAGTCGCATGCTTCGTGGGATAAGCAACCCACTGACGGGTGTGCCTCCAAGAGGCAGAGGAGTGGCGGGACCCACTCCGGGACCGAGACCCCCGAGACTTATGACGGCGATGCGGAGAGTCGGCCCTCGAATCGTCCGTCGAAAGCCCAGTGGATCTCGACTTCCGGGGCTTGGACACCTTACCGACCGACAGCTTCTTCTTATGCTCCTGCAAGGCACGAGAGCCAGGTGTTGTGCGAGTCCGTCACCGACAACTTGGACCCGCAGTCCCCACACTTCTTGAAGCCCGGACGCAGGGTGGAAGAAAAGGAAGAGATCCTGATAAACTTCACAACGAACAGATTCGAAGAACCAAAAGAACAGAAATTCCAAAGAGTCGAGGCGCGCCGAGATCTCCGAAGCGAACACTTTCGTGGAAAAAACGGAACTGAGGCTACGGGTGTCGTGCATCCTACTTATAACATCTGGTGACGTCGGCTGTCGGAGGAGGTCCTCGAGGACGGCGTATCAACGTCATCGACGCAGGAGCCAAAAGATTTTCCGAAGCAGCACAGCTGTGATGATTACAGTCAGATATGGAATACGTCGGAGGACCCAATCCCCTCGAAAGAACACTTCAGAATAATCAGAACAGCTTGCCTAGCGTTTATAAAGTCCAAATCTAAGATGGTTTAGGGCCTTGTGCCCAAATGTCACCAGTTCTGAATTATATACTTCACAGGTATGAAGAGAATGTCAATGCCATTGTCTAAGATTAAGAACACGAACATTAGGTTAAATTCAAGAAAGTAAGCACTCAATCACAGTCCTTAGGATAGTCATAAGAAGGGGCCCCGTGGCCAGGCCTCCAAAGACAAAAGTCAGGAAAGAGTGATTTAAGGAACGAACTTTGTCCTCCGTAGGCTTACTTGGGTGTGGAGGTGTAAGGGGGGGCAGAAATGTTAACTTCACCGCTGGCTCAGATTTCTCCAGAGACCACTGCTGGAGTTCCAGAATTCTTTCTGGACCATTTCTTCTGTGCGCTCATTTCCGTCGAGGAAAGGCCTAGGGGTCACAGGTGCAGTGGTCACTTTTGGATGTGGGATTTAGTTTTAATCAGTCATGGTGCCTATCGGTTCAAGGCAGCTTCCAGTAGAACACCCAAACGAGGAAAGAGGAAGAACTCTGCAGAGCAGGCCACCTCGGGACAACTCCAAAGATTAAAGTGTTTCAACGTGAGTCACCACCGTCAAGCAGCGACAAGCCATCTTCAAGTGGGGAGGAAAAAACCAGGCCCAGCACAGCTTATGCAAGAAGGCTGAAAATACAGGCGTCTTGTTACACAAGTTGAATAGCCTGCAAGTGTCAAGGATGCACTCAGAACGGTGATGGCTGCAGAGTGGTAGCAACCCAAGAGAGCTGGTCAGTCTACCATTTGGTCATTTGATACTTCCAAAGGCACATACCCTTGAACAGGGGGTAAAGACTGGTTATTCCCACTGATCATGGGGTTGAAGCACAGTCTAGGGTCTTGAGATCAGGCAGAGAAGCAGGGCTTCACCAGTTCACTGGATTTGGTGCCAATCAGCTCCAGGGTTTTCGGGGGTTAGGGGGGGTGAATGGGCTGTTCTGTGTAGGCAACAGGGATCTGCTAAATGGCTGGAGGAGCCTTCTTTGGATCCAAGATTTGGGCTGCAAGCTCACCAAAGCCCACCAATGGTAAGGATCTGCATAATGAAGGATGAAACTTCTCCTAAATGCACTTCCTTTAAGGAAATGTGTGCAGCTTTAAAAATACAAAATTTCTACCGAGGGAGACAGTCTCCCAGTACTTGGGGACTGCTCAGTTTCCCCAAAGAATAATAAACAAGGGAAGTAAAGTAGGCAGCTTTATTTACCTCCAAAAGTCAGGTCAGCAGTCAAAACAAAAAGAAAGGGTGTCCCAAGAAGTGTACGGGAGAAAAGAAGAGAATCTTTCATAACAATGTATGGGGATAGTCACTCAAAGGCTAAAATGGGGGCATTAAAAGCACCGGGGAACCATAAACCCATATACTAAATAAAGGTAAAAGTTCAATAAGTAATTTAAGTAGACAAAATGATCAGATCAATTGCATATATAAACAGTGAAAGGTCATCCAGGCCCTTCTCATTCCTATACTAAAATGCAAGGCCAATATAGATACAGTACACATTCTATCACCAGCCAAATTAAACCTTCCGTAATGACCAGTGTAAAGGACTATTCACAAAAAGGGACTAGTAATGTGCTTACTAGATTCAATCGCTGCTTTGACAAGGCTGATCATATCCTTCCAAATGACCTGTAAAATGGCATCTGTAAGAGATATAAGGCACAATTACTACAAATACAAACAGGAGACAACATGCCATTCACTAAAGTAAATTCAATGTAGAAAGGGAGAAAACATGAGCTCGGCCTTCTAAAACATTGAGCAGCAGTTGGGGGACCTTCATGTAAAAAAAAAATTTTTTTTTTTTTAAAATAAAATAAAAAAAGGCCACAGTAGTGCATATGGAATTCACAATATCCTTTAACATACCCACTCCATCTACTCCTTGCCACAACAGCCTACACTATTAATCTCTTACCAGAGGCATCTTTTCCAACTGCTATAAAGCCATCCTGTACTGCATTCAAGAGAGTGCTTGCATGTTTGCAGAAGAACGAGGGACTAGTTATTAACGGGTGCTGGAGAGGTTCTAGTGAGACAAAAAAAAAATTAAAAAAAAGAAAAGTAGGATAATTAATGCAGAATGTTTTACACAAAAGCAGTGTGGGGATGTACAAACACCACACAAGAGGGAGCCAAACATCAGTGGAGAATGGCATCTTTGGTGTGGTTGGGCACAATTACAACTACCCCAGAAAGCAAATTACTTCTGTGAAACAACAAAGACCAAGTAAATGTCACATTTAGCAGCAACATATCTTCACATGTGTACAATGACACTTACCTAGGCCAAGCATAAGATTATTTTGCTTGGCAAACATCACAATCTCTGGTCCCAACAAAAAGTGAAGCAGCATTTCAAGTCCCAACAGCTGAACAGATGGTAGTGCTGTTGATGAAAGGCTGCTAGAATTCAAGTTCATCCTAGGCGTTGTGGGGCTCGCAAAGGGGTGGGTTCCTGATTGGAAAAACAAAATACATGTTCATGGTAGATTTGAAATTCTGCCGAGTCACCCATTAAATAAAATAAGTGCGCAAGCACACACACACACACACACGGCAGGATAGTGCCTTATAGGTCAACTTAATTTGTGGGGTGTCTAATGCCAACTGACTCTCCTAAACGTTTTGCTTGCTTTCTTGATCGTAAGACTTTTTGCTGTCGGAGGGATTTTTACTGAAGCTCAATACAGCTGAAAATCCTGTTTTGTTTGCTGCCTTGAATATCCAACACTGACACCAGGGCAGGGGTGCTCCTTAAGAACACTGACTGAATGATCACCCAGAATGCAAGTTGCAAGTATGTTGGTGGCCATTTACTAGTTTTAGAAATGTAATTGTAGCCCATTTGTTTCCGTGGCCTCTGTTGGAATGGACTACAACAAATTACCAAAATGGCAGCTCTACCTCTGTAGGCTCCGGGCCAAGACTACCAACGAATCCTTGGTGTGATTGGTACCCGGTTTAGAATGGATGTGGGTTTCCTATAACCACGTACCCGGAAAAGAGGTAGAGAAGGTATGTTGCATGGAACCCTACTGATGCTATAATGTTCACACTCGGTCCTCCTGTTGTGCCTCAGTGCTGGGGAATCTTAGCCACAAGCCTTCTCCCCTAGTGCTCCTGCCGGCCTCATGAGCTAGGTCTTCCATGCCTGGAGCCCTCAAATCTTTGCCCCCTTATTGCCTGCTCAAACTGTGGTGCGGGCCCTCTGCTGACTGGCTGGTCCAGAGTTGCTTGCTGTTACTCCATCATATCCTCTGCTCAATCGTGGGACAGCAACCTTGTGTTAAGGAGAAAGTTCATTTTGTGTGCCAATTCCCCTCAACCAGAGAGACCCCTCTTCCCCCAGCTCTCGCTGGACTTCTAGGCTTTTATGATTTACTCTTCAGAGTGAGTGGGACCTTTTACCACTCATTTCTTGCTCCGAGATGGGAACCCTATTTTTTTCTGCAACTTTTTTCTTTTTACCTTTAATGGGTCATGCTTTCCACCATGTATTTCACTGCAGGCATATGTAATGAATTGGTGCAGTGTTGCTGGGGAGACCCCTGGGTTTCCCCCTTTTCTATTCCTGATTACCTTTTCCTGAGAACTACTGTTCTGGAGTGCCAAGGGGCTACATTAGAAATCCTTTCCCACTGCTCATGTATCTTCTATAGCTACAGTAACAGACCAACCTAAGTGGCTGCTGGCAGTGGATAACTTTACAATTTTTTGATAGTTACTTGCATGCTGTTTCCACAGTACAGCACCCATGGATGACCATTTTCACAAAATGGCCCAGTGTTCCTTTATCGGCATTTTTCGTGTGTGGTGCCCTTCTAGCATTCCAGGTCGGGGTGGGTCCTAGAGTTTTGCCTTTGGCGGCATATCTTTGTGAAGCCCGCCAAGGATCTAGTGTGTCTGCTGAGGCAGGAAGTGAGGGGAGGAGGCCAAAACCTCAGGCCTTTGTCTTCAGGTATGCCTGGCAGGAACCAGTTTGAACTGGGCAGCTGGCTGTCGGACAGCCAGCCCCCAGGTGATTGACAGGTCCATAGGACTGAATTAATGGGTTCCTGCATAAATGTCAACCAATGGAACTGAAGCTCAGAAGACTACCAGAGACGCCTGCAGCACCTACAGTAACTGCTGCTGGCCTGACCCAGTTTTCACATCGAAAGGGCAGCTCCGCCAAGGACGGCCTCCTCCTCTGGGCTGGTGGTCATAACCAGCCTCAAGACACTATTCAATTTGAGCTGTCCCCTGACATCCTACAGCCTTCCTGGGATGCAGAATCCAAATACCTGGGGTAACAACCACCTTAAGTGCATTGCCTTGCCATTGACTAATGTCGCTGGAACTTCAGTGACATCCGGGTGGATCTCCAGAAGCACAAATCCACTTCCACTCCTCAGAGTCCACTCACCAGATTGCAGGACCAAGAAACAAAGAAGATTCCAACCAGCAGTGATCGTTAGCTACTGGTGCTGAGAAAAAGGCGCCAAAACAAACAGACACGGGAGTAAGAAGAATTCTTTGCCATCAAGTCTCTCTCGACTACTACTGTAGAAGACCGTCCAGGGTTCCCCCTTTCGTCACCACGACCAAGGACTAGGAGAGGGGAGGGGAGGGGATTTGCAGCCATGCATTCAGAAGGTTGCCAGCTGCATCAGCTTCTTCACTCACAAAGTACCTTAAGGGAAACTTAACGGAAGCCGTTTGTGTTCCTCTGGTTTGCAGGTGCCGTTTTTACTGTTTGGGTGTTAACCCATTTTCAGTCGCCCAGGCATAACAGCCTATGTCCCTCCAGGAAGACTTCTCCCAAGCACCTGAACTTTAACCAAGACCAACTTTCACAAACTTGTTACTTGCTTGTGCGTAGAAGATTTGCATCAGAATAGTCGCATTCCTATTGACTTGAGCATTGCTCGTTTCCCAACAAATCCTCTGAACCTCTAGGCTTAGGCATTGCTGGTTATCCTACAAACCTGAACTGTAGAACTCCTTTTTTAGGGAAAAAGAATGCTTAAACCTTATAAGAGTTGCGACTAGAATTGCTTACTTGTGATCGTTGCTCTTTGCAAAGAATGTACAGTTCATTTCAAATCAGTGCTTTCACTGACCTGAAGTCACTGTGTGGATAAGTAAAGTATAACAATTTACTCACCCGCCTTATTCCTCCTTACTATACTAAATGTATGTTTGATGTTGCTAGTTGATGCAATATTCCTTCAGTTTCTAACCAATATCTATATATATGTATATCTATATATATATATCTATATATATATATATATATATATATCTATATATATATCTATATATCTATATATATATATCTATATATATATATCTATATATATATATCTATCTATATATATATATCTATCTATATATATATATATATATATATATATATATATCTATATATATATATATATATATATATATATCTATATATATATATATATATATATATATATATATATATATATATATATATATATATATATATATATATATATATATATCTATATATATATATATCTATATCTATCTATCTATATATCTATCTATATATCTATATATCTATATATCTATCTATCTATCTATCTATATATCTATATATCTATATATCTATATATCTATATATCTATATATATTTCACTGAATAAACTTTGTTAAAAGGGACTATATGGTTAAGTTGCACTAATAAAAACCTGTGAAATTCAAAGAAAAATCTTCATTAAAAAGGTATGTTATGGTTACAAGTAAAACCAAAAAACCTCTGAAATTAATTTGCCAGTTATGGTAAGCTAAGCAACCATAACTCGCACCACCACTGTGCACTTCTAGGACTAACACCAAGGACAAAGATGACATCACAAATGTCATATCACTGATGACATCACATATCTGGGCAACTTGTTTTTGTTCACTGACATATCTAGGCCAGGTTGTTTTGTTCACAGACAGTCAGAATATAAATATTCAAAAGCCTCAAACACACAATTCATTTGTATACATGAATGTTAGGCAAGATTGTATGCAGTACCCTTTAAGAGACTACAGCAACCTCGAACTCCTGCCAATAGGATTCCAACCTTTGGTATAAGTCTGTACTACACAGGTTGGAGCCGCCAGGTTTCTCTCTAGAGGGGTCAATGTGAGCAGTGGAGTGGTGAAACAGATTTTTGTCCCATTGACTTCCTTTGAACTGCCTTTTCCTTCCTTTTAAAAAAGAAATAATTTAAAAAAAAGCTTTGTCTCTTAAAAGTCTACTTCCTCTAAAAAAAGACTTTCAGATGTGCCAAGAACTTTGAGTCTTTAAACTACTGGGGACGATTATTTGCATTGATCTTAAAGTTTGACTTGAAAATGTAGTTATTTTGCTTCACCTCATCAACAGAAGGGTTACAAGGTGTCCAACAATATTGCATGAACAATCCGTTAATGCATTTTGTATCTCAGTTTGCTGTATCGTGGAACCGGAGCATTAAGTCTGGGCTGTTGTGCCTCCCTATTCCTTGATAACCTGACACATTGAGGCAAACCCTGTGAACCAAGTGAGGAAACTTTTCCTCAAGAAAATCCTCATAAAACTACTCACGGGATGCCAATGCACAGTTTGGCTGGTGGGTTTGGGCAAATTAAACTGTGTGGGCCTTTCTACTCCGAGAAAACCTGTGCCCCCCCCCAAAATGGTTCAATTTTGGTCTACCACATTGCCTTCTAAGAGTTGCCAAAGATTGCTAGACCACAGTGACCGCTTCAAACGCCATAAGGATTGCCTAGGTTTATAAAAATTTATCTACACGCCATATGGCTGGGAGATTTCTTAGCATCCAAAACAATACAGTGCAGACTATTCCCATCTACTGCATGTGCTACACCAGTCTCATCCATGGCAAAGTTAAAAAAACTAAATATAACGCACCTGACTTCATTCCAGGTGTCAGTTGATTAAGACTCTGATTGGCTGCTCCACGTGCAGGAGTAACTGCAACAGCAGTAGAAGAATCCACACTTAAAGCATTTTGAATCAATGGTGCACACACCTAGAAATATAAAAACACAACCACACTAAAGTACAATATTGAACAAAAAAATAAAAAGAACTTTAAACCAGTTAGTGCTTGCAATATATATTAGGGCAAAAAGCGCACATGTATGCTCGCTTTGATTTTAGTGGTAGTATATGACAAAAAATAGGTTTTAAAAAAAAAAAAACAAAGCTAGGTTGTGCCTTTTCGATTGGTTTGCTGGCTGGAGCAGCATGCATAAATCTACTTCTCCAATGTGTTGCCTGAGAAAACACCATCTCCATCCACATCGAATTGCCGTGGAGGCTGCGGCCTGGTGTCAGAGTGAACAAATATAACAAAAGCCATTTTAGCTTGCCTTGTAGTGCACAGATGGCCGAAGACAACATTTCTGGGAGTGAAGCCAAAACTAAAATCACAACCACCAGCCAACTCCACAACAAATCTTACCATGGACTGCTAAATCCTTATCCACGCACGTCAAAAAGGTTCATTCACGCAGAGAAAGCCCAGAAATAATGTAATGTCTCTGGCTGCTGTTCCTAAGAGGATTACCATTGTATCCAATTCTCCTAGTTCCAAGACATCACGCAATGCAGACAAACATTGGCCAGCTCAGTTAGCATCTACCTGTTCAAAGTTAGCAGAAAGCTGGGGTCCGAGCCTCATGAGTAGATACCACCAGACTTCTAATTTTGTTAGTGCCAACGCCTCGGTCCTCACGTGGATTGAGCACAATGGCTGCATTAAGAGCTTCAGCCTCTTCGTACTGGATAGGATTTCTTAAAATAGAAAAAGCATAATATTGACAAAAACAATAGAATTCGGTCTACATCTTACACATGAAGACAAGCAGCACATTCAGTAGAGGGCCATTAAGACTAATTCCAGAAATGCTAACTGCAGCTGATCCATCTTTGAATCTCAGCTAAAGCTCTGCAAGAGAAAGGACTTTAGAACTTATACCAAACTTCGGGAACATAGGATTACTAACCTGGGTTTGAAGCAAAATTGTCGATTAGACTCTTCCATGCAATAAAGGCAATTTTCTTTATTACAGGGGATCCACTCCGAAATCCAAGCTCTTCCAATTGTAACAATGAGTTGATGAAACTTCCACTACGATGAAGTGTCTGAGGGTTCGAGAACATTTAAAAGAATGATTTCAGAAATAGGAATACTACCTGAAGTACAAGAAATGGAAAAAAGAACTACTGGTGTTGCGGCTGCTTACCTTTCCCAAAAGCTTCACAAACAATGGCCACAACTTCAAAACATAAGTTTCATTTTTAGTGGAGAATAACCTCTGAAGTTCAGATATGATTTTCTGGAGGGCAAAAGAAAAAGGGTTAACATCTTGTCACTTACGTTTAAGATTATTATGGAAGTCACAAAATCCAATAGGTGCACATAATTTGAAATTACACAAAATAAATGCTGCTATGTATTATAAAAAGCATTTTATAATACATAACAAATGCAAGTATTACTTGCCAAGAAGATAGTGCTTGCTGTACATGTCAGGGCAAAAACACTGGTAGCAAGAATTTACCAAGTCATCAAATAAACATAAGTTATACCCATCACAGTACAATATAAGACCAGGAGAGTGCACGGGATAGATTGAATCTAGGTTACGCCAAGGTGGTGTTGGAAGAGCCAGTTCGTCAGTTCTTTACAAACCTAAGCGAGACTTTGAGCAGACCGTACTACCAAAAGAGGATCCGAGTGCAGCAAGAGAAGGACCATTTCCTAATTTTCTCCTTGCAAACCACTCCAATATCCAGTCTAGATATGGTCTTACTGCAAGATGACAATGGGTCACCTGAGATTTTTAGTTTGGCCAGCATACCGGCAGTGGCTGCCTTGTAAGCGAGGCACATTGTTTTGAACCAGAGACTAACCAGGATGGTGGGCCGGTGTAATTTCTGCAAGTCACCTAGGATGAGGAAGGGGGCAGGATGAGGAGGGCTGCAGACGGGGCGGTTTGGGGTGTCGGGGGACACATTTGCAGGTTTCAGCAGTTCAGATCCCCGAGCAGCAGGGACTTCACTTATTTCTGTACATTATAGGGGTGGTGTACGGATTGCTAGCGAGATGTGGTTCAACAGTGCCAGCATATTTGGAGCGAGCCCATTTCCTGGTCTTCTCTTCATTTATTCTTTTCTACTCCTGTTAGAGCTTCTGAAATTGGTCTGGCCCATGGAAATGGATAGCTTTTCAACTAAGTAAGGCAGCGCTTCAGTTGATATAGCCATGAATATGTTACAGGCCGTTTTAAAAAGAATTGAAAATCTGCCCAGAGTAAAGCTTTTGAGAACAAGAGGGATGTGGTTTAATTTCTTGGATGCCAGCAGTTAGTGTAGCAGCAGGGTGATGCACTGTGTGTCCCGAAGTAAAGGCAGTGACAACAAAAATAAGTGTTGCCTCCCTACAGTTGACAGTACTAATTGTGTGTGTGTAACCACCCTCTGGGTCACTGAAAAGGTGTGCTATACCAGCTATGGATTTAGAATTCAGTCACAGATTTGGTTACAGAAAAGGAAGGCAAGAAGTGACTGGTGGTTGGAGGACTAATGTCTGGCAGCGAGACTCCCAAGACCCCCCCCCCCTTGTTAATTTGGAGTTAATTAGTTTCATCTCTCAGTTTCCCTTTGATTAACCTCGACATTCAACTAGCAACACACCTCTTAGACTGCATTGTACTTGTTCTACAGAAGGGCAGCAGATGCAGTCTGTAGAGGGAAGCTGGATGTGGCTACTTACCCCGAGGGATGCATGTTCGGGAGAATTCTCAGAAATATGCTAATTCCCCTCTACCTTAGAGATCCCCAGCACTTTGGACTCTAGGACTTTTAATTTTTAACCTGGAGAGCGCGAGAACCTTTTTCCCACTCATGTATTTTTCTGTGATTTGAACAGTTTCATTTTGGTTTTTGGAGTCTGACAAACTCCATAGGCATCTTTACATTGTGTCACAGCACCTTCAGTGCAGTGGCACCGGGAAGTCAGATTTCCCAAAGGTTTAAATACCTGCTCTTGGTGAAATTACGGTTTCCAAGACCAGTGAAGTGAAATGGACTTTACTTACATTCTAGACCCAGCACACACTATCTTACCATAGGGAGCTGGAGGGGTCACTTCGTATCCCCTTTGTCTAGTTTCTCATGTAACATTTTCATGTTGCCCTTTCTACAATTAATGGCTGTTTTTACCGCGGGCTGCGTTTGCAGCTGCAGTAAGGCACTCATCGGTGCCCATTTTGGAAAAATGGCCTGGTCTTTTTTCACCATTTCTTGCGGAAAAGGTCCTTCTTGAGATTTACTCTGCGCGCCAAACCAGGTTTGGTCCCTTTGTCCGTTTTGTCTTTGGTGGGATTCACAAGTGAAGGCCGCCTCTGGCTCCAGAGTGTTTGGCAGGGGCCGAAAGTGAGCAAGGCGCCTGAAACTTCCTGTGCTTAATCCCCATGGTTACAGAAATGCACCCATATGCGATTGGCCAGCTGGCTGTCCGGCAAGGGCAGTCACCCTGCTGTGCGATTGACAGCTAGGCTGGAATGAATGGGAGAAATCTGCATAAAAGTAAAGGCTTTTTGGCTTGGAAGGCAGAATCGAACACTGGACGAAGGAATCCGAAGAACAACTTGGAAGAGACGCCTGCTGCAACTCCTGTACCGTTGGTTTGCCCTATGAAGCCCTGGTGCTGCGCGGAAACTCCAAATTCGCCTCGACAAGCGAAGCCCTGGATGACTTCTCCCCTTGAGTTGGTGGGACCAATCAACTCCGAAGTTAACTTGTTTACACAGCCTCTCGGAGCTGGCTGTACTTCTGCTGCTGCTGTTGGAACCGAAGTGCCAGGGAGAGGAACCCCAAACTGAGTGCATCACTTAAGTCGGGCCCGCGTTTGTGAAAGATCTTCCGGACTCCCAGTAAGCATGACTAACCAAGCATGATCCACCTCAGAGTGCTGGACCCCAAATACGAGGAAAGTCCAGAGTGGTATCCGAGAGATCGCAGTGGTGCGATTTTCTGAGGCGTGAGGAGCTGTAACCGCGAAGTGCTGCTGAATTGAAGTTTGTCCTTTGCTGCTGACCGACCCATTGTAGCGCAGGAGTCCCCAGAGGTCATCCCTCTTGTCTCCATGACTGAGGCACAGTAACAAAAGGATCTGCAGAGCTGCACGGGCACAGAAGACAGCTGGAACAATTTCTGCTAACCAAAAGGTACTGTAAAGTTTGAGAGGACTTACCTCCTGTTGTTGTAGCCTTACTTGATCTCAGTTGAGACTCGTCTTGGTTGCTTCTGTAGAGTTGCCTGCATCTCCTACTCTTCAGAAGCCTCCCAGCTTGTGGCCCTACATTGATTCTACTTTTTCTACAAAGACTTCTAAAACATTGTGCAAGACTTTTACTGACCTGCAAGAAGAGCTTCAGCTCACCTATACTTTCGCCCAATTGACATTGGCTGGCCTGGCTCCCTCAATGACTTCTTCCCTCCTACATTGTGCTTTACCTTTTCTTCCAGGAAGGGGTCAACTTACTTTGCATTGGGGGGTTCAAAAGTACTTACCTGCTTCAGAATAATTGTGTGATCCTTGTTTTATTCTAGAACCTCTTTTCTTTGACACTAAGTATTGCTCCAAATGCAACAGTAATATTAATGTCGACAGTGTCCTAACTATTTAAGTCACCCGAGGGTGTAGACGGGTCTGTGTGCCATCCCCAATGGGTATTTGCTGATTTAGAGAAACTAAGTGTGTATTTTGGAGTGTAGCTGTGTGTTACTTATATATTGCCCCTTCTGAAGAAGGCTTAGTCAAACTGACTTAAATAAATGAATAATTGTTTAAATCAAGAAACCTTGAGTGTAAGTGTTTATTTGGATACTTGTCACTGTGAATCTGTGTAACCACCCTACTGCTCACATTGACCCCTCTTGAGATGAGCCTGGCTGCTAAGCCACACTACCAACCTGTGTAGTACATACTTATACCAAAGGTTGGGTTCCTATTGCCAGGAAGACAAGGTTGTTGTAGTGCACCCAAAGAGTACTGCACCAAAACTTGCCTAACAATGTAAAAGGGACACATAAGGCAACTGCCTCCGAGGTGGTGGTGGTCAAGCAGGTGCCCCTGTTGAGACTGCACTCTTGCAGGTTTCCAACTCACTGCTTGCCAACAAAATATTCATCCCATCCCACTCTTTTCACTGCCCTTTCTTCCCTCGGTTTTACGGGCCTGGTACTCAAATGGTTCTATTCTCATCTTTATGATCGCTCCTATTCGGTCTTGTGGGCTGGCCACTTTTCTTCCTCCAGTTTTCTTTTATACAGTGTCCCCCACAGGGCTCTTGTCTTGGTCTCCCTTTTGTTCTCTCTATACTATTCCCCTCTGCTCACTCATCCCTTCCTTTAATCTCTCCTGCCACTTTTACACTGACTAACAAATCTCAGACTGCCAGCCCCCCTCACTCCCTCGCCCCCCCCTCAGACCTCTCTTCCCTTTGCATCCCACATCTTTCACTGCACGCGCTTTACCTTTTTTTCCATAGCTCCAAAGTCCGAAATTTCCTTTCATTTTCTCTTGCATCGACTATTGCTTTACTCTTCCAAATTGGACTCCAGCGTCTTTGCTCAATCTAGTACGCTGCTATTGGTGTCGAATTCCACATTACCTCCCCTCCGCCCTCCCCATGTTCTTCCATCTCATCCTCTGCAAAATCTGACTTCTTTTCCATTTGCTTTCTATCTTCCAAGTGTCTTCATGGCCTTGCTCCTTCCCATCTCTCATTTCCTTCTATTCACCCCTCCACTCAGTTCAGCTGTCAGCTCATCATCCCGAAACCTCCATGTGCCACCTCGCGCTTTAGCTCTTTCCCTTCTAGCACCCAAGCATTGCAACTTCTCCCTCCGACTGTTTGCTCGTCACCTTCCCATCAGATCTTTTGCATCAGCTTAAAAGACCACCCTTTCTCTCTTCCATCCGTTACCTAGTTTCCCCCCCCATTCAGTTCTCATTACTCTACATTTTGATTATTGTACCATTACTTTCCAATTGCGTAAATTGCATTGCCAAAAGTGCTTTAAGAAGTGTCAGATGTGAGCCAATGCAAAGTGATGGGATCAATGCGTTCCCCATCTTCGAACATGGTATCAAGATTCTGAGCCTCTTTTTAATAAGTCCCCAAACTTCCAGAGATGCTCTACATCATCCAAATAAAAGTTCCAGTGAGATGTAAAACCAAAATATCCCAGAAAAAATCTTCAACAGTCCTGTTAGAGCCAAGGCTAACCCTGCTCTAAGTGAACACATTCCAAAAGGTTCACAACCTAATACTAGAATTACCTAGTCCCAATTAATAAAACCGTGCACAAAAATGCATGCAAGTGGTCTCCATTCGAGAGTACACGCATAACAAGGGGTCTCTCAGAAGTCTGGTTACTCTGCAGCTCCCTGGCCCCTTTTCCCACCAGGGGTGGTTCTTTTTCACTCATGGTTTTACTGGCATCTCCCCCACCAGAATTTACTCCTCCAACTCTAGCAGTCTTCCAACATCCTTTCACCAAGTTTCTCCTTTCGCCAGTCTCCAATTTCTCCTGGTATTCCTCTTACCAAGTTTCTCCAGACATCCTTTCAACCAAGATTTGCCACTTCCTTCCAGAAAGAAAAATTACTCCAGACTGAAGTTACAGAATGCACCTCTTAGAGTCTTCCTTCCCAGCACTCGGGGTCACTCTCCGAGGCAGGGAGCAAAGGTAGACAAGTCATCATCCTCCAGGTCCAAGGAAGAAAGCACTGCCAGCAGCCGCTTTAATACCTGTGAAGCTGTGTGCTTTCTTGTAAGCAGACACCTGGTTGTGGTTTCCCTTTCACTGAAGGGCCCATGAACAGGATGGTTAAGACAGAAGAACAAGTTACTCTCTTACCTGGTAACGTTCTGGACCATCCCATCCAAAGAACGTTACCAGGTAAGAGTAACTTGTTCTTCGAGGGGATTGGGTCCTCCGACGTATTCCATATCTATGACAGACTCCCAAAGCAGTACCAACGTAAGGAGGTGGGAAAAGAATTTAGAATATACCAATTTAAAATGCCCAATCAAATTGCAGAGTAAAGGACCGCCTTGCCAAAGGCCAGAGCCTGCCCATGGATAGAATCTAGGGAGTAGTGATGTACAAATGTATGGACCGAAGCCCAGGTGGCTGCACCACAGATGTTACGAATAGGGACACCCCTCTGCAGGGCAGTAGAGGCAGCCATACCCCTAGTAGAATGGACCCGTAAGCTTACCGCAGGGTCCTTCGCTGCCAAGCGGTAACATTCAGAAATTGCCAAGATAATCCATCCAGACAAAGTCTGCTTAGTTACAGCCTGTCTCAAACGCCTTCCAGCGTAACCAATAAATAGCTGATCGTCCACTCTGACCCGGGAGATGCATGAAATGTAGAAACTTAAAGCTCTCCTAGGATCCAGCCTATGAAGCCTCTTCTCTTCCTTACCAGGATGTGGAGGAGGGTAAAATGCCGGAATAACCTTCTGGCTTAAATGAAATTCCGACACCACCTTCGGAAGAAAGGAAGGACGAACTCCAAGGACAACCCTGTCCTTCTGAAACACAGTGAAGGGTGGCTTAACTGAAAGTGCCTGTAACTCACACTCTGCGAGCGGAAGTAACTGCAACTAAAAATACAGTTTTAAGGGTCAACAGTCTCAAAGGACAAGAATGTAAAGGCTAAAATGGAGCACCCATTAGAAACTTGAGAACAAGATTCAAATCCCAACCAGGCACCTGGAAAGGTGACAGAGGGAACACATTAGTGAGCCCTTTCAGAAACTGAGAAATTAAAGGTTTTTTTAAAATAAGAATACTCCTCAGACGAGCGCTTAAATATGGACAGCGCCGCCAGGTAACCTTTAACGGTACCCACTTGCAAGCCCCTGTGGGCTAAAGAAAGCCAAAAAAGACAGAACCACAGGAATGTCACATGAAAAAGGATCCACATTCTTAACCCTGCACCAATCGCAGAACTTTTTCCAATGGCAACGGTACAGGGACTTTGTTGCCGGCCGTCTGGCTGAAAGCAACACCTCCATCACGTCTTCAGGGAGGTCCCAATCCTTATACCTCAACCTTTCAGAAGCCAAGCATGAAGGTTGAGGGATCTGACCTCTGGATGGAGAACCTGACCCCCCCCCCCCCTCCCGTGAAAGCAGATCGTCAAGTTGGGAAGGTCTGGGTACCAAGTCCTCCGGGCCCATGGCGGAGCAATGAGGATCATTCGGGAACCGAACCTCCGCAACACTTGCGGGATGATGGGGACTGGAGGAAACGCGTATAGCAGTGGGAAGGACCACTTCACTACGAACGCGTCTCCCAAGACTCCTCTTGGAGGAAATTCCCGCGAGCAGAACCTTTCGCACTTCCAGTTGACACTGGAGGCGAAGAGATCCACTTGAGGGGTCCCCCAAAGGACGAAGATCTCCAGGAGAATCTCCTGAGAGATCACGCTCTGCCTGCTCAGAGCATCCGCCGTCTCGTTTTTGTCTCCGGCCAGATGTCTGCAGAGATCGAAATTTCCTGCTGGATGGCCCAGAACCAGAGCTGCATCGCCTCCTTGCACAGAGGAAGTGACCCTGCCCCACCCCTTTTTGTTGAGCTAGTGCATGGCCACTATGTTGTCCATCAGAATCAGGACATTCTTTCCTCGCACAGTTGGCAGAAAAGTCTTCAGGGCAAGCCTGGCGGCCCTCAGCTCCAACAGATTGATATGGAGTCTGGACTCCAACGGAGACCGACTGCCGACTGTCAGCTCGTTGGCATGAGCTCCCCATCCCGTGAGGGACGCGTCAGTCACGATAGTCACCTCCGGCCAGGGTAGCCAAAACGGAGCCCCCTTCACCAGATTGCCTTCGACGGCCCACCACAGAAGGTCCTGGGCAACCGAGGGTGGCACCTGAACGGGGTCCAACATCCTGCCGGAGGACTGACCACTGGAGCTTGAGAGCCCATTGCAAAGATCTCATCCGCAATCGGGCCTCTGGCACCAGAAGAAAGCAGGATGCCATGAGGCAGAACAACCTCAAGAACTCGAACGCTGGGAGACTCTGGGCATGTCAAAACTTGTGCACCATCTGCTGAATGTGGTGAGCCCTTACCTGGGGAGGAAAACACTGCCCCAGGGACGTGTTGAGCACTGCTCCGATGTACTGGGGCAGCTGAGTTGGCGTCAAGTGGGACTTCTTTAAGGTGAGGGAGAAGCCCAGCTTGTGAAGGGAGTGGCAGGTGACGGACAGATGATCCAGGACTTGCTTGGGAGAGCGCGCCCTGATCAACCAATCGTCCAGGTAGGGGTAGACGTGAATCCTCCCTTTCCTGAGAGACGCTGCCACCACCACCATGAGCTTGGTGAAAACCCTCGGGGCGGAGGTCAATCTGAACGGCAGGACCCGAAAGTGTGAGTCGCCAACCACGAACCTCAGGTACTTCTTGTGCTTCGGCACATGAAAATAAGCGTCCTTGAGGTCGAGAGACACCAACCAGTCCTGAAGTTGAAGGGCCCGGAGGACTTAAGAGTAACCATCTTGAACTTGTCCTTCCTGAGGAGCTTGTTCAAACCGCGCAAGTCCATGATGGGTCTCAATCCCCAGTCTTTATTTGAAATCAAAAAATAAGGGGAATACCATCCCTTGTTCCTCTCCGCTACAGGCACCAATTCTATGGCGCCTTTCTCCAGCAGGGCTTGAATTTCCTGCACAAGGAGCGGATCCGGGCTCTTCAAAGATTCCCTGGTGGATTGTCGCAAGGCCTCTGCCGGAAAGGAAGACAGTAGCCGTGGGCTAGGATCTCCAGAACCCACACACCTGAAGTAATGGCACGCCATTCTACAAGATGCTGTGCCAGCCTTCCCCCAACCGGAGAAGCATGGGCCTCATGACTGAGCTGAAGCGGCTGCGGCAGTGCCTGAGGGCAAAGAGGCAATTGCTCACGCGGCCTTGGCACCTCGAGTACCTTGTTTTCCACCTCGGGCACTCCTACAGTTGCCTCTTTGACTTGCAGCTCCTCTCGATTTACTAAAGGAGTAATATCGAAAGGAACCTCCCCTCCATTGCTGTCCCCTAGGACGAAAAGGCGGAGGTTGGCAAACTGCAGCGCCCAACGACTTCGCTGCAGCTTTGGAGGTCTTCAACCTCTCAAGACTCGTCAGCCTTGCTGCCAAAAAGATGTTCACCATCAAAGGGCGTGTTGAGGAGCCGGGCTTGCACATCAGGAGCAAAACCCGACTTCCGCAACCACGCAAACCTGCGTATTACGGTGCTTACCGCCATGGACCGGCTGACGCAATCAACCATGTCCAAACCAGACTGAACAGATTCACACATTGCATCCTGCACAATAGCAAGGAAACCATCCCGTTCCTCCCCTTCGGGAATATGATCAGCCGCTAAGGAACTACAGTTCCACAGTGTGCGTGAAACGAGACAAGGCACAAACCAAGTTGGCAGCCTGAAGCGCCATACCCCTAGAAGAAAATACCTTCTTTGCCTAGCCGTCAAAACGTTTGTCGTCCCCATCAGGAGGGATGGTAGGGTACGACGCCTGCTTTGCTGCGGCCGTAGCCGCCTGCACCACCAAACTCTCTGGAGTAGGGTGCGTGGTCAAGTAGCAGGGGTCGCCACTGGCTGAGCAATATTTCTTCGGCAAGGACTTGCTCACTGCCGGGAGACTCTAGAGAAGTCCAAGCCGCAGCCACCCTTCTCTGCAAGAATGGAATGGCAGCACCGGGTCAGTTGGAGGACCTTGGTCCAGCATATCAGTCACGTCATCCTGCTGAAAATCCCCAGGGGGGGGGCAGACCACCCCAGGTAATCCGTGACCCTCGACATGAGGCGCCGGTATGAGGATTCGGCATGCGTGCCAGGCTCCAGCCTACCAAACTCCACCTCCGGAGAGGTGTCTAGACCACTGGCGTCGTGCAGCGGCTGACGCAGGTCCTCAAGTTGACTATGACCTGAAACAATGTCATCCAGGACCTCTGCAGGAACCTCACCTTCCTCAGACCCCTCATCCACCTTAGCCACCTCCGAAATATAATCCATAGGCTGGAAGGAGGGTACAGAAAAAGGCAGAAAGACATGTTTAGCCTTAGCCATCGCCTTTCTGGGGGGTGCCACTGAGCCACGGGGTACCTCCGACAAGGCCGCCTTGAAAGGAGTCGACTGAATCGGCGTCGAGCGCGGCGCCGACAGCTTCAACGGCGTCGACACAGGCCTTGAGGGCAGAGCCCTGAACGTGTCTCGACAGCCTGGGCGCCGATGGCATCGATGACTTCCTCGGAGGCGGGGCCCTCGAGAGAGTCCGTCGACTACCTTTCCTCGAAGACTTCACAGATTCTCGCGGTCTCGAGGGCGTCGAGGACCGGGACCTGGAACGGGCATGTCTAGAGCGACCATCCTTGTCCGACCGGGACCTCTAAGGCACCCGGTGGTCACGACGACTGCTCGAGCCCGAAGGCGGACAAGCAGTGTCTCTAGCACTGCCACGACCGGCATCCTCAGACGGCACGGAGCCCTGCGATTGAAAAAAAAAATCGCCAACATCTCCTTTCGGAAGGAATCCCATTCCTCAGGAGCAGAATGCTTGTTGGGACAAGCAACCCGCCGATGGGTGGAGTCCTCGAAAGAGGACGGGGAAGGCGACCTGTGACAGCACTTCCTGGAGTGCCTTGAAGAGGCAGAGGAATGGCTGGACCGACTCCCAGACCAAGAACCCCTAGACTCACGACGACGATGCGGAGAGCCGCCCCTTGAATCGTCTGTCGAAAGACCAGTGGAATGCGACTTCCGGGGCTTGGCCACCTTACCGACAGCTTCTTACGCTCCCGCAAGGCCTTCGATGTGAGCGATTGGCAGTCGACACAGTCGTCCGTATCATGGTCCTCCCCGAGGCACAGAGGCAAGCGTTGTGCGCACCAGTCAGCGACATCTTGGACCGCACACCCGACACTTCTGAAACCCGGACCGCGGGGTGGAAGAAGCTGAAGACATACGATAGCAATGAAAAAACAGGTTCGAAGAATCGAAAGAACAGGATTCAGTAGAATCGAGGCACGCTGAGATCTCCGAAGCGAACACATTCGTGGAAAAAACGGAACTGAGGCTACGGGCGTCATGCGTCCTACTTCTAACATCCGGTGACGTCGGCTCATCGACATTATCGACGCCGAAAGATTTTCCGAAGCAGCACAGCTGTGGCGATTACTGTCATATATATGGAATACGTCGGAGGACCCAATCCCCTCGAAATCCTATTTATGGGATCATAGTAATCCTTTTGGACGGCCATTCAAAGCTTTCATTTTGCTGCCACCCCTTTTAATTCTTTGGATCCTCAACCCATTTCTGGTGGCCATAGGGACATCCTGAAGACCACCTGCAATTGTAATCCTTTTTCACTCATTTAAAAAGTACATATGGTCCAGGGTCACCCATAAGGCTCAGGGTCCCAGAAATGCTTCTCATGCACAATGTGCGCCGTAGGGTGTTTATCACACTACAGTGGAAGTAGGCTGGCGTTAGGCAAGGTTTGTAGGCAGTACCCTCTGGGAACACTACAAACAACTGACTACAGGTATAGGAAACCTAACCTTTGGTATAAGCTTGTAATACACAGTTCTGGTAGCGTGTTCGGCAGCCAGGCTCATCTCAAGAGGGGTCAGGTCAATGTGAGCTGTAATGGAGTTACACAGATTTACAGTTACAAGTATTCAAATACACTCTTACACTCAAGGTTTCTTGAATAAACAATTATTAATTTATTCATCTGTCAGAATAAGCCTTCAGAAGGGAGCCATTAACATTAACACTCAAATACACTCAATATCTCTAAATCAGTAGATAACCTTTTGGGATGACCCATAGACACTACCTACACCCTCAGGTGACTTCAATTGCTAGGGTGCTGGGGACATTAATATATCATTGTTGCATTTAGAATCGGATAGTAATAAGTCAAAGGAAAAGATTTAGAACATACAAGAGACCACAAATATTCTCAAGCAGGCAAATACTTTTGGTTCCTCCAAGAAGAGTCATTCAGTACAATAGGCTAAGCCAAAGTCAATGTGCATAAGTCTTATGTAGGATGAAGCACTTCTGGTAGTTAAGTGGAAATGTCTTTGCACACGTTCGTAGAAGTCTTTGATGAAAATAATCAAATGTAGGGCCACAAGTTGATTAGACTTAGGAGTAGTAGAAGATGCAAGCAACTCTACGGTAAGAGAAGTTCTTAGACTTTGTACAGTACCTTGAAAATGAAGAAAAGATGCAGATGATCACTTCTGTTCCTGTGCAGCTCTGCAGATCTTGCTGTTCCTGGGCCTCAGTCGTGGGAACAAGAGGGAGGACGTCTGGGGACTCCTGCACTGTACTGGGACGGTCAAAACTTGCAACCGGCAAACTTCACTTTCAGTGGCTGCTCAGTGTTTCAGCTCCTCGCGTTTACCGCAAATAGCAACACCGTGGTTCCCCGACTGTCGAGATGGACTTTCCTTGCTTCTGGGGTCCTGCACTCTGTAGAGGGGGGCTCAGGCTCGGTCAGTCCTGCTTCCTGGGAGTCCGTAGGATCTTCCTGGAGCTCTTGGTCAACTTAAAAGCAATGCACACAATCTGGTCTTCCTCCCCCTGGCTATACGGTTTCCAGCAGCAACTCTGGAAATTCAACCAGCTCTGAGATGGATGTCCAGGTGGCTTACTTTGGAGTCAACTGGTCCCACCAACTCAAGGGGAGAAGTCAGCCTTGCAGGGGCTTCCATGTCAATACGAATTTGGAGTTTCAGCACAGCAGCAGGGTTTCTCCGGGCAAACCAACGGTCCAGGAGTTGCAGCAGGCCTCTTCAAGTTCTTCTTCGGTTCCTTCGTCCAGTGGTCGACTGCCTTCCAAGCCAAAAGACTTCTTTTATTCAGTTCTCTCCCATTCATTCCAGCTTAGCTGTCAGTCACCCAGCACAGTGGCTAGCCGGACAGTCAGCTGGCCAATCACCACAGAGGCGACTAGGCACAGAGTTTCAGGCACCTCCCTCACTTCCTGCCTACCCCAGACAGCCTGGAGCCAGAGGCGGGCTTCATTCGTGAATCCTGCAAAAGACAAAGTGAACAATGGGACCAAACGTGGTTCGACGCACATAGTTAATCTCAAGGACCACCTTTCCACAAAAAAATGGCGAAAAAAAGACGACTTGGGCCATTTTGACAAAAATGGCACTCTTGGGCACTTTACTACAGCTACGAACGCAGCACGAGGTAAATGCACACTACGGTAGTTAAAACGAAACCACCGCCATCTGCCATTCAATGAGAAAAGGGCAACATAAAAAAATGTACATGAGAAGCTAGACAAAGGGGATACTAGGTAACCTCTCCAGCATCCTATTTTAAGATAGTGTGTGTGCTGGGTCTAGAACGTTACAATGGTAAGTAAAATCAATTTCACTTTACTGCTCTTAGAAACAGTTTATCCAAGAGAAGGTATTTAAACCTTGGGTAAATCTGGAAGACTACCCTGTGTCACTGCACTGAAGGTGCAGTGTGACAATGTAAAAGATGATGCCTATGGAGTTTGTCAGACTCCACAACCAAAAGAAACAATTAAAAATCACATTAAAATACGAGAGCGGGGAAAAAAGGGTCTCTCTCTGTCCGGGTTAAAGAAAATCAAGTCCTCAAAATCCAGCAAAGTTGCTGGGGGGTCTCTAAGGTGGAAGTAATTAGCAAATTTCTGAGATTTCTCCCTAACTGCTGGTGGCAGCTGTACTTTTGTTTTCTCTTTGCTAGGGGTGAAAGGCATTTTACCACATGGTAGCCATTGGGGCACCAATGTATTTATTTTAAGTCCTGCTCACATCCTTGTATTTTAGGACTTCCTTTGTTTTAGGCAACCAGGAGGTTATCTTAAAAAAACTATTCTGCCCACATGGCAGCAGCTTGGGTCGGCGGTAAGACGGGTTCCCCTGGACACCTATGTGCACTCCAATACAGTGGAGCGACTTTCTGGAAACGAATTACGCCCCCAACAGTACCTTCGGTTTGAAGAAAATGTTTGTAGTGGATGCTCCGCGATGTTACAGCTCTGGACCCGACCTCTGGATTCCTTAGTCAGATGACGAAAGGCAGGACAATGGATGGGATTTCTCAGCAACAGTCTCGAGGAAGACCTCTAGCAAGCTTTTCCTCAAATTCTTTAGTCACTGGTTTTGGCGCTTTTTCTGCAGCACAAAGGACAGGATTTGGCTGCTCCATCATCTTCGCTTCTTACAGTCCCACACTTTACTGAGGGGGTCTGTGCGAGTTCGATTGGATCTCTGGAGTGTCCTTGAGGGCTCAGCAAAGATTTTAACGGATTCGGCCTTTCCACGACGATGCACTCGAAATGAGAAGCAGGTCTCCTAGTATTGGGGTTCCGCAGCTTTGGAAACTCACGTGAGCTCAGGAGATGGCTCATTCTTGGGACCGGTTGTTCCCACCAGTCAAAAGGGAAGGAGTACTACTTTTCGGCGTTCCTCTGTCGCACAGAATACAGGGTAAGGACAGCAGTCGTTGCTTCAGTTTTGCAAAGGGTCTGCAGGCGTCGCTGGTAGTCTTTGTTTACTTCGGCTTCCAGTGGTCGACTTGCTTTTCGCTCCAGGGGCCTCACCTTTTATACAGTTCCAGCACTCACTCCACTGCAATCTGAGCAATTCACTGAAAGGGGCGTTTGGCAGTCCAATCAGCACAGACAGCCAAACCCCCCCCCCCCAGTGGGAGCTGGTTCTAGTCAGGCACTCTGGCAAAGGACAGGGGGTGGAAAACTCCTCCCGCACTTCCTGCATGCCCAGACACTAGAGCCTAGGCGGTGACACCACGGGTTCCCGCCAAAGGCAAAACACAGACCCTCCCCCTCCCAGAATGGTAGTAGGGCTGACAAAGAACAACCATGCTAGTTAGGGTGCACAAAGAAGGGAGGCCCCAAGTTGGTACTTGGGTGCCCCTATTGTGCACTACGGAGGCTATGGATGTGTTATACCCACTATTGTGTAATGTTTCTACCGCAGGCTACCAGCCATAACTAGGAGATTGACTAAAATGTCGCAGGAGCAGAGATAAGGGGAATACTAGGTATCCCTTACACTCCACATAAGGTGTTGTGGCCTAATCTCTCAGACTATAAAGGTTTTTGAAGATATACTCTATCCTCATACTCTAGGTATAAAAAAAAAGAATCTCAAAAGGAGGACCTTAACTGTCCCCAGCAGCACTGCCCATAAAGCCCTGCGTGCTGCAATAGTAAAATAAGGCATCTGTAAGTGTTCTGCAGGAAAATAAAATCCATAGGCCGGGTAAAACACAAATCGAGTTCCAAAAGACAGAGCCCATAAGAATCAATGAGTGGAAAAAGGCTCCAGTCATTCAGGGTTTCAGAAAAAGGTCCAGAAGTCAACATGTGCTGGGGTCTCACTAGGAGAGGGGATGAAGCATAACAATTATAAATCTTCCTAACAAAAATGTGTACAAGAGCAGAGAACCATGATTAGTAGCATTCGGAAGGAATATTTTTTCCCCTTCCATACCCCTGGTTATCCTTTTATGTTGGAGAGTACAGCAATATTAACTTGTTATTGCAAATCACTGACCATTTTGCAAGTAAGACTGACCGAAGAAAAGCTGGGGACAAGAAAAGACTGGGCGAGTAACTGGAGAGTGCTAAACATGTCATCAGGTGATGTATGCTTAATCTGTTGAAATGACTAGATCAGGATTTGCCCAATTTTGAATTAGGATTTCTGTCACTGGATGAAATATTGGCTACAACTCATTTACGAGAGAACCTAACAAATTGAGGGTAGTTTTATAGCCCTGCTCCTTTGTTCATCCCTGGAAGCAGCCCTACAGATAATGGGTGTATTTGCCACTTTTGCTCCCTAAAAATAGACACATACGCCCAACAAAAATAGAACTAGACACAAAGTAAGTCCCTCGGCTTTCACCCGCACATCTCCATACATCCGTTTGGACCAGTAATACACAGGGCCAGAGGAAGAAACTACCATTATTACTGCCTAGTCAGATATTTTTACTTGCTTCTTAAATACTCCCTTTGGGAATGGCAATTATTTACTCACTAAAAAATTCTTTTACTCCCAACTTAAAAAAAATAGGGCATAAAATACTCCCACTGCATAATATTATCTGGAACACTGCTTGGAAGACCGCCTTAATGTGGTAACTTCTGTTTCAGTCTTCTTTGCATCCTAGAGATTTCTGGAGATCACGGGCATTGCAGAGGTTTTCATCATTTGGGCCTTCAGCTGAAGGTGTCTGCAACAGATTCCCAAGCACAGCGACCAAGTCAGGGAGGGAAGTTAAAACACCTGTTCCTTTCCTGCTTTGTTCTCCATAGGGTTACATGGGTGTAAAGTCCTGTCGCTAAACTACTCTTTCCCGACTCGTCGGTGGAGGCCTGGTCAAGGATCCCTTCCTAGGCCTATCGTATTGACTGGGATGGAGTTAAATTTACTTACCCGAACTTTACCCATCTTTTTGACTCGGTCATCATTGCGAGCATCGCCCAAATTGCTTAATAAACCTAACGGTTTAGTAAAACTTTGAAACGGGTTAGGTCACAAGGCTCCAAACCATCTTAGTGTTGAACTCTTAACTGTTAGTGGGGCTATTTTGTGGTGAAGTGCCTTTACCGACTTTCATGCATACCAGTGCATGCCATTTTTTCACTGGTCATTGAACATGCTGCCTCCGAATGGTGAATGTATACATCTGTTTTATAGCAAGCATGTGACAATAATTGACAACAGGTTTTAATTGCTTAAATGATATTTTAAAAGGCTTAATAAATCATACTTACAAGATCAACTTAAATTGTTTTGTGGTCTCATTGTAGCCCTAGACCACTCTCAGCCCTCCTGTGACTAAGCCTTCCCACTCGGCTACCTTACCTTGATTGGTTTGTGCTAGTCCTCAGTGTGTCCCTGTACACCTCAATAGGGAGGCCTTCCAAAATCCAGGATTTTGGTAGAGTCGCTATTAACGACTGTCCCTACACTGCATGATGGGATACTGGAAAGAGCACCGCTGCCTTTTCTCCATTATAAGTAGCAGCCGGCTTCCATGTATTCTGTACCTCTTAGAATAAATGACCATGATGTGGCACACTTTTTATTTTAATGGAGTAACATTAAAAATAGCCAGTTTGGCATCAATGAATTTGATATGGGACATTTTTCATGATCACAGATCCCTGGCATAGGCAGAGCCAGTCTTATTTCAAAGAATAATTAACAGTGCATGATCGTGAAAAGCCAGGGCATCTGAAGCATCTTCACAACACGACCGATGTGCCCAAGAACAGCAGAGATGGGTTATATTTGGCGATCGTACACTTTCAGGAGGTAAAATGTTTTTAACTGACTCTTCAAAGGGTAAAGGGACAGAAGATTACTAAAAACCCTTGCAACAGCTACCTGTAGTCTTTCATCATGGATCAGTATTTTTCACAGACTGTCACTGTGGGATTGTTCACCATGCACGGATACCAATGGCATAAACTAGCTTTAAAGCGGTCTTCACTCCAAAGTACCCATCTTTTGAGGTTGAGGTCGGGTGTCCTCGGGTTCCTCGAAACTTCAAAAGATAGGTTCTAAACCCATCATGCATGTTGATGAAGATCTGTAGCAATCAGCAGTTGATTCACAGATCTTGAACAACCATTCATTTGACCTCTGCGATTTAAAGGAAATGTAATGCTTTTAAATCTGATGACTGCTAGTAAAGAAGCATTAGGCACCACAGATCTGTGTGCAACCGAAACATTATTTGAATCAAGTTTGTAGCAGTAATGGATGCGTTCTCTGTATCAAACAAAAAATCGTTAACCAGTTTTCCTAGATTACAACAAATGGTTATCGTTTGAAAGAAATCGACTTTTAGAATCCATTAATGAAGGTGAACACCCTGGGTAGTTTGCCACATACAGCTGTACTCATTGTGCACATCAATAACTTACTGTAGACATCAGCGGCTCAGTTATGGCTGCCACGTCTTGCTGTTTTTGTAGGAGAAGCGGCATTCCCATCTCTAGAGCAGTTGCGCCTCTTAATCGCACCCGTGGCGCAGAGTGGACCACTAAGGGAATGACCAGCTTTGCCCATCTGCTGGCTTCTTCTCCCATTGATGCTGGCGTCTGTTCCAACAGACTGCAAGTGACAAATACAAAATGGACATTATAAAATACTACAAAAGAACAAAGATTAACTGACATTTGCTTCGTCCAACTCGCCACAAGGGCCTGATCAGGCATTGTGTTAAACTCCCCTCATCCCCCTCCAGACATACGGGACCCTAATGAAGAAAAAAAAAAATAAGTTTCTGCACTGGTAACTTTAATAGCTATTGAAATTAAAGACAAAGAATTTGGAATTCTATCCTGTTCATTTATAGGGCTAAGGTTTTGGGTCACAGCAGCCATTATACAAAAATAGGAATATCATCCTTGCAAATTCGGTAAGCACATTAGCTTTAAAAATATACAATGGCTAGTGTCCCACAAGGTTTGTTCAATGGAAGCAAAATGTGTAGTTCCCTGTGACAGGATTTTACTACTTGAACAATTACTGTATTCACAGTAAAAAAAAATATATATTTTTTTTATTTATTAACTGATTTGTTTCCACACCCTTACACATGGTTATATAAAAAAGATGAGTCAACGTTTCAAATTAGGATTAACATACGGCATGGACAGCAGCCCGAAACTTACATAATGAACAATTCATGAAATAGCTCACATCTCATATTAATAACACCTGTAAATACATGCACCTCTTGCATTAAACGTGTACAAAAATTAATCAAATCTAAAACTCTTAACATATTAAAATGTACATATCAGTATGATCTAAAACCCCTGTATAAAAAGGCTCCCCTAACAAAATATACTACTTTGATAAAGTGAACAAGCGCAACACGTGTGTCTGAGAACAGGCACCACAATGTCTGCTTGATCCGTAAGTAAACCAGATACAAATAGATGCAACCACTGATGCCTAACAGGCACAGTTCCTGGACACTCAAGAATAGGGTGCTTCCATATTTACGCAAACGACAACCTCTATAATATGAGGCCCCATGACATCTAAAGTACACAGGATGGTTAGCCTGAATCTGAGATCGGTCATTCCGATTCCTCAGTCAGGCAACACTCCAATATCCAGGCAAAGAATGTATTTTATTAGTTGTGCATTTGTAGTCTTCGTACATTTATATCTCTGGATTATTTCGTTCTGATAACACCACCAATCCCACAGTTTAGCTAGAGTTTCACTCTATTTGGGTTGCAAATTGCATCTTCACAATAAGAACCTATTTTTTCTAATACTTCCAACACAGAAAATATTTGCTCCACCTCAATCATGGGTAAATTGTACAAAGTCTGCATAAAAGGATTTTTTCAGTGGATTCAGTATTTTGTGGAACATACGTTTTTTGCATCAAACAATTGTATGGGAGCGAGGGGTCCTCAGGCCCCCTCGCGTCGTACGCTCCTCAATACAAGGCTTGGACCGCATGCCTCCAGTAGTGGTATTGCCCCTTGCCCTTATGTAAAGTTAACCACGGTTGACTGCTGCATAGATGGGACTACTGGGACTACTGAGCAGGACACGGGGCATCCATTTTTTGTGCCCCCTTTCGACTCCGTCTTGGGCAAACAGGCCTCACTGCGATAGTACAGCAATGCTCAGCTCCCCTTTCCACCGCAGCAGCCAAGGACAGACACACACACACACACACACACACACACACACAGGCGCGCAGGCAGCTGGCTGGCCCCCACCCTTGCACTCCCCTGCGAAGGAAAGCTCTGCACTTCCATTCTCACGCTGAGGCTGGGGAAAGTTGCAACAATCAATCTGCTACAGTCTTCTTCCTCTGAGATCACCGTTTGCCTGAAAACCGGCATGTGAACCAAGATGAGCTAAGCACTTTCTGCTCGATTCGTCCTCAAACGTGCAAGCCACCCACCCCCATTAAAACAATTTATTGCCATCCTGACCCTGCACCCCCTGTAAGGTATTTCTTTCAAGTGCCAGATCCTCGCCTGTGCTGCGAAACCCACCCAACACCCCCACTACTAACCTTAAGCATTTTTATTATATATACTTTTACTTGCACTAATGAATTTGAAACCTAGAAAGAAATACGAAACATAGTCTGATTCTTTTGCATGCACAATAAAGGTCAAGGCCTTCAATTAAAGCCACGACTGACCCAATTGTACTGACAATATTCAATGTGTGTATCTTATGTAGAAATGTGACAAGTAGCATAAAATGTTTAAAATAATTTGTCAATTAGCATGAAACAATACTAGCTTAGGTAGTGACCACAGTGACCGGACCCTGACCTGCATGGAACACAAGATGTTAACGTCCGTCAGCTACTCAGCCAACCAGGAGGAAGAGATGCTACCCACACCTACAGCACCACACCGTCTGGCCAATCGGGTCCATTTAGTATTTTTTGTTAGTTACTTTAACTAATATAAATGTTGGTACTGATTTAATGAAGGGAGAGTTTTTTTGGGGTTATTTCCTAGCTGGAGAAATAAACCATCCTTTGAACTCTTGCAGCCGGGTCTCAGTGCCTCTTTCCCAGACAAGGGATTTTGCCTGTTATTTTATTTCTTTTTCTCTCACATGTAGTAAGACGGGGAAAGTAACCTACACAATCTAGTCTACAAATCGTATAACAAGTTCATTCCTAATAAACTTTGCTATGTGCTCAGGCCCCAGGGATGCCAGTCAGAGATAGTTACCCAGTTGGCCACTTAACATGAAAATACTGCAAGGGTTGAACTATTAACGTATGGCTCCCTTATGCCCCAAAGTGCACGTCCTTACTACTGCTCCTCATTATCTCGTTTGCATCTTACGCTTTGCCCTGAAATGCTCGTATGCTATAACTGTTACAAAACAATAAAAAGATAATGTTGAAAAGAAAAAAAAATAAATATTGTAAGATCCCTCACCAAAACCATACCTAAAGTTTCCTCCCAGGTGGCAAAGAGGGCAGACACTTCTGAATCCCAATCCTGGGGGTGGCTGTTAGGGGAGTTTTCCTAAAGTCCCCCTTTGAGGCAATACTTTAGTAAGCTATCCCAGTGATCTGTAGATCCCCCAACTCTTGGTATCAGTCTGTACTACTCCAGAACCTTGGTAGAGTTGTCAGGCCCATCATAAGTGGAATATGTAAGCTGTAGATAAGTACAGTGTTCGGGAGAACTCCAATTTGTGTGCCAATTCCTTTCAACCTTAAAGACCCCCAGCTCTTTTACTGGACCTCAGGACTATTTAATTTTAAACCTGAAGTGAGCGAGACCTTTTTCTCACACTCTCATGTATTTTGATCTGATTTGGATTCCATTTTTCCTTTATTTTTGTTACCTGTCAAACTTCATAGGCATCTACTTTTTGTATGGTGACACAGCACCTTCAGTGCAGCATCACAGAGGTCCTTTGGATTTCTCATAAGGTTTAAATACCTTTTCTTGGGTGAACTACTGTTCCCAAGAATAGTAAAGTGAAATGGACTTTACTTGTAGGTCCAGCAGACCCAATTTTATGTGGCATGCTGGGGGGGGGGGTTACTTAGTAGCCTCTTTTCCTACATACTAAAGTAACATTTTTTTGTGTTACCCTCACTACTTTAAATGGCAGGTGGCAGTGGCTTAATGTTCCTACTGTTGTGCATACCAACCGCAGGCGGAATCCTTAGCTGCAGTATAGCACCCATGGGTGACCAGTCTTTTTTCGCCATATCTGGTTTGTGAGATCTTTCTTGGGTTTTACTCTGCACGCCAAACCAGGTTTAACCCTTTTGTTTGTTTTGCTTTTGGCGGGCTTCAGTACTGAAACCCGCCGCTGGCTCCACAGTGTCTGGCAGGGCAGGAAGCAAGGGAGGTGCCCAAAACTCCGTCCTTCGTCTCCTTTGTTACCCGAATGCATCCAGTGCCGATTGTCATTGCAGGACAGCCACCCTGCTGTTTGAGTGACAGCTAGGCTGTGCATGAATGGGAGAAACTTGCATAAAAGGCGAGGCATCTTGAACTGAAGGCAGAGTCGATCACTAGACAAAACACCCGAAGGAATCGTGAAGAGAAGCTTGCTGCATTGTCCTGGACCGGTGAACTGCCCGGTGAAGCCCTGCTGCTGTGCTGAAGCTCCAATTCCGAATAGACTAGAGAATCCCAGAACAGACAACTTCTTCCCTTGGGTTGGTGGGACCAACTAACCCCAAGATGAACTTTGCTGGACGAACTTCCCCCAACTGGCTGTACTTTGCTGCTGCTGCAGACGAGTGCCAGGGGTCGAGAAATCTGTGTTGAGTGCAACGTCTTTAAGCTGGACCGAAGCGCCAGGAAGATACTCCCGAAGCAGGACGACCCAAGCTCGAGTCACCTCACCAGAGTGCTGGACTCGAGCGAAGGAAACCCATCAAGCATCCAAGATCCGCAATGGTGCTATTTGCCGGTAGCTGAAACCGCAAAGTGCTGCTGAACTGAAAAGAGCCTGTAGCGGACGCCGACCTTCAAACTGCAGGAGTTCTTCAGACGTCCTCCCTCTTGTCCCCATGACCGAGGCCCAGGAACCCAGGATCTGCAACACTGCAACCAGAACAGAAGCCGTCTGAATCCTCCTCTTCGAACCTAAGGTAGTGTGCTGACTAAGGGGTACTTACCTATTGTCTGTAGCTTGCATCATCTTACTTGAGACTTGCAGTAGCTGCTTTTTGCAGAGCCGATCTCAGCTCTACTCCTCACAAGCCTAAACAGCTTGTGGCCCTAACTTTGTGCAAGACTTTGTGCCATCTAAGAAGTGCCTCATCTTCATAGACCTTGTTCAAATGGACTTTGGCTGTCCTAGCTCCCTGCAGACTCTTATGACCCATTGACTTTGATTCCAACTGTCCCTCATAGGTGGTACATTGGTTTAACTAAGTATTGCTGGGAAAGGTTTTATCTAGAGTTCATTGGGAGATTGAAAAGTGTTCACATGCTGTTAGAACCGGTTAACCTTCTTCCTTCCTTAACTTTTCTCTTTTTCCACAACCTCAACTTTTTACCAAGTGCAAAAGTGATATATAAATGCCAACACTGTCCTAGTAATTCAAGTCACCTCAGGGTGTAGGTGGTTTGTATGAAGCATCTCTAAAGATTATCTACTTGCTTATCTTGATTCGGAGATAGTGTTATGAAGTGCATTTTTATTGTTGCACATTGCCCTTTTTAAGGAATGCTTATTTAAAAACGGACCGTTAAATATTTTACTTGAAAACCTTGAGTGCAAGTTATTTGGATACTTGTATTTGTGGATTTCGATTTTACAGCTCACATTTACCCCTCTTGAGACAAGTCTGACTGCTCAGTCACACTACGAACTTGTGCAGTACAGACCTATACCAATAGGTGGGTTACCCAATACCAAGAGGACAAGACTGGTTTAGTCTCCCACAGGGTTACTGTATACAATCTTGTCTAACACATCAAAAAACACTTACACAAATATATATTAAAATATAGATTATACTTACACAAAAGTCACTGTTGAAGACAGTTATACTTTTAGATACTTTCAAAAGGCCACTTTTTAGCTGGTAGTTGCTTAACGCTTAAAATTGTTACAGGAGTTTGACAGGTCTACCGTATTCTCAGTAAGAACGCCCACCCACAAAATATGGTAATTGAATTAAGTTAGAGAAGACATAAGATAGTGATTTTTGGGAAGAATAGTTGCTTAGGGTTCAGCTTAAGGTGCTAGATGCAGTTTCTTTGCACAGCAAAGTCCAAAACACAACACTAGCTAAAAGGCAATTCGAAGAAGCTTCAAGTCTTGAATAGCAGCAGAAGTCAACGTTCCTGTGGATACTTTCTAGTCTCTAGGATAAAAAAAAAATGGAAGCAGGCTTACCCACCGTCAGAGACCCTGCTAAAGGACTCGCTAAGGGACCCAAGCAGCAGCTGATGTCGGAGATAACAGCGGGTTGCCCTGTGTTAGGCAGAAACCTGTGCAGTTCCCTTGGGGAACACTGCAAAAGATTTAAGACTACAGGTATAGCAGTAAACCCACTTGGTAGCAGTCTGCACCACCCAGGTTTACCTGGTAGCTGTGGCTGAGCAGTCAGACTTCCCTCAAGAAGAGTTAGGCAGTATGCAAAGTATACACAGTATGTACTCAGACACAATAGCACAAGCAAACACTGACCAGAGCTTGGTTTCAAAAGTATATAGTTATTTATTTTTTTAAGAACACATAAGTTGAAAACACTCTAGCAAAGTATAGTAAAAACACTTAAAACACAGTTATAATGAAAGCAGTTTCAACCCTTACTCCTATCTAGACAACTCTAAGTTAACTCCACATAATTAAAACAGAGGTGAGCGCTTAACGTTAGATGACACTCTAGTAGGTTTAAGGAAGGGGTAAAAAGAAACAGAAATGGGTTAAACACACCACTCTAAGGTTCAGAACACTTGCAATAGGCTCAAAGAAGCACAAAGTCACAGGTGAGCAAAAGTCACTAGGCAGGGCCCACTCTTAGAGTAGCCGGAGCGCAAATGTGCCCAAGATCACACTGTTATTAGGGATTCAAAGTCTTGCAAAGAGTTAGAAAGAGTTTAGAGTGGCTTTAGAAGTTTAGCCAGGGTATTCCAGGCACTCCCAGGTTCGAAAGCCGGGGGCTAAATCTACCCCGTACAGTCGGTGGCAAGGGAGGCCAGGCGGAACACGGTACCTTAAGCGGAAAGGATCCTCCAGCGGTGGCAGTTGTTCCAGGCAGTGGCAGCAAGGCTCGACGTCGGTCCGGGGAGAAGAAGTTCTCGCAGAAGAGCAGAAGAAGGAGGTCGTTGCACTGCCCGGGAAGAAACCAGCCGCGGAGTCCTCCGGTCAAAGGGTTGTACCGACTTTCGTGGTTGGGGTAAAAAGTGGTGGGGTTCCGGTTGCCGGGGTGCTTGGCACTGGCAAGGCGGCCACGAGATACCTCGAGAAGCGAAAAGAAGGCGAAAACTGGTTGTCCCCACCAGTCAAGGGAAGGAGCCACTCCGTTAAGAGTTCTCCTCGGTCGTCGGGAAAAGTGGTGAGACGGTTCAGCAGGGCTCCACCGGGTGGTGTCGTCGAAGCAGGTCGGCTCAGCTCTTCCCTCGTCGGATTCTTGGTCCTGTGGCGACTTCTAAAGTTCCAGTCCCCAAAGCCCTGCTTTTATGCAGCAAACCCCCATTCACCCAGCCTAGCTGTCACTCAAACTTGCTAAGTGGTGAGCCGGCCGGCTCACCACTTGGGCCAATCAGGACGGAGTGCGACTTGAGTTACCAAGGTAACTCAGTCCAGGGTGCCTAAATCCCCCTCCACCCCTCCTAAGTACCCCAGACAGAGTGGCACCACTTTGGAGGGCTTCTGTGGAGAAGCCCGCCAAAAGTGGAACAAAGGGCTCCACTTTGGGTCAGAGTTACAGAGGCGAACGCCAACGCCATTTTAGAATCAAGTTTTGGCAAAAAGTCCCAACCGGAGTTATAATAATAAATATATAAACCGGCGGTATGTTTAAGGCTACCGTAAATAAATAATTAAATGTGTTAGCCTAAAACAATGGGAAATCCCATAGGGAAATATTCGCGGTCGAATATAAAAAGTAGTTTCCACTGCCACCAGCCAAAACTCGATCAGGGGGGACGGAGACGTGCCCCCTCGACTAACAGACCCTGGGGCAATCGAATTGCCCCAGCCAGTACGTCCACAATATGATGGTTTGTACTGGTTCTGTTCAGGATTCAAGACTAGCAAAGTCTTTGGTGACTTTACATGCCCTGGGAGACAGTAGTCAGTCCCAGGGTATGGAGTCTATGTTGGGGAGTCCCTAGGACACCCCTGGGTCACGGCACAGAGGGTGCTGTGTAACCCACATCACAAAAATACATGAGGCCCTATGGAGTAAAAGACCCCATAGCCCATTCAACACAAGGTTTAACCAAGAAAACACTCTTCAATATGTCCAAGAGTGAGGGTAAAAGAGTCTCACTCTTGGCAGGAGAAAAAAAGAAACCCCAGAAATCCAGCAAAGCTGCTGGGGGACTCACTAGGTAGGGAAATTCAGCCTAAACAGAGAATTCTCCCTAACACCCTGGAACCTCTACATGCACTCGCTCTTGGAGCGACTTTCTGGGATAAGATAAGCAATACCTTTCCCCCCACAGTTCTTTCGGTTAGAAGAAAGTGTTCAGGGCGGAATGCTCTGCGATGTTGCAGCTCTTGACCCTACCTCTGGATTCCTTGGTCTGATCACGAAAGGCAGGACAATGGATGGAATCTCAGCAGCAGTCTCGAGGGAGGACCTCTGGCACGGCTTTCATCAACTTCCCTAGTCACGTAGCAGTTTCAGCGCCTTTTCTGCAGCACCAACAAAGGACGCGATTCGCCCGGTCAATCTTCTTCGCTTCCTGTAATCCTGCACTCTGTTGAGGGGACTTGGACGAGTTGGATGGGGTCTCTGGAGTGTCACTGAGGGCTCAGCAAAGACTGACGAATTCAGCCTCTCCACAATAGACTTAAAATGGGTTGCCGGTCTCCTGGTATTGGCGTTTGGCAGCTCTGGAAAGTCACAACTTCGGGAGATGGCTCAGATTAAAGTTAGTCTTGGGACAGGTTGTTCCCACCAGCCAAAGGGAAGGAGTCGTCCTCTTCGGAGTTCCTCAGTCGCAAAGAAAAAAACAGGATCAGGACACCATTGGTCTCCTCACAGCATTGCAAAGGGCCTGCAGGCGTCTCTGGTCGTCGTCAGTTTCTAGTGGTCGACTTGCGTTTCACTCCAGGAGCCTGCCTCACTTTTGTATACAGTTCAAGCACTCACCCCTCTACAATCCCGCTCAGCAATTTACAGAAAGGGGCGTATGGCTGTGGACAGCCATACCACTAGTGGGAGATGGTTCTATTCAGGCACTCGGGGAAACAAAAAGGGGGGTGGAAAGCTCTACCACCACTTACTGCCTGCCCAGACACACTGGAGCCTTCGGTGGGGACACCCAATGGTTCCCACCAAAGGCGCACACACACACACACACACACATACACACCCCCACCCTCCCCCCCCCAGAATGGTAGAAGTGCTAACAAAGAACAACCACGCTAGAAATGGCGAAAAAATAAGGAAGACCCCCAACTTAGCACCTGGGTGCCCCTATTGTGCACTAGAAAAAAAAAGAAAAATCACAATAGTTGGTAGAACACATCCACTGCCACCAGCCATAACTAGGATATCTAGGCGACTAATAAGTCACATGCACTCCACATAAGGTGGTGTGTGCCAATCTCTTAGAATATAAAGTTTTGGGAGAGATACAAAGTAACTCTCCATCCTTCCTTAAGAACCTCAGTTACTCTAGGATACCTAGCAACACTGCCCATAAGGAGCTGTGTGCTGCAATTGTAAAATACAGATGCCTTAAAGGGATATGGAGAAAAATAGACTCCATAGAACAGATAAGATACAGACGGCAGAGTTCCAAAAGACAGAACCCATATAAATGAATGAGTGGATTCCAAGAAGGCCGCTGTGCACTAGAGACGTGTGCAGACGGACCTTGTCCCGGCATTATTTACATCGGCACATTGTGTGCAGCTGCTCTCCCTTACCCTGCGATAACTTGACAGTGGTGCTTGGGTCTGGGTCCCATCTGCCGCCATCCCGAGGAGAGGAGTCCAAACAGGTCATGAAGAAACAAAGAAATGGACTGACCACCCCGAAAACTTCCATGGCGGATCCAAGGAATACCAAGCACGGCAGAGTCGGGAACCCGGATCTCACTTATTGCACGACAAACAGCGGCTCAACTGGTAATGAGGCACGCAGTCAGGAAGCAGCTGAACTATACCCATAACAATACTGAGGGGCTCCTTCATTAACAGAACCAGCGTATTGAATACCGGGAGACCGGAATCAGGGTGGAGCAAGGGTGAAAAGCAGGCGCATGTCATCATAGAAGCGGTTACAACCTCAACCCCCGAATACCGCAGGCAGGCCAGGCGTTTCTACAAATCCAGAGGAAATACACTCACTGGCCCCAACCCATACTGAACCAGTACTAAAAACCTGACAGAGCCGCACAAGTGTCGAAAGCTTAATACTGCAACCAGCACCCGCCGCGCCACAGTAATTGCAGAATCATCGTCAACTGTGCACAATTTAAAGCTTCCTGCATGCACACAAGATGTTTACAAGCAGCTGCCAATTGGTCATTAAACAAACCCGGTGCACTCACCTTCAAGACCAATACGAGGATCCACTTCGTTAGTGGCACTAGTTGGAACAGAGCCACCCAGGCTGCACCACGTATGTTCCGCAGAGGGCTCATCACTTATTGAACTAATAGGTTTTTACCACATTAAAACAGAATCTTTAGGCACTAGCATCCCCCAAAGCCTAGCATTTTTGCTCCGACGCAAGTAAGCATCTATGCTAAAGTTGCAGCACTGGATCAATTATTGACTATGGCTGAAAAACGAAGAGCTCCACTAGCACATCATCCACATTAGCAATCGAATATTATACCTCTATATCCTTAAACTGTGCAACTCCTAGCACAGTCTGTGGCAACTGTATACACAAGGGCTATCCACTCAATTAGCAGCAGATTCAGTGCCCTACTGCATCAAAGCAACTGTTATGGAACGCTGTGTATTAGCAACACTTGCAAGCGTCTTAGCACGGCACAGCCAATGTTTCATTAAACACTGGGAGAAGACAAGACTTTGGGCCGTGAGCCCCCCCCCCCAGGATAGCTTAGTAATTTTGCAATAAATAGATATAAGGCAGATCGCACAGGTGTAGAAGTGTGCCCACCTGGACTACGCTACAGACGCACAGGTAGTGCATCTGCCGAGAAAAGCGCTCTATGCCGGGAAAAAAAAAGCATTGGCCAGACGCTCCAATCCTCAAATCACACAAGACAGCCCACAACATGAAATATGGGCTAGACCTTCCAGGACTTAACTTAGTACCCCTAATCAAGCAAATGCTGCTCTAACATTGGCTGGAGCCACGGAAGACAGTTTTCTGGACTTTCAGAGCTCGTTCACAGCAGCATTTAAAACACAATTCACTGCATTTACATCAGAGATCAAACAAATGATTACAGAATTTCGAAAGACCCAACGGACCTGGGTGAGCGCACAGACGCAAATGAAAGAGCTATACCACAAGGGGGCGCTTATGCAAGAAGCTCGAGCACGATCCTCTCCCGGCCCGGGCACTTTAGTGAGTTGAGCCCCCACTGAGGCCTCCCTCCCCGACCCGCAAGCCAGAACGAGTGGTGGTGAATGCCCGCAGCACTTGTAGGAGCAACACCGAGCAAAAAAAAAAGGGTGAATATATATTTTTTTCCAATAAAAAGAATAATCTGGAATAACTGACCTGTGGCTGGGAATGGAGGCACGCAGCAATAACATCCGCGCATGAGGAGGTGGAAATCCCACCAGAACAGCTGCACGCACATCGCCCGTGGAACACTCCCGGCCAGCAAATCGGAACCTGTTGAACAACACGAAGAACGGGCACACCGTCTGCCGAGGGCGGCTGATCTTCGCTGTGCCCATGTGAGTGGTGGGGCGGGCCCCAGTGCACCATCGGGCCACCAGGGTGACCCGAGAGGGAGACGGCAACCTAGGGTGACAGCCATACGTTCGCCCTACCCCGGCCCTCGCGCTCATACAGAGCCTGCGGGAGAAGGAGCCCAGACGGCGTACAGAACCAGGCGGCCCGGTAGGTCCACGGCACGTGATCCGCTGGCTTCATAACACGTTTCGGGAGACACCACAGACCCTCCAGAGACTTCGACCTGTCGGTACGCGTGTCGAAGACCCATGCTTTCGCGGGCCCTTAGTGCGATCAGTGAATTTACAGGACAGCCGGAAGACACGGACAAAATGGCCGCACACGTCAGTACGTAGCAAGGTGAAGGAGTACCATACTGTGATAGACCTGCGACTTATGCCTGGAACCGACTGTCCACAGGCCTAACCAACAGACGCCCGCACCTCCACGGACTAGCAATCGCCCCCGACCCAGGAGGGCGCAGAAGAATTACGCAAGCCGGCCTGAAACCCCAAAACTGTGCGCCTGTCCACTCTGAGACACCTCACCATACGACATGGGCAAGGATAAACCCAGGAAACTAATCTCCCAGAGCAGGATCGATCAAAACACGACGCCGACAGCGACCACCCCGTCGGAACAAGACCTACCAGACACTATGCCACAGGCAGAAGGCACAATATCGTTAAAAGACATCATGGCTGCCATAGCAGACTCACGGGCCTCGATGGAGCAAAAAATAGATGGCATCAGCATGGACGTCTCCCTCCTCCGGCATGACCTCCAGAAGCAGACGTCCCGTACCGGAGAAGCAGAGCAACGCATATCTGGGACGGAGGACGGCCTACGGCAAGTAGAACAACTAGCTAGAGTAACGACCCGCCTAAAAACCATGGAGGAGAGGGTCAATGAAAGCGAGGGAAGATCCAGGCGTAATAATGTTAAAATCCTGGGATTGCCGGAGAAAGTTGAAGGCCCGAACATGGAATTATTTCTGGAGCAGCTATTCACAGACATGTTCGAAACAGATACATTCTCCAACTTCTTTTTAATTGAACGGGCCCACCGCGTGCCGACGGGTCGCCCAGTACCAGGTGCCCCCCCACGCACAGTGATAGCAAAGCTATTGAACTATCGAGACGGCGACGCACTGCTCCAAACGGCACGGGCAAAAGGCACCCTCACATACAATTGATCAAAGATATCGTTTTTTCCAGATTACACAAGAGACGCGCAAAAAGCCAGACAATAGTTTGACCAACTCAAAAGACAGTTGGAAACCTTGAATGTGAAGGTCCACTTCACTGACCCCAAAGATGCATGGAAATGGGCAGAGCAACACATTGAAGGTGACTGGACCAAGACAAGAGGCAACGGAAACCGAGCCCCCCGAGCCCAGCCAAGACATGAACCGCCGGACCAACAACCGCCAGGCAACGTTCCGCAACCACAAGAAAGAGAAGACTGACACACGAGACATGAACAATCAAGAACTCTGAAGGCCCCAATAAGCAAGGTGTAAGGTACGTTGATGGAGAAGCCCAGTTGGAACAAAAGGTCTACTTGTTATTAGCGAACCTTGCTGAGAAAGCGGCGGAAGCTGAGATTCTTTTCCCCAGGGCATACAGCTTTTTCCCCTCGTCTGGAGGTGCCTCAATGGTGGACAGTGGCACCCCTGCCCTCTTCCTTGTATTAGTTACTACAAGGGAGTCTGGTATGGAGTGGCCCCTGACGTACAAAGGGTCAGAAGGAGATGGACTGAAGAGTTTCTATTCGAGGGTTGACCCCTCTGACCAACGCAGGAGTGGATAGAGAAGGGGCGATTCTTCTTTTTACTGAAGCAAGGAGTGGAATGGTTTGACTGACAGGGGGTTTCTCCTTAATTACTTTTTCCACAAAGTCAATGTCAGGAGAGGTCTCCCCTGTGTCTAATTCGAAATGCGCTGCTGCTTTGCGCAACAGTGCATTAAACGTAGGCTGGTCATCTATAGGAGATGTGTTCCTAATAGGCGAGTCTTTGGGAGGATATGGGGTTATGGCATCAGGGTCAGAGTACGCTGATGGGGACTGCCAGGGGTGTGAGGTAACTACCTCTAGTTCTTCTCCGAAGCCCCCTGCACCTGTATCTGTATCTTCTTGAAAACCCTCCTCCTCTAGGTTTCGTTCTTCCTCTACACCCAAAAATTCATCCTCTTTCTGAAAATGTTGTTCCTCTTCAGTGAGGTCATACACATCTAATTCCTCATGTGAAGGATTAAACAGCCTAGGAAATTTGACCCTGGGGTCTTTCTCTTCGTCTTTGGGGTGTTGGTAGGTTTTGGTGTTCCATAAACCTTTCCATTTTCTCCATACAGAAATGGAGTCTCTCCAGAGTTTCATGGGGTACCCCCGAGTAGTCCGGCGGGGGTGGGGGGACGGGGGGAATTAGTGTTTTCTGCCTGGAAACGCTTTGACCTCTCCCACAACGAAGAAAGGCTTCCGTCGCCGTCTGAAAATCCTTCCGGTAGGCCAGGAGTCCCTCTAGATGAAGGGGGCAGTTCCTGGCTCCCCTTCGGCTTTTTTGGCGTGTCTTTAACCCTTTGCGCGGTATTCGACGTCCGTTTATGGGTATCGGCGGAAACAATCCTCGCTAGGCTCTCGACAAGTAAATTGTCTGTGGAGGTTTCTGGTCTCGACGTTACGGGCGTTGCGTGTTGTACTGCGACGGGCGCTCTTACATGGAGCGTTACGTCGGATGGTTTTGGGGTAGCGCCTTTATCTGTGGAAAGCCCAGTCGCGGCTGCGTTTGCGAGTGGGGCTTTCGACTCTTACGGTCCGAGGTAGACGCCGGGGTGCCCTGCGTCTCCTTCGGCGCTGATGGATTCTTCGTCTTCGACTAAGAAGAGCCGTGGGTTGTGTGCTTATGGGAGGGAGTCTTTTGTGCGTCCTTGTCGCCGGGGTGTTCATCCCCATAAGCAGGGCGTGAGCCGAGCCCGTCTGGGCCGGGGACGGACGTCGAGGAGCGTGAGCGCTCCCGAGAGGTTTAAGACTTCCGCAACGGAGGTCGTGTTATCACCCTCGTCACTTTCCGCGGCGGCGGGTGAGGAATCGGACTTCGACATGGCGTAGGCCGCCTACCTCTTGACTCTACGTTCTTTTAGAGTTTTGGGTTTTAAAAGTTGACAAGCCGCGCAGCAGTCTTCTTTATGATCGAGGGGCAAGCAACGATTACAGCGTTTATGCTAGTCCTTCCAGGTGTACTTGCCCTTGCAGCGCGGGCAAAACCTAAAGGGTGTCCTCTCCATAGCGGAGGCAATCATTTGTGGCGATAACAACCCCGAGGGGAAGGGAAAAGGAAAGGCATTCTCGAAGAGAAACAAGATAGTTCCACCCCCTCCCTCCCTACTGTATGTTGGCCGGCGAGGCCAGGCCACGTGTTCGGCAGCGCCGAAGGATCTCCTCCGTCTCGTCTCCTCCGTCGTCGAAGATCTTGTTCGAGGAGCTCCGCGTAAAGGCGACCAAAAGCTGGGTGGAAAAAAACAATCTGAGGGACCTCGACGCGTGAGGGATTGTGGGTACACCGCACATCACTATAGGGATAGTGTTACAGAGACGACTTGTCGACGTCCCCTTTTCGACTACGTAAAACAAAATGCAATACCGCAGTGACCACTGGATGTCGGACCTATGCACAGCATGTGATTCTAAGCAGATTAACAAACATCAGAAATTAAACTATTTGGGGGTACACTTAACTAATACTTTACAGTCACTGTACAAAGTAAACTCCCCCCCCCTATTCTTGAAGTACTTCGACGTTTACTTTCGAGATGGGGTCCACTTACAGTTTCTTGGATAGGGCAGATAAACACAGTGAAAATGTCGGTGCTTCCCCCAAGGTGCTATATTTATTTCAAGCTCTCTATACCTATTCCACCATCGTTCTTTCGTGAAATACACGGGATCACATCAAGATGCATCTGGAACAATCCAACCCCACAGATAGCAAAGAAAACCAATGATTCCTACAAGTAAAGGGCGCCTGGGATTTCCCAAATTGGTTAATTATTACCAGGCAGCACACTTACATGGTGTTGCCAGACTGGTTCTCTTCAGATTCCGAGAAAAAATTGGCTAAAATGGAAAGGGCAATTTGCGATTCTCATGTAGCGGATTTACTTTGCCTTCCTAATCTAGATCGCCCCACGATCATGCACGCTACCCAAATTACACATTTAGTCGAAGTAGTTTGGGACATGGTAGTTAGACAATATCAAATCAAAACACACCCTTCCCATTTCACACCAATATTTGAGAAACCGAAGGTCAAACCAGGTTTGGAAAAGGGCTCATTTCCAAAATGGAAAGGACTCAAATTGTACTAAAATGAGATGGGTTTCAGGGCACAGAATTTAAATCATTCGAACAGTGTAAAAGGGAGTTAGGAATGTTGGAAACAGATTCCAATACTTTCAGGTTCGACATTGGCTGATGGCTCCCCCGAAAAAGTCACGGCCCTCAGACCACTAACCGCATTTGAAAAATTCTTGATTTCAAATCCGGGTGAGAAAAACATCATTTCCAATCTCCATCGCTTTCTACAAGAGGAGTTCATAGTGAGCAACTCGAGATATTTTCAGAACTGGCAGCAGATACTGGGTGTCTATATCCATTTTGGCGAGATATATTCGTAAGCTAACACGCTCCTACAGATCAGAGTCATGGTATAAAGCAATGTTGCAGCAGCACTACAACCCATATAGACTATATAAAATGAAACTAATTAACAAATCTTGGAGGGAATGCAAAGGTGACCGGCTGCATATATGGCTGGACTGTCCCAAATTGGTAGACTATCAGGGAACCATCAATAAATTCATCCAGCAAATCTTTGGAGGGCGACCACAGGATCACATAAAAGATCTCCTGCTGGGAATCACAACCTGTGAGGAAAGAAAATGGCCTAAACACAAACTTTAAGCTCAAACCATCCTTCGAGTCGCGGCCTTAGTGTGGATAGCCCAACATTGGAAAGATGAGATCATCCACATGTTCACGACTGGTTTATGAAGGTATGGAATGGTGGACTTACACAATTCAGGGGGTGCATTCGGCCTTCTCAAAAGATTGGGAAATGGTTTTTGCAGTTTCTACAGGATGATTACAATGTTGTGCTTTGCCCACACAAACTACGGATCCTAGGCATTGCATAGACTGACTTGTTATTCCTTGATTGCGGCCGGGACCTAGGTACGAGGATTCGACAGGGAAAATGTTTATATAATTTTAAATTCCAATAAAAAAATAAAAATGAATGAGTGGAAAAAGGCTCCACTCGGTCAGGATTAAAGAAAAAAAGGTCCATAAGTCCAGCAAAAAGTACTGGGGCCTCACTAGGCTAGGGGGATCAAGCATAAACATTATTAAACTCCCAACAGTGGTGTAATGCGGTAGGCTCACCTGGGTGGAGACAAGGACCAGGGTAGTGAGGAGATTGTGGGATCAGTGTATTTTCCTCTAGAAGGGATACTCTTGTCATTTCTAAGGTTGTAACCCCACAACATTAGATCAAAGGAACAAATCTCTAAATCTCTTATATCCCTAAAATCAAACATGCTCCTCAATGCCAAAAGGTATACTACAAGGAATGTCAGAAATGTGGCCTTTTCTATACCATCTAATGAGGTTGAAAACCACAAGATAAGGGCATTAAAGCGACCCTTAAAAAAAAAAAAAGTGGGAAATCCCAAAGTCACTAAAATGAGCTACATGTCCCAGAATCTCATAGGTACTGAGAAAAAGAAAAGGGCTGAAGAGACCTGCAGAAGCAAAGGACAGGAAAGTAGGCCCAACAGCCTTTGCCAGGGTCAGGCAACACTAAGGGCCTGCACCTGAAATCAATTACCATCTGCATAAAGGGCAAAAAGGGGAAGGAGCTGGAAGGCTGGCAGTAGTAGCAAGAGGAGCATGAGGCTGGCCGTTCATGAGCAAGTGTGATCACTTAAAGGACGCCAGACGAGAGAAGAGCATATTTCACCTGCAGGTTCTGAGTTGGTCCTGTGTTCACAATCCCTGCCTGGCCGTGGCTGCACAAAGATGTGCTGAGATTGAAGGTCTTCCCAGGTGCATCTAGTGGATCTAATTGCAGAGCAGAGATCGTGCTGCAACCCAAGGCTCGGGTGAAGAATCACAAAGTGAAGGAGACTCCCCGTGGTTAAGGCCGGACTGGAGCCACCCATGATGCAGAGAGGTGTGGGTCCCAGAAGTGCCTAAAGTAGTAGCAGTAATAGCAGCAAGGGATTGGAGGGAAGTTGAAGCAGCCTGCATACAACCACAGGCGTGCCGGAGCCGGTGAGTGGCGCTCTGTTCAGGTTCACTAAAAAAGCCTAACCGATAACTGTTAGCAGCTCAATTGTAACACGCGTAATAGGAGCGAATAGAAGTGGTTTGTTACGGTAAAAAATAAAGTCCCCAAAATAGAAATGTATCACACGGATGTCTAATGCAAGTCCGAGTGCTCATGTAAAACGAAAAGCTTTTCATTTCCCATTTTTAAATGTCTAAATCGTGTGTCTCCAATTAAGGACACTGCTTTGCTAATTCACTCAGAAGGTTTTAACTGACATTCACAACGTTACAAGTAATATTACACCAAAGAGGTCGCGTGTGAACAATTGCGATTTCCGGCCAGAGTCCAAGTATCACTCCTTGCTAAGGAAAGGGAATACAAGTCCTTAGTTCTTTAAAGTTGAAAATCTTCAAAGAGTTGTCATGTGTACCTAAATCGGTTTCCCTTGTGAAGCTTGAACCTTATAATATCCATAACAAGTATTCAATGAAAGTAGAAGTTGCTGAATTGAGACGAGCAAGCATTGCACAAGCCAGTAGGTGAATCCTTTCCCTAGTGAAACCAGCCCTATTGAAATCTAACCATCTGTATTTAAAGTTGTTAAAGGTCCAGTGTCCTCTGATACAAGTGTGACAAGGTTATCCAAAGCTGGAAGAGTGGCAATACAGTTTCATGGTAGCTACTTAAACCAAGAAGGTGTGAATAAAGCGGAGAAAGGGAGCTGGGTTCTTGTAAGAAGAACAAGTCAATCTGTAATGCTGAGACTGTTGAGGGAGCAGCAGTCTGGAAGCAAAGGCAGATTATGTTGTGCAACGGCAGATTATATTGGTGGCAGTTTGACGAGAGATCCTTTTGTAATACCATAGGAAAGAGTGCCTTACGTACCTGTGTAGGTCGAACAGTCTAGTCTTTAAATTGCCTAACAATCATTAAGTACCAGGTTAAAGCAGATCAATCAGAACTGTGGTTGTCTATAATACGGTCAGTGAATGTTGCATTAAAGGTGGTTGAAGCAGTAGCATACTGTGGAGCAAAGGAGCCTTCCGTCAAGATAGGGTCAAGAGGAAAGCAACACCCCAAGAAGAAGCATCCTGACAAATTATACCAAAGACACTACAGAGGTTATAAACACATGGACAGTTGTTGATGCAGAAGTGGTGCTTTTATCTTTGAACTGTGGCAATACCATCCCGTAAAGAGGATATCCAGGATTACCATTGGTGCAGTTCTCTTTGCTGGAATTGGAAAGAACTTCAACAGAAAGCTAAAGAACTTTTACCAGTGGATTTGTGTGAACTTTTGGAACTCCCAAGATCTGATTCCAGACTTAATGAACACTTGGAAAGATTGACTTTGGACAATCCTGGGAAAGGGCTCTACCCAGGACAGGTGAAGGTCATCCAAGTCACTGGTTGTTTGGTAATCGGTTTATGATTTACATTGAATGTTTTGCTGTTTAGTGTGAGGGCCAACTTTGTGAATGCGAGGAGAAATCCCCTTAGAACTTAAGTCAGGCAACTCCCTGGTAGAGTAGGTTTAATAAGGGTTTATTTGCACTTTGTTATTAATAAAATGTCCAACACTGACAAAACCTCTAGCAGTTGTCTGCCTCGCATTACTGACCCCCCACAATACCCGCGCTTGTGTGCGGAGTGGTACCGATGTGCACTGCACAAACTATTTTCAAGTGAAGGGTGGAGTATGCAAGGAATGTGTAATGAGTCCTTTACTGTTTCCCCTGTATACCAATGGGCTATGCAATGCCCAGACATATGCTTCTTCAGATTTCTTTAGAATAGGAGTGAGATTACTTCTGGTTCTAGCATATGCTGATAATACGGTCCTGATTGCCTGTACTGCACAAGCTTTACAGACCCTTATCACGGTGAACACAGACTTCAGGACATCATTAGATCTAAATGTCAATGCCTCCAAGTCGGCTGTAATAGCTTGCCATCCCAGGAGAAAACATCCTGGGACGGCAGCGGTAGCTATTCGATAATCCCGGGAGTGTATGCATTTGATTATCTGGGGGATACAATCACTCCGAATTTAAAACCAGTGGTGCATCGAACAAAACAAGCAACTAGCTTTAAGCACCCACTAGGTGGGGGTTAGAATATTCATGGCTATGTCCAAGTCAAAGCCACTGGACTTCGTAAAGGTGGTCTACGGCAGTAAAGCCGGGGCAGTGGCTTAACATGGAGCTGCAACTTGGGGTTATGGAAACACAAGAAATGTTGGGGCTCCTGCAATCAGCACAGAATTATGGTTTTCATCTTAAATTGGGCATGTAGTTTTAGTAAGATGAAATGGCAGCGGAATGAGCTCTGCATTAGTTAAGGTTGTGCGACAATCCCTAGGCTGTACCGACACATTCTTTAATTACACATTCTAGATAATAGGAGAGCATACAACATCCCATGGTTGGGTCATGTCAGGAAACAGCTGAAAAACGGAATGTGGACCAATATAGGACTGACCCCGCACAACTTGATAAAACAAGCAGCTGCAACTCATTTAAAAACCAAGCTGCTGTTGAACGGATTGAAAATCCCGCAACAATTAAGAGTTTCCTCTGACTCTATTCAAATGTACCTATGGGCTAACAACCTGTCTGAAAGAACATTTACACGAGGCAAGATTTTAACTCTCTCCCGTTAAGAACAAGATTGTCTCACTGGTCAAAGAGTAGTGAAGGAAAGTTGTCTCTAGCGCCGAGAGGCAGAGGAGGACCTCTTGCACTTTGTGCTATTTTGTCCAGAATATAGAGTTAGAATTATGACCTTGGTGCTCATTTTGAGAGAGAGTCTACACAGTGTCATCCAGAATGGTTATACTTACTGTGGGCAGAGAATTTGCTAGTGAGCTGGTCACTATTACAGTTTTTAAATAGAGCACTTGCTAGAAGGACTTCATTTGTGCCAATAAGTTGCGTTTGATCTTGACAATCAAGTTACTCTTCACACCAAATAGGTTATAGGATGTGCAAGTCGCATGAATAATAGAATTGTTTTGAGTAAGGGTTTGACTAGGTCCCCATTATGAAGTAAAATATTATTCCTATTTTCTCATGGTAGTCATTTATTCACAGATCGAACGAACCTCGAAAGCAATTCAATAATGAGAGTTTTATCTTATTTTGATTTTTACATCTCGAGTATGGGGAATTTCGGTTTAGAATGTGATCCATAGTCTAGATTAGTTTCTAATTGGCTACTTCTCACCGCTCATATGAACTCTGGAATGTTAATCTATTTATGTACTGATTTGCACAGTGTATCCTGTGAGATGGGCATGTCCCAGGTAGATGTGGATTGAGAACATGTGGCAGACTAGAGTGACCAGTAGGAGAAAAGGAGCCTTTTGAATAAGGCAAGTGAAAGCGTTCCCGCCGGGATGAAGCACTATGTACTACTCTTGCATCGTACTGGACCTCTCAAATTCTCATCTCAAGAAAAAGTGTGATCTTTCCATTTCATACACCGATGCAGACAACTGAAACAGCAGGCACATTTCTCAAATTTAAAAAGCCATTTTAATTTAAACAAGTTAATGGGTAATCAGCAGATCCTTTTACTTTCACAGAACATGCATTCTTATTTTATTAATATACCTGTGTGGTCATGTGTTAACACTGTATCTTGAACCACTCTGCTCGGCTTCCTAAGAGTTGGCCTTGACTGAAGCCACCACCACTAGGACAGCCAGAGAAACTGGAAGGGAAGCCCCGCTATCTAGCTTGGGTCAGTGGCGCTCATTGACAGAAAACAAATCGAGAGAACCTGTCCACACAGCATTATACTGCAGTTTAGTATCTGGTAGTGAGCCCAAGTTGAGATTGAGCTGATGAGGCCATGTGGAACAAAGATTCCACATTGTTTTACGATGGGGTTTGAAGAGCCCATTTGGCCACAGTGGATTATATGTGGGTGTTAAACAGTCTCAAGAGTAACCCTTTAGGCCTGTATGCAAAAGAGAGGACTTAATCACTTCCAATTAATTGGTCTTTAATTTTTCAGCCATGACCGAAATATTACATATGTAAGAATCTACGACTTAACAAAGGATGGCTGTGTAGCTTAGTATCCTGCAGAATGGACATGGCTGAGTGTTGTGGGGTGGCCACAGTTTTCACTTGCCACTGGCAGGATCAAATGTGACCTAGTCTGAGCAACAGGCTTCATAGAGTACATAGCTAACAGATGAGCTCTCCAGAACAGACAGCCTAAAGTTGGTGGTACATGTGTGGTATCGTTAGGTGCAGAAGGAGCTTACAAGACAAAAAGGTTGTGTGCATAACCAAACTTCCCCAACAAAGCTGGGTGCAACAACCCCTCACATAAAGAGTGTGCTGCAGAAAGGTGAATGGAAGAAATCCGACATTGAAAGGACATTTGAGGCGTGAGAGTGGGATGGAAGTGCCACAACATTGCAACATAGTATTTGCAGTATCTCCAACCCTTTACTGGGCATAGATATCTGGCAGATCTCATTGGAAAGCTCTGTGTAAGAGCTAAGCAATGGGCCATGGCAGAAGGCACTAGGACAGAGGGGTCCATTGCAAATGTGAGAAGGATTTGTTATGCCAGAGGAATCCGGAAGGAACAACCTGACCAGTCAACATCTATTTGTACTACCATAAGGAGACAAAGGGACCGTTTTTCTGGAATATGGTGGTGTCCTCAATGAATTTCAGTACACGTGATCTTTTACAGAATTTAATATGGTTTCTAGCATGCATTTCTTTTAGCTTTAGTTTTCCTTTCGCCCCCTTGCTGCTGCCTTTTCTCTGGGGCCTCTCCCCTTCCCTCGCCCGTTTTTGCCAGTAGCTTTCTTTTGTTTCCTCCCCCCGCCACGCCCCCCCGTTTCAGTCAAGCAGACCATTTTGACACCCCTCCCAGGACAGCCTCTGCCCGTCAGTCCTCTGCTAAGGGCCTCGATGCAAAGGGCAGCTCACCAAGAAGCAGCTCCAGTCCGGTTGCCTGTGTTCGCTAGCCTGGGAAACCTGCAGCCATCAACAAGCAGAGACTGCTAAGTTAAGTGTAGGTATGAGGTCCAGCCTTACTGCATGGTTACGCTCACCTGGTCTCTGCAAAGGCGTTGGGGCACGGTTGCAGCCCTCCATGAACTTGAATCACCCCCTTCAGGCCTCTCCCTCAGTAGAAAAGCTGCGAGCGGTGGTAGGTGGTGATACTGCTCCTGCGTGGAGATAAGTGTGTGAGTGCGTCAATCTGTGCTTGTAGTACCTCTCGAACCCTTCACCCCAAAGTACAGTTTCAGTGAGCATACGCCAGCCCATAAAGCTCACCTGTGAATTATGGAAGATAAACTCTCCGTCCTGCTACTTCTAGCAGGGGCGCGTCAAATGGGATCTAGTTCCTTCACTGATCCCGGATAAGGATTATTCCAGTCAAGCTGCGACTATGCTTCTCCTTATGATTGGTAAGTCTGTTTAATGTCTTTATATGTTGCTCCTATTTATGCCCTCAATAATGTCTCTTCTGTTTTCTTCCCTTAGATGGAAATGTGGCCTCAAAGCAGCTGCGAGACGCGGCCGAATGGAAGATGGATGATACCGCAATGTTCGACAGCAGGTAAGTGATGGTTTAAGGAAAAGCACGAAGTATGGCGAAGCGCAACCTTAAACTGACTTTTTCCGATGTCTAACCGTGTCTTCTGTTTTTCCTTGCAGGCGCTGCTGTCGGCGATGAGGCGTGTCGTGCTGTGGTGCCAAGATGAAGATTTCAGCGTTCCGGAAAGTGTAAAGATGAATACTTGATTCGCCGAAGAAATGTACAGATAAGAACAGCTTCCCCCGGTTGGTAAGTATGCTGGCAGGAAGCAGGCTGTCCAGGAAGCAGGATCTTCAAAGGTAAGTTTGACCTCAGGCGACGGCAAGAGTTACGCTGCTTGCAAGTGCAGAATAATGCGAAGCATCTGTCTTGAGGAGAGGGGCAGCTTATATAGCTGTGATCGTGGGCACGCCCATTAGGGCTAGCTTACCAGCCACACCCTGCCACTCCTAGAGCGAGCACGTGCAAAGGCAATCCATTAGCAGCCACACAAGAATGCACTTGGGGCTGCTTAATGGATAGAATTTGAGGTTAATGCATCCTGCTTAATTAATGGAATATTCAAGGTTAATGCATCTGAAGTGCTATGTCCATAATAAAAGCTTTGGTGTTAAATGGATGTTTTACTTTTGTTCATGAGCCTGGCGCCAAAGGTGCCAGGCCAGTGTCCACCCATGTATCCTATGCATGAGACCCCTGCATGCCTGTGCCCCTGACATTCATGACCATGACATGCACTTCTTTAACTACCCCACTCTTATTACCCAATATCTTACTTCCTCAGGCATTTAGCCCATTTATCCTAATAAGCTAAGGTGTGCATTTAACCCAATTGTAAAGGTAGTCATGTTGAATCTGCGTCGCTGAGTAAGGGGACCATATTTTGCATCCAGCTTAACTGGGTTACTTAGCCATATTTTGCATCTAGCCTATTTGTGTTAGTAGGCCACAGTTCACATTCGGACAGTTTTGAGTAGGGTTGCGTGGACTAGCCTTGAGCCACATCTAGATATAATTGTGAAGATTAGCATGCGTCACATTTTAGCAAAGTTACTCACCGTAGTGACTACCTTACTCCCAAGTCGTGTCTTTTTTCCTCCATGATTTTGGGACATTCTGTCCGGCAGGACGGAACCGGAGCACTTTGAAGCATCAAAAATACTTTGTCCTACGTTTACGCGGGGCCATCATGCATGGCTGTAGCCCTGCCTTCCTGAGCCCCAACCAGCGCATCGCCCTTCAGTCCTTTTCTATTGCAAAAGTCCAAGGACAAATGAGCAAATAGAGGAATCTTTTTAGGGGGTAATGCAGGCGGGCATATGGAGGAAAGGGGACTAGGATTAAAGTTAGTGACTAAGGTGAGTAACTTTGTTATACTCCCATGTCCCGTCCCCTTTCTTCCATACTTGGGAGATTCCCAAGCATGGACCTATAAAATGGGTGGATGGAAATGATTTACAGCAAAGGGGTTTTGAGCACTGCCTGGCAAAACTCGGCATCAGCCCTGGAGCCGAGATCAAGGCAATAGTGCTCACAGAAAGCAGAAGCTGAAGACCATGTTGCTAATTGTCTCCCATGGCATGTTTTTGAAAAGCTACAGCCGCTGCTTTACCTCGCACTTGATGTACCTGGATGCCTTTAGGAGCATGCAGGCCTTGTACTGTATAAGCTTCTGAGATACACGAAGCAACCCAACGCGAGATGGGAGCCTTGGAGGAAGGAGTTCCTTTTGGATTCCCAAAGGTAAAAGATTTGAGAAGATCCTCCGAGGTTGCTTGTTCTCTGCAAGTAAAACTTAAGTGCTCTCCTAGCGTCCAAGTTATGGAGGACTCTTTCTGCATCTGAAGCTGGTTTTGGACAGAAAACCGGCAAGGAAATGGTTTGGTTGACAGGAAACTCAAAACAATTTTTGAAAGAAAGGATGGATGCGAAGCATTACCTTGTCCTTATGAAAAACCAAGAAAGGATACTCAGACAGAGCTTGCAGTTCACTTATTCTTCTGGCCATGTAACCGCTATCAAGAAGGTCACTTTCCAGGTGAGAAACTGTAGTTCTACAGTGGCTAGTGGCACAAAGGGTTTGTGGCAGAGCAGTGAGTACCACATGGAGATCCCCATTTAGGATCAGATGGCTTGACCAGAGGAAAAAGATGAAGCCCAGCAAAATCTCTTATTTATTGGGTTTGTAAGAGCGAAAGAGCACGTATCTGTGCTAAGGTATGCCCCAAGTTCTGCATGACAAAACGTGGATGCCCGTGGCGGCTAGATGAAACACAGGACACAGTCAAAAGAAGCATGGCAAGGCACCAGTAACAGGATCAAAGCGATTTGCTTCTGTACTGGGCTCTTGTTGAAGGTTTGCCTGCCGCCCGAATTGAGACTAAACTGCACTGAGGATTTGAACTCAGGGACCCTGCTGCTAAGCTGAAGGATTGTGGAGAGAGATGCCAAACTGGATTGCTCTGGTGCAGAAGATTGGGGATCTGCAGCAAACTGATCGGACTGCGTATGGACAGCTGCTGAAGTTCTGTGAACAAGAACCTGGCTAGCCACCAAGGAGCTATGAGCAGCAGAGTGCAATTGTTGGCACTGCTGAGTTTCCAAAGCGATCGATTAATCAATGGCAGAGGAGGAAAGGTATATGCTAGCATGTCCCATGGAATCTGGAGCGCATCCCCCAGGGAAGATGCAGAGTCTGTGCCTGGAGGCATAGCTCAGAAGCTTCCGGTTGGCTGCCGTTGCGAGCAGGTCCACCATCGGCGTGCCCCACTGTGCGGAAAGGTGGAAAAGAACAATCGATCTCCCACTCGTGGTTCGCCTCTGGCGGCTTAGGGAATCCACTGCAATATTGTTACACCCCAGAATGTGCACTGTCTGTAGCCAGATCTTGTTCTTCACTGCCCATTTCCAAATGTGGATGCCTAGATTGACAAGTGAGGTAGCCCTGGTACCATTTGTTCACATAGAACATATCCACCAAATTGTATGCGTGTATTGTCACTCTTGCTGACAAGGGAAGGCCGAAAAGCTTTCAACGCCAGGAGTTAAAGGTAGTTGATACAAGACTTCCTGTCTCAAGGTGTCCTCAAGTCAAAGACCTCCAAGTGATCCAACGTGGTCCCCCAAGGCCCAGGAGTCGTCAGTCGTTAGTGCAACTTGTGGTAAAGGTTCCTGAAAGGAGGCTCCCACTGAAAGGTTGGTAGGAGTCGACCACCAATGGAGATCCGTCAGCATGGATGATGGGATTGTTTTCAATTGAGAGTCCGGGTCTGAAGCTACAGACCAAGTGGTCCGTAGCATTAGTTGTGTGCGCCTCATCTATAGCCTCGCAAGAGAAAGCCAAAACACGCGAGGCCATGAGGCCCAGAAGTCTCTGGAACCACCAGGCTGACTTGTGGGCCGAGGTGAGAAGAACAAGTTACTTACCAACTGGTAACATTCTTTCGACTGGATGTTCCTCCAACGTATTCCACATCTTTGACATGTAATGTCCACAGCTCTGTACTTGGGAAATTTTTCGGCAGAGGGCGTCCTGCGTCGATGGCATCGGGTCGATGTCCCTCGAAGGCAACGTCACCAGATGTTATAAATAGGACGCACGGCACCCGTAGCCTCAGTTTATGTTTTTCCTCCATAACGTGTGACCTGCTCGTACACAACGCCTGCTTGACTGCACATAGCCTTGAGGGAACGCAAGCTGCAATTGCATAGGAAATTCTCCAGAGGGGCAGACCGGGAGGGCGATGTGGAATACGTTGGCAGAACATTCAGTCGAAAGAACGTTACCAGTTAGTAACTTGTTCTTCGTATGGATTGTCGCCAACATATCACACATCTTTGACAGACTCCCAAAGCGGTACCAGTAAATGGAGGCGGGAGAAGAATTTAGAATACCCAATCAGATGGCAGAATAAAGAACAGCTTTACCAAAAGCCATATCTTGACCATGGAGCATATCCAGGGAGTAATGTTTGACAAAGGTGTGGATAGAAGCCCATGTCGCTACGTCACAATTTCTAATAGGAACTCCCTGCTGTAGGGCTGTGGAAGTAGCCACGCCCCTAGTGGGGTGAGCCCGCAACCCCTCAGGAGGGTCCTTGCACACCAATCTGTAACATTCAGTAATGGGGAGGATAATCCACCTGGATATGGTCTGTTTGGTAGCAGCCTGGCCCAATCGGTGTCCAGCGTCCCCCACAAAGAGTTGATAGTCCACTCTGACCCTGGACATCTTAGAAATATAAAAGCTCAGAGCTCTCCTAGAGTCCAACCTATGGAGTGGCTCCTCTTCCTCTTCCTCCTCCACCTCTTCCTGGTAAGGAGGATAGAAAGCAGGAAGTACCACTGACTTAAATGAAACTCGGACACTACCTTAGGTACGAAAAAAGGACGTACCCTTAGTACAACCCTATCCTTGTGGAACACAGTGAAGGGTAGCTTAGGTGAAAGTGCCTGCAATTCACTCACTCTGCGAGCTGATGTAACCGCTCGCAAGAAAACAGTCTTGAAAGACAACAGTCTCAAAAGGACAAGAGTGCAAGGGTTGAAACGGAGCACCCATCAAGAATTTCAAGGCCAAATTCAGATCCCATACCGGCACCTGAAACAGGGACCGAGGGAACACATTAGTGAGCCCTTTTAGAAATCGAGAAATCAAAAGGAATCTTAAAATAAGAACATTGTTCCGACGAGCCCTTGAAAATAGACAGCGCCGCAGGTAACCTTTAATGGTATCTACTTGAAGACCCCTGTGCGCCAAAGACAGTACTATGGGAATGGAACAATGAAAAGGATCGACATCGTGTCCTCTGCACCAGTCGCAAAACTTACGCCAATGGTACATGGATTTGGTTGCCGGCCGCAAGCAACACCTCCATCACGTCATCCGGGAGGTCCCAATCCTTTTATCTCAACCTTTCAGATAGCAAGCGGGAGAGGAGAGAAGGAGAGGAAGGGCAGATGGACATTTCTATAAGGTCCGGGTACCACGCTCTCCTGGCCCAGTCTTGAGCAATGAGGATCCGAACCTCCGCAACCTCCTTAAGACTTGAGGAATGACGGGGACCGGAGGAAATACGTACAGAAGTGGGAATGACCAATCCACGACAAATGCGTCTCCTAAGGCTCCTCGCAGAGGAAATTCCCTTGAGCAGAATCTCTTGCACTTGCGGTTGGCACTGGTCGTGAAGAGATCCACTTGTGGGGTTCCCCAAAGGGCTAAGATCTCCAGAAGGACTTCCTGAGCCCACTCGCGAGACACCGTGCTCTGCCTGCTCAGAGCGTCCGCTGCTGCATTCTCCTCTCCGGCCAGATGTACTGCTGGGAGTGATGTTCCTTGCTGTATTGCCCAGAACCAGAGTTGCATCGCCTCTCTGCACAACGGAAGTAACCCTACCCCCCCCACCTTTTTTTGTTGAGGCATGGCCACTGTGTTGTATGTCATGATCAGGAAACGTTTTTGCCCCGCACAGATGGCAGAAAAGCGTTCAGGGCCAGCCTGATGGACCTCAGCTCTAACAGGTTGATGTGGCGTTTGGACTCGGAGACCAACGACCGCTGGCGGACAGATAGTCGGCATGAGCTCCCCATCCTGTGAGGGAAGCGTCCATCACTAATGTCACCTCTGGCCACGGTTGCCAAAACGGCTCCCCTTCATCAGATTCCCATTGGTCTCCCACCACAGAAGATCCTGCGAGACAGTGGCATCTGAACATCTTGCTTGAGAATTGCGACCACTGCATCTTGAGGACCCATTGCAGGGATCTCATCCTCAGTCTGGCCTCTGGCACCAGAAAAATGCAGGATGCCATGAGGCAGAGAAACCTAAGAATTCTAAAGCCGGAAGACGCAGGCCATGTTGAAATTTGTCCACCATCTGCACAATGTGATGAGCCCTCACCTTGGGAGGCGAGCACTTTCCCAAGGACGTGTCCAACACAGCCCCGATGTACTGGAGCTGTTGGGAAGGTGTCAGATGAGACTTCTTGAAATTGAGGGAGAAGCCCAGCTTGTGGAGGGAGCGGCAGGTGAGGCCGAGACTATCCATCGCTTGCTCGGGAGAACGCACACGGATCTGCCAGTCGTCCAGGTAGGGGTATACATGAATCCTGCCTCGCCTGAGATACGCTGCCACCACCACCATTAGCTTGCTGAAGACCCTCGGGCGGAGGTCAATCCGAATGGCAGGACCCGAAACTGAAAGTTTCAGCTGCCAATCGCAAACCTCAGGTACACTGTTTTGGATGAATCGGCACATGAAAGTAAGCATCCTGTAGGTCCAGAGACACCAACCAATCCTGAAGTCGAAGGGCCTGGTGGGCCCAAGAAAGAGTGACCATCTTGAACTTGTCCTTCCTGAGGCGTTTGTTCAACCAATGCAAGTCCAAGATGGGTCTCAATCCAGAGTCTTTCTTTGGAATCAAAAAATATGGGGAATACCATCCCTTGTTCCTCTCCGCTACAGGCACCAGTTCTATAGCACCTTTCTCAGGCAGGGTCAAGATTTCCTGCACAAGGAGCGGATCCTAAAGCTTCAAAGAGACACCCCTGTGGATTGTTGTGAGGCTACTTTAGGAAGGGAAGGCAGTAGCCGTGGGCCATTGTATCCAGAACCCACGCATCCGAAGTAATAGCTCGCCATTCTTCGAGATGCTGAGACAGTCTGCCCCCAACCAGCGAACAATGGAACATGGCATCATAGCTGTTTGGAGCGGCAGCGCCTGAAGGCAAAGAGGCAGCTGCCTGAGCGGCTTTGGCACCTCTATTTCTCCGACCACCACGGGTACTTTTACATTGACCCCTTTGACTGGTGGTTCCTCGCGTCCTACCAAATAGTAACAATAGGAACCTCCCCTCCACTGCTGTCCAAGGAGGAAAAGGCAGAGGTTGACGCACAGCTGCGCTCAAAGATTTAGCAGCAGCTTTTGAGGTCTGCAACCTCTGAAGGCCCTCGTCAGCCTTACTGCCAAACAAACGCGAGCCATCAAAGGGCATGTTCAGAAGACGTGCTTGTACATCCGGAGCAAAACCAGACGTCCCCAACCACGCAAACCTGCAAATAACGGTGCTCGCAGCCATGTACTGGCTAACACCAGCGGCCGTGTCCAATCCCGACTGAAAGGATTCACACATGGCATCCTTGCCATCTTGCACAAGAGCAAGGAACCCATTCCTTTCTTCCCCCTCAGGAATATGATCAGCCGCTTGAGAAACAATTCCACAGAGTGTTTAAAAGTGGATTTGGCCGACTTCAGCGCCATGATCCCTGCAGAAAACCCCTTGCGTGCCCAACCATCGAAGCACTGGTCATCCCTATCGGGAGGAATGGTAGGGTATGCCGCCTGAACCACCAAACTCTCGGGAGTGGGGTGAGAGGAAAGGTAGCTCGGGTCGCTACTGGAAGGGTGGTATTTTTTAGTTAACGACTTGTTAACCGCCGGAAGAGACTCTGGAGTCTGCCAAGTAGCCGCCACCCTTTTTTGCAAAGTCAAATGAAACAGCAACACAGGGTCAGTGGACGGACCTTGATCCAAAATATCAGTGAGGTCATCCTGAACAAATGCCTCTGGAGGACTGGACAAACCAAGATACTCCAACTCTAGCCATCAATCTCCTATAGGAGGATTCTGCATGAGCCCCAGGCTCAGGCCTGCCAAACTCCACCTCTGCAGAAGTGTCCAGGCCACTGGCATCATGCAATGACTGACGTAACTCCTCCAACTGACTCTCTGGAAAAGACAGGAGCCTCATCAGGCTCAACAGGGTTAAACTCCTCCTCATTCTCCTAGATATCATCCAGAGACTCAAAGAACTGGATAGGCACATGAGTGGGCCTGGAGTCGACAAGAGGCTGTCCAGTCTTGGCTTTAGCCTTTCTTGGGAGGAACCACAGTACCAGGGACCTCCCCCAGCAAATTCCAGCCAAATGGCCCAGTAGGCATCAACTGCTTCGACAATGGCACTGACTGCTCCGAGGGCTGGAGTGAGGCAAAGCGCCGACAGCCATAGACGGACACGGCGCCGACTTCGAGCCCTTACCAGACTTCTGCGGTTTCGCTGTGGACGAAGACCGAGACCTGGACCTAGTACGTCTATGGCGATCAACCGGAGCCTTATCCGAACGGGACCTCGACGGTTGCCAATGTTTATCACGCCGAGGATCCGGGCCCGAAGGCGCGCGAGCATCAGACCGAGACTGTTCCCTGCCAACTTCTTCCAAAGGCGCAGACAGTACTGTGCTCTGGGATGAGAAAATCATCAGCATCTGCTCCCGGAAGGCCTCCCCCATTCCTCGGGAGTCGAGGACTTAGTGGGACAGGCCACTTTCCTCGTGGTGCCATCCTCAGAAGAGGAAGGCGACCTGTGACGCCGCTTCCGGGAGTGCCAAGACGAGGATGACGAGTGGCAGGACCCACTCCGGGATCAAGATCCCCGAGACTCCTTCCGACGAGGAAAGTCACCCCTCGAATCCTTCGGTGGACATCCCTTTCGCAGCTTTTTGGGACTTACTGGGTTTAGTACTCCGACCTACCTGTAACTTCCCCTTACGCTCCCGCAAGGCCTTTCGCAGTCAGCGACTGGCATTTTGCACATTCGGTGTCATGATTCTCGCCCAGACACCACAAACAAATGCGGTGCGGGTCTGTAATCGACATCTGAGACAGTCCCGCAAGTCTTAAAGCCAGACAGGCGGAGTCGGAGGGGTAGATTAAGACATTCACGAAGAATACACGAGGCTCTGAGTTCTCGAAGCAAACACGTTTGCAGAACAACAAAACTGAGGCTACGGGCGACGTGCGTCCTATTCATAGCATCCGGTGACTTCGATCTCGACAGAGGCCTTCGAGGGCCATCGACGCAGGACGCCCTCTGCCGAATTATTTCCCAAGTAGCACAGCTGTGGCCATTACATGTCAAATATGTGTAATACGTTGGATGACACAATCCATTCGAAAGAGGCGGCAGGTGACAAGTTCGTAATGCCATCCTCTGTAAGAAAGATTTTAGCTTTGGTGGTATCCCAGCGAAAACCTAAGAAGATCAGGTCTAGAAAAACCATCATGGACGATTTCCGCCAGTTTACAGACGCCCCAGTCGAACAGTAGCTGGAAAGGGATCTGAGGTTGCGTGTTGCAAATGCGGATAGACGTGGACTCCTTGGGTGTCGAGGATTGCCGCAATGACCACCATCATTTTTGTAAAGACCTGTGGTGCTGAACTGAGATCAAAAGGGGAGGACTCAATATTGGAACTGTTCAGTTCCTACTGAGAAACAGGAATTTGCAGTGTTGAGGCCATATGAGGCTATGCATCCTGGAGATCCATCACGCTGAGCCAATTGTCTCTCTGATTGAAGGATCTGATTTGGTTGGGCGTGATCTGGAGTTTGTCTTGGGGAAGGGAAATATTGAAGTTGGACAGGTCTAGGATAGTGTGCAGGCCAGCCTGGTTGGTTTGGGCACTGAACAGACTGGAATAAAATCCATCCCCTTGTTCTGAAGGAGACACTACTGGCCTCAGGTCTAGGAGCTTTTTCACCTCGGCCCTGAAAGAAGGATACCCAGTCTGCTGTAAAGGAGGTTGTGAAGGTGGGTTATCTGGAAGAGGAAGGCAAAAGCCAGACCAGGGCGTCAGATAAAACCCACCAGTCTGTTATGGTCCTCCATTGAAGTTTTGTAGCCTATCCTGAGGGATGCAGTCTTGAAATTCTCCAAATTCTTTCCATAACTTGAGGTTGGCTGCCACAGGTAGGACCTCTGTTTGCTAGTACAAGGCTTCAGCTACATCAGGCTAAGACTCCCCCCCCCCCCCCAACCCCCCTGCCGATATCGTCGAGTATTTGGTCTTCTTTAGACAGCACCTGTGAAGCGGTGGTAGAGGAAGGTTTTGACTGCAGAGTAGCCACCGCCACTACTACCGTGGATGAAGGCATTTCCTCTGATGACTCGAGCTTATAACTACCGTTAATAATCTTGTTCATGTGCAGGATTCTGTGAGCACATCTTTTTGCAAAAATGGACCCCAGCATTCCTGCGACTTTAAAGGTCAGGGCCCCCACAAGAGCTCCCTCCTGCAAAGTTGGGGGGGGGGGGGGTGGGGGGGGAGATCTGGGGTTGGAATTTCCAGCAAATCCAACACCCTGTCAAGAAACGCTCCGATAGAATGGGGTGGGTCTTCATGTTCGTCGTCCAACTGCCCCTCATCCTTTTTGGCAGGAACTGTTGGCTGATCCATCAGACAGCGTTTCAGGCACTTTTTGCTCAGGTGGCTGCGCAACAGGAGTTAGGTGCACCAGAGAAAGTGTAGGTAATGGAGGCAGGGGAGGCACTGGAGGAGGCCCTGCTAATAGTGAAGGAGGCCTTTCTGTAGCCTGTTGTAGTGGTGGAGGAGCAGGCTGAGGTTCGGGAAGCTTAGGGTACATATCCTTGTAAAGGTCCCTAAAGTATGCCTTCATCGGGTCCGAATGCATGAGGGCCTGGAACTTGCCGAAGAACGCATCCTCCGAGAATGGCCTAAGCTGAGGAGTATGGCCTAAGCTGATGAGTGGGCAAAGGCCGATCCAAAGGACTGCATCCCCATGAATCCTTTGAAACAGGCAGCCATGATGGTCTGCCTCTGGTTGGATCGACGACATGCAGCAGAGTGGATGTTGGGGGAAGCTCTACTGTGTGTGGAAGAGTAAATCGAGCGCCAGACGATTGCCAGCCGAAAAGGGTTTCCGTTATCCAGGCTAGGCAACAAAAAGGGCAGCTCGACCCCCATATACGGTCCCCCTGACATGGTTGTCAATTAGGCCGGACCCGACAAAATGACTGCCTCATACTGCGTAGGTTGGTTTGCCATTTTGTTACTCAGTGGAGATCTGTGTCACAGGCTTATGGTGAAGCCATCCTGGCCACAGGATTTTTAGGAGTGTTTGAGTCAATTTTAGCCCTCTGAGGGAAACTCGGCAGAGCCGGTACAGGAAAATCGTGGGCTTTCGCCAGTCTTTGCCCCCTCATCAGGACTGGTATGGTGTTGAGACCCTGTGAGGGGAACCTCAGGCTGAAGCCTGGTGTTGGCAACCCCTGAATGAGTACCCTTGGATCCGCTGGGTCTCTTTTAAGCCCCAATTTGGGGATCCTCAGGAACAGAACTTTTAGCCCCTTTTATGGGTAACTCTCGAGAAGAATCTCTGTACATTTAGCCCCTTAATGGATCCTGTGGAGTTACCCCGGTAGAACTGGTCCTGGAACGGGGGAACTGAGGGTAACCCTGGTACCCTTAGCTCCTTGATGGGGAACCTAGAAGGCTAATCCGGTATCCAGGTTAAATCCCTGCGGGGTGACCCCTGGTAAGGTTAGAGCCGTTAAGACTCCTTGCAGCACCAGACAACCCCAGGAAGGAGGGGCCCGGGTGCCCTAAATAGTTAGGTACTTACCAGATGATTCCTCTTCTTGTCAATGAATTGTTGAAGGAGAGCCGGAGGAAGCTGTTCGAACACGTCCTCCCACCTGACAAGCCTACGCGCAAGTGCCCGAACAGATAGCGAGTAGCAGTACAGACTGAAATCCCACTGATGCTCTGGGCCCAAGCACTCCAGACAGAGGGAATGAGGGTCTACCCTTGCGAAACGACATTCGCATAAATAACAGGACACAAAACCCTGATGCTCCAGCATAGACTGAGATGACGACTGCTGGACCGGAGCAGGAAGAGATGAACAACAAGAGGAAAAACAAAAATCCTCAAGATGCAAGTGCATCGACCTCGACCACACAGAGAAAAAGGCGGAAGGGCGGGGCTACAGCCACACGTGATGGCCCCGCGAAAATAAAAGGACGACAAAGTAATTTTTGAGTCTTCAAAGTGCTCTGGTCCCGTCCAGCAGGATGAAATATCGCAAAAAGTGTGATGGGACGTAGGCGCAAGTGAATTGGAGATCACCCTTGCATCACATTTAGATAGAATTGTGAAGACTAACCTTGCACCCCATCTAGATAGACCTGCGAAGATTAACCTTGCACCACAGAGCTAGAATTGTGAAGATTAGAATGCCTCACATCTAGATAGTGACACCACTAACCAACCCCGCCAACAAAAAAAAAAACACCTCACCCCTCTGCATACACACATCAAACGCTAAACAATCATACCTGTACAGCACAACAAACCGCACACACTTCACTACAGCGCAACAAAACAAACCACACAACCTCACCACATGACGGCTACCAACCAAATAACACCTTAGCTCAGCGAACGGTGTAAACCAAACTAAAGCTGCCAACAGCACATCACAGCTCTCTTGCTCTTTTCTCCCGCTCAGTCCTACTAATTTACAGCCCCCCCCCTCCCCCAACTCTTGCCTCACAGATTCACCAGAGCGCCAAGGGATCACACAGGTGGCGACAGTGCACTGTACAAGAACCTTTAACATAATAGGATTGTTCAGAGGTTTGCAATCCTAATAAAAGGAATTGGTTTACAGCAAGAAAGACGTAGGGATCGCTACAATATGTAGCCTTCCAATTTATCTAAAGAGAACTGTTCTGGAAGATTTTAAATCCCCAAACCATAGAGCAATGTAGAGATAATTTCGCCCCTATAGTAACTAATAAGAGGTTGCAGCGTAAAAGCGCAGTTTGACATATCTTGCACATCTGGGCAGTCAGATGGATTAGCTTACCATGCAGACTTTCCATAATTAGCCTGGGCTTCCTTGCAGAATAAAGCGGAAAGCCTAGATAGACAATATGATCTGCTATGCTCATATCAGTTTTATTCAAGTACCGCTTGCAGTGCTTAAATCACTAAAGATTTTGCAGCATTGATTTTTAGGCAGTTACCACTGAAAATGCTTCAATACTGCCATGGAGCGCAACAGCCTGATTCAAGTTAAATCGAAAATCAACAAGCAGTATGCTTTGAAATAAACCGTACCCGACCCACACAAGGTCTTCTCATGCTAGGAGCAACATGTGGAACCTTGCAATGTTGTAGGTGTGCGTGGAGTCCAGACACTTCTTGGATATTGCTGGTGGACCGCCTGCCCCCAATACTCAATCCTGGAACTTGCCCAAGCAATTTTTACCTTTTCATTAAAAATCAAGCCCCTGTGAATTAATCATGTTGTGCTGTGCCATACAACAACCCAACCCCACAAACAGTTCCACATATGGATTAAATAAACAGACAACATACCGTATAACAATATTTAATGCTTCATATTCAATAACCATGGATTGAACATCTCCTCGGTTAAGTACAGTTTCTAATGTAGAAAGTATATTGGGTACCTAAGGGAAGGAAAAAAGATGACATTAACAACTTAAGTTGAAGTTATAGCTGCTTTGCTCCAAAAAGGTGGCCGACTCACCATCTTCCTCACTTCTTCTGAAGGAAAGCTTTGTTTGGCAATCACCCAAAGTGCTCGTGTGCAAGTGTTTTTGTCAGAACATGTTGTGGCAATACTGTTCAAAGTTGTGAGCAACTCCTGAATTTCAGGAACTGAAAAAGAAAATGGATCAGTGAAAGATCTTCCGGCAGCCGGAAACATGCAAAAGGCAGGAATTGAATACACAGCTAGCTAGCTCGGTCTCTTCGAGGTGAATAGTGTTGGCAACAAGATGCAAACGTCACCGAGTAAAATCAGCAGAGAATGAAGTAGCTTTCAAAGCAGCACAAAATAATGGACACCAATGGATGGGCCAAAAGAACAAGTTACTTACCAACTGTTAACATTCTTTCGACTGGATGTTCCTCCAACGTATTCCACATCTTTGAAATGTAATGTCCACAGCTGTGCACTTCGGAAACTGTTTCAGCAGAGGGCGTCCTGCGTTGATGACGTCAGGTCGATGTCCCTCGAAGGCAACCGACAAGGGCGACGTCACCGGATGTTATAAATAGGACGCACGGCACCCGTAGCCTCAGTTAAGTTTTTTCCCCCTCAGAACGTGTGGCACCAGTCTCATGCCTGCTTGACTGCACATAGCCTTGCGGAAAATGAAGCTGCAATCGCATAGGAAATTCGCCAGAGGAGCAAGCTGGGAGGGCGATATAGAATACGTTGGAGGAACATCCAGTCAACAGAATGACCCTCAAACGTATTCCACATCTTTGACAGACTCCCAAAGCAGTACCAGTAAATGGAGGAAGGAAACGAATTTAGAGTACCCAATTACATTGCGCAATAAAGAACCTCCTTCCCAAAAGCCATATCCTGACCATGGATCGTATCCAGTGAGTAATGTTAAACACAGGTGTGGAGCGAAGCCAATGTAGCAGCATCACAAATATTCCTAATAGGAACACCCCGCTGGAGAGCGGTGGAAGTAGCCATGCCCCTAGTGGAATGAGCTTGCAGCCCTTCAGGAGGGTCCTTACCCGCCAATCGGTAACACTCCGTAATGGTGAGGATAATCCACGTGGACAAGGTCTGTTGGGTAACAGCCTGGCCCAATCGATGTCCAGCATATCCTACAAAGAGTTGATCGTCCAATCTGACCCTGGACATCGTAGAAATGTAAAAGCTCAGAGCTCTCCTAGGATCCAACCGATGGAGTCGCTCCTCTTCCTAACCAGGATGAGGAGGCTAGAGAGATGGGAGAACCAACTTCTGACTCAAATGAAATTCAGATACTACCTTAGGCAGAAAGGAAGGACGTACCCGCAGTACATCCCTGTCCTTGTGAAACACAGTAGGGTGGCTTAGAGGAAAGTGCCTGCAATTCACTCACTCTGTGAGCGGAAGTAACCGCAACCAAGAACACAGTCTTGAAGGCCAATAACCTCAAAGGACAAGAGTGCAAAGGTTCAGACGGAGCACCCATGAGAAATTTCGAAACCAAATTTAAATCCCAAACCGGCACCTGGAAAGGGGACTGTTATGGAGAATTCTCATTCAAGGCTAATTTCCCAAACCTAGTGAGTCCCCCCAGCAGCTTTGCTGGATTTTTGGGGTTTAATTTTTTCTCCTGCTAGGAGTGAGATTCTTTTTTCTCCCACTCTTAAGCATGATTTGAGAATGTCCTTTGACTATGTAATGTGTTTTATGGGCTATGGGGTCTTTCACTCCATAGGGATTCGTTTGATTTTGGTATGTGTGTTACACAGCACCCTCAGCGCAGTAACACAGGGGTGTCATTGTGACCCCCAAACAGACTCCATACCCTGAGACTGACTACCGTCTCCTAGGGCATGTAAAGTCACCAACGGCTTTACTAGTCTTAAATTGTGAACAGAACCAGTACAAACCATCATATTGTGGAAGTACTGGTAGGGGCAATTCGATTGCCCCTGGGTCTGTTTTTCAAGGGGGCACTGTCCAGTCCCCCCTTGTCGAGTTTCTGGCTGGTGGCAGTGGATACCACGCAAAATATTACCCCGAATATTTCCTATGGGATTTTCCCATTCAAAAGTGGTGCCACTCTGTCTGGGTCTACAGGATGTGTGGGAGGGGGGGCGAGAAATAGGCACCCTGGACTGAGTTGCCTTGGCAACTCAAGTCGCACTCTTGTGTGATTGGCCCAGGGTGAGCCGCCCGGCTCACCACTTAGCACGTTTGATTGACAGCTAGGCTGATAAATGGGGGTTTTCTGCATAAAAGCGGGGCTTTAGGGACTGGGACTTGAGAAGTCGACACAGGACCTAAAGAATCTGAAGGGGGGAGAAGCTGAGCCATCTACAACGATGACACCACCGGTGGAGCCCTGCTGTACGAAACTCACCACTTTCCCGACGACAGAGAAGATGATCTTCCAGGAGAGTCTTCTTCCCTTTGAGCTGGTGGGACCAACCAGTTCGCCTTTTTTTGCCTCCTGGATCGTCTCGTGGTCGAATCGCCCGTGCCAAGCACCCCGGTGGCCGGATAGCCACGCTTCACTACTGCGAATAAAAGGGTAGTACCTTTTAACCGGGAAACTCCGCGGCTGGTTTCTTCCCTGGCAGTGCAACGACCTCCAGCTTTCTTCCAAGTCAAGATCTTCTCTTCCCCTGGAGGAAGCCACGACTTGCACCCGCTGCCAGGAACAGCCCCCGCTGGAGCTTTCTCACCATTTCAGGCACTGTGTCCTGCCTGGTCTCCCTTGCAACAGACTGTCCAAGGTGTCCCGTAAATCCTTGACTCTCTACCCTGGGGTGACCTCGGACCCGTTAACATTACCTTTCTAACTTGATCCATCCTTTTTTTGACTTTCCTGCAAAGACTTTGAGTGCATTTCCACTATGTGATCTTGCGCACATTACGCCTTACTCCCTCCAAGAGTGGGCCTGGCCTATGAACTTTTTGCTCTACAGTAGACCCTGCCTTTGACTTGCTGTGGTTCTTTAAATGTGTTGGTACTGTGTGATTTTCCTCTTCTGCCTTTTCTCTCCCTTTTTAAAACAAATTATTGGAGTGCCATCTATGGTTACACGCTCACCTCTGTTTTGCTAAATAAGTGGTGTCTTAACCTAGACTTGTCAAATAATTTATTAGGGAGGTGTATATATTTCTAGTGACTGGGTTTGAACTTGCTTGACATATTAGTGCCAGTGTATTTTTACAAGTGTGTTTTTAAATAAATAATTATATACTTTTATACCAAAGCTATAGTCAGTGTTTGCTTGTGCTACTGTATTTCTAGCCCTATTGTGTATACTCTATATACTGCCTAACTCTTCTTGAGAGAAGTCTGACTGCTCAGCCACAGCTACCAGGTAAATCTGGGTGATGCAGACTGCTAGCAAATGGGTTTACTGCTAACACCTGTAGTCTTAAACTTTTTGCAGTGGTCCCTAAGGGAACTGCACAGGTTTCTGCCCAACAGTGACGGCAGGAGCACATTAGTCAGTCTTTAAGAAATCAAAAGGAATCTTAAAGTAAGAACATTCTTCAGACGAGCGCTTAAAGATACAGCGCCGCCAGGTAACCCTTAATGGTACCCAATTGAAGGCCCCTGTGGGCCAATGAAAGTAAGAAAGACAAAACCATAGGAATGGAGCACTGAAAAGGATCAACATTGTGCTCTCTGCACCAGTCGCAAACTTACGTCAACGGTACAGGGATTTTGTTGCAGACTGCCTGGCTGAAAGCAACCCCTCCATCACGCCATCTGGGAGGTTCCAATGAAGGTTGAGAGTCTTCACCTCAGGATGGAGAACCATATTTCGCCCCCTCCCCCACCACGCTCGATAGAGCCGATCCTCTCGGTAGGGAAGACGGCGTGGAGGGCAGATGGACATTTCTAGAAGGTCCGGGTACCACGCTCTCCTGGCCCAATCTGGAGCCATGAGGATCATGTGGGAACCGAACCTCCGTAACACTTGAGGAATGATGGGTACTGGAGGAAACGCGTACAGCAGCGGGAATGACCAATCCACTATGAACGTGTCCAAGGGTCCTCTCGTAGGAAATTCCCTTGAGCAGAATCGCTCACACTTCCGGTTGACACTGGTGGCAAAGAGATCCACTTGCGGGGTTCCCCAAAGGGCGAAGATCTCCTGAAGGAGTTCCTGAGCCAACTCCCTCTCGTGCAAGATTGTGCTCCGACTGCTCAGAGCGTCCGCCGCTGCATTTTCGTCACCGGCCAGATGAACTGCCGAGATCGAAATTCCCTGTTGGATGGCCCAGAACCAGAGCTGCATTGCCTCTTTGCACAACGGGAGTGACCCTACGCCCCCTTTTTTGTTGAGTAATGCATGGCCACTGTGTTGTCCGTCATGATCAGGACACTTCCCTCCCCCCCACAGACGGCAGGAAAGCCTTCAGGGCTAGCCCGATGGCCCTCAGCTCTAACAGATTGATGTGGAGTTTGGACTCCAGAGACCAACGACCGCTGGCGGTCAAGTCATTGGCATGAGCGCCGCATACTGTGAGGGAAGCATCCGTCGCTACAGTCACCTCTGGCCATGGTTGCCAAAACAGCTCCCCCTTCATTAGGTTCCCAGAAGATCCTGTGAGACAGTGGAATTTGAACAGGATCGGCCATCTTGCCTGAGAACTGCAACCACTGCATCTTGGAGGACCCATTGCAGGGATCTCATCCTCAGCCAGGACTCTGGTACCAGAAAAATGCAGAATGCCATGAGGCCGAGCAACATTAAGAATTCGAAAACCAGGAGAGACTGGGTATGTTGAAACTTGTCCACCATCTGCACAATGTGAAGAGCCCTCTCCTTGGGAGGCTAGCACTTCCAAGGACGTGTCTAACACAGCCCCGATGTACTGGAGCTGTTGAGGTGCCAGATGCGACTTCCTGAAATTGAGGGAGAAGCCCAGCCTGTGGAGGGAGCGGCAGGTGAGACCGAGGTGATCTAATGCTTGCTCGGGAGAGCGCGCCCGGATCAACCAGTCGTCCAGGTAGGGGTAGACGTGAATCCCCCTCACCTGAGGAACGCTGCCACCACCACCATCATTAGCTTGATGAAGACCCTCAGGCGGAGGTCAATCCGAACGGCAGGTCCCGATACTGAAAGTGCGAGCTCCAGCCGCAAACCTCAGGGACTCTGTTCTTGGGATGCATCGGCGCATGAAAGTAAGCATTCTGTAGATCCAGACACACCAAACAATCCTGAAGTTGAAGGGCCTGGATGACTTGAGAAAGTAACCATCTTGAACTTGTCCTTCCTGAGCAGTTTCTTCAGCCAACGCAGTCCAGGAGGGGTCTCAATCCCCCATCTTTCTTTGGGATCAAAAAATAAGGGGAAATACCAACCCTCGTTCCTCTCCGCTACAGGCACCAGTTCTATAGCGCCTTTCTCCAGCAGGGTTAAGATTTACTGTGCAAGGAGCGGATCTGGAAGCTTCAAAGAGTTTCCCCGATGGATTGTCATGAGGCCGCTTAAGGAAGGGAAGACAGTAGCAGTGGGGTATGGTATCCAGAACCCACGCATCGCCGCTCAGATGCTGAGACAGTCTGCCCCCGACCGGCAAACCATAAGACATGGCCTCACAACCGTTTGGAAGCGGCGGTGGCAGTGTCTAAAGGCAAAGGGGCAGCTGCCTGAGCGGCTTTGGCACCTCGATTTCCCCGACCACCACAGGTACTTTTTCGCTGGCCCCTTTGACTGGCGGCCCCTCTTGTTCTACCAAAGGATGAGTATTAACGAAAAGAACCTCCCCTCCACTGTTGTCCGCTAGGGTGAAAAGGCGGAAGTTAACGCACGGCTGCGCTTAAAGATTTTGCTGCAGTCTTCGAGGTCTGCAACATCAAGGCTCTCGTCAGCCTTGTTGCCAAACAAATGTGCGCCATCCAAGGGCATGTTCAGAAGACTGCTTTGCACATCAAGAGAAAAACCAGACTTCCGCAAACACGTAAATCTGCATAGAATGGTGCTGCAGCCATGGATCGGCTAACACGGTCGGACGTATCCAAACCTGATTGAAGGGATTCGCACATAGCATCCTTGCCGTCTGTCTTGCATGAGAGCCAGGAAGCCATCCCCTTCTTCCCCTCGGGAATATGCTCAGCTGCTAAAGAAACAGTTCCACAGTGTGTGTGGGGGAACCTTGCTAAGGCACAAGTGGAGTTGGCCGATTTCAATGCCATGCTCCCTGCAGAAAATACCTTCTGAGCCCAACCGTCGAAGCTTTTGTCGTCCCCATCAGAAGGGATGGTAGGGTACGCCGCCTGCCTCGAGGTAGCTGTGGCCGCCTGAACCACCAAACTCTCGGGAATGGGGCGAGTGGATAAATAGCTGGGGTCACTAACGGAAGGGCAGTACTTTGTCAAGCAGCCGCCACCCTTTTCTGTAAGTTGAGAATAAATGGTAACACTGGGTCAGAGGACGGACCTTGATCTAGGATGTCCATTAGATCATCCTGCACAAAGTCTTCAGGAGGACTTGACCACCCCACTTTGCAACCCTAGCCATGAGCCTCATGTATGAAGACTCAGCATGAGCCCCAGGCTCAGGCCTAGCAAATTCCACTTCCGGAGAAGTGTCCAACCCACTGGCATCATGGAGGGTTTGCCTCAACTACTCCAACCGACTGTCCCCAGAAAGAATTTGAGCCCCATCCAGTTCTCCACGGTCCTCAAAATCAGACCTTTCTTCCTCTTCATATACGTCATCCAGAGGGAGTTGAAACCCTGGCCTGGGGACAGAAGATGGCCTGGAGTCCAATACTGGCCTTATAGATTTCCCGAAACCTTCCTAGGAGGATCCACCACATCGGGGTACTCCAATGGCAAATTACGGGCAAAAATCCCCGAAGGCGAAGGCTTTGACGCCGAGAGCGTCAACAACCTCGCCGTCGTGAGCGCCGAAGGCTTCAGCGTCGACACTGGTGCCGACGGCACCATGGGCTGATAAAATGGCAAAGTGCCAACGTCCAAGTCGGACGGACACGGCGCCAACCGGGTTGGTGCCAGCTTCGAGCCCTTAGTAGGTTGCTGCGGTCTCGCTGGGGACGAGGACCGAGACCTTGAAGCAAGTCTTTTGCGACCCTCCGAAACCTTGTCCGAACGGGACCTCAAAGGCTCCCGAGTCGCGGACCCGAGCCCGAAGGCGTGCGAGCCACGATACGAGACCAATCCTGGCCGGCTTCGTTAGAAGGCGACGGACCTGTGCCCTGCGATTGAAATATCGCCAACATTTGCTCCTTAAAGGTAGCCCATTCCACCGGAGTCGAGGACTTCGTCAGGCATGCCACTTTCCTTGCAGCTCCATCCTCCGAAGAAGACGACCGGTGATGGCGCTTCCGCGAAATGCCGTGACGAGGAAGAAGCATGGCGGGAACCACTCCGGGACTGAGAACCCCAGGCTCATCCAGACGCGGAGAGTCGCCCCTCGAATCGTCGGTGGACAACCCTTTGGATTTCAACTTAGATTTTCAGGACTTACTGGGCTTAGAACCCCTACCTACCTGGAGCTTGCACTTCCGCAAAGCCTTGGCAGTTAGCGATTGGTATTTTGAACAGTCATCGGTGTCGTGACTCTCCCCCAAACACTACAAACAAATGCGATGCGGGTCGGTGATAGACATTTTCGACTTGCAGTCCCGGCAGGTTTTGAAACCAGACCGTGGAGTCGGAGGGGTCGAAGAAAAAGACATCTCAACGATGAAACACACGAGGCGCGCCGAGTTTCACGAAGCAACACGTTCGCTGAAAATAAGCAAAGGAGGATACGGGCGCCATGCAACCTATTTATAACATCCGGTGATGTCGCCCTCGACAGAGGCCTTCGAGGGACATCAACGTAATCTATGCAGGACGCCCTCTGCTGAAAGTTTCCGAAGTGCAGCTCTGTGGCCATTACATGTCAAAGATGTGGAATACGTTGGAGGACACAATCCATTCGAAATAGCAGTTTAAAATATATTTTTTTTATTTTTAAACACACACCACATACTTACATTTCTCTGAATATTTGACATGAATGTCAACCACCCAAGTAAGTGGGGCAGGGTTGGGGAGTAGAGCAATTGCTCTATCCCAGAAAGCGCTGTGACTCTACAACACCTTACCCCCACAACGTATCATGCCAGGCAAATGTTACCTGCTTCATTCTCCCAGGGTTCTCCCTCTCAGCTACTACCAATCACACACTGAAAACTTGCACTCAAGTATAGCTATATCCAACCATTATTGCCTGGTACCCAGGCAACACCAAGGTCTGCAGTAGGTATTACCCCTTTACCCGCTCAGCCCCCATCCTTATGAACAAACGAGAGCCTCGTAAAGGTATTGATATCACAAACATCACTGCTAGGGTCAATGTGGTCTTCACCAGCAGGATGCACAGAGAAACAATGGGCCCCAACACAACATGGAACACCAGGCTCATCTGGTAGCATTCAGAACAAAACTATTAACACTACATTGGTTCATCCAGGACATACACTTGCATTGCTTTGCTGTAAAACTTGCAGCCCTGGTGTTTATAGGCCTGGACTTGCCATTTTGAAACGCACTAACCGGCAGAGCTGGCTCGCAGGAGTTTGTGGTTTTGGAGGAGGGAAAGAGGGTAAGGATTGGCCGATTATGTGGGCCGAACCTTCAAAAACTAGCTAGAGAAGCGCAACACTTGGAGGAGTTTGGGGAGAACAGAAACTGGCAGGGGGAAGGGATTAAGAGGGGGCTGAAGGAGGGATTCCCTCCCCCACTAAGACACACAGATGAAACTAGGGCCACAGAAAGGTAAATGCAGTGATGGAAATGCATTATAGAAGCGCACAAAGCCCTCAGGCATCTTGCCGCTAGGTTACATTCAGGAAGCGAGCATGGATAAAGGGGTTAGATATATCGTTAAATACAAAGTGAATAGTGGGTTACATAATAGTTCTATATGACATGCATTACTTACCGTAAGAGCATTTCTGATTGTATCTGCTTAGTTTCACATGCTGTGCATATGGTTCGACATCCAGTGGTAACCGCAGAGTATTGCATCTGGTCTTTCGGGGACCGAAAGAGGACGTCGGCATAGGCGTGTCTGAAACACTATCCCTATCGTGACGTGTGTAGTACCCAAAATCGCTCACGTGCCGAGGTCCCTCCGATTGTATTTTTTCTGCCATGAGGGAGCCCAAGGCTATAGTGAGCGAGTACATGAAGAGAGAAAGTAAGAAGTCCATGTTCCTTCCACCCCGAGCGGGGAGGCAGGGAGGGCGCATGTGAATCTAAGCAGATACCGTAAGAGCATTTCTGATGATTGTAAGTAATGCATGTCTTCTGATGCTTGTTAAATGGCTTAGAATCACATGCTGTGCATAGACTAGCGAGCAGTACCCGGAGTTGGAGGTGGGTTGTGAGAAGGAACAATAGAGAAAAGATGTCTTAGTACTGCTTGTCCAACCTGAGAATCAGCCCTAGAATGAGAGTCTAGGCAATAGTGTTTTGTAAAGGTGTGTACAGAACTCCAGGTTGCCGCTTTGCAAATGGACTCTAGGCGAACATTTGCAATGAATGCTATGGATGCCCCAGTGCCTCGAGTAGAATGTGCTCTAGGCTTGAAGGGCAGTTCTCTCTTTGCAAGAGTGTAACAGTGTGATGCATTTGACAATCCACCTTGATATTGCTGATTTAGAGACAGGGTTCCCCTTCTCTACCAGCTGCCACTGAAACAAAGAATGGTTTAGTTTTCCTCAGTGGTTTAGTTCTATCCATGTAGAACATGACTGCCCTGTGCCCATCTAGTGTGTGAAGGCTTCTTTCGGCCATGTTAGTAGGTCTCTGGAAGAACGTGGGTAGTTCGATTGACTGGTTCACATGGAACTTTGAAATTAATTTCGGCGCAAATCTGGGATGTGTGCGCAGAACTACCTTATCTTTGTGGACTGTAACAAAGGGGTCCAAAACTGAGAGGGCCTGTAGTTCGCTTACTCTTCTGATAGAAGTGATAGCTACTAGATAGGCTGTCTTGTAAGTCAGGTCTTTCAGACTAGCTTTATGCATAGGCTCAAAAGGGGGTCCCATGAGCCTAGTTAAAACCACATTTAGATCCCACCCAGGGGCTGGGTGAGTGATGGGGCGGATACATTCTTTTAACCCCTTCCATAAAGGCTTTAATCACAGGTATCTTCCACCACAACACCTTCTGCTGTGACGTGGTGTAGGCCGACAGCGCAGCTAGGTGAACCTTTAAGGAATTGAAGACTAACCCAGAGTCCAACAGATGAGTTAGATCCAACACAATGTGTGAAGGCGAGCAATTGGTGGGATTGACGCCTTTGGAACTGCACCAGATGACAAAACGTTTCCATTTGCTGGCATAGCAATAACGTGTTAGGCTTTCTTGCCTCCCTCAGTATGTCCATGCATCTTTGAGGGAGTTGCAGATGTTCAAACTCTATGACCTCAGGCGCCAGGCTGCTAAGTTCAGAGTTTGTGGGCATGGGTGCAGAGTCTCCCCCCTGTCCTGAGACATGTTGTACGGGCAGCTTGACTGGTGGGGAGAGGGACATTTCCATCAGGTGCGCGAACCAAGGTTGGCGGGCCCACATGGGAGCCACCAGAATCATGGTGACTGGTTCCTGGTGCATCTTGTGTACTATCTTGTTCAGAAGGGGAGTCGGGGGGGGGGGGGTAAGGGGGGGAGGGCAGGGAGAGTACGTCTGCCAGAAGATTGAGTTCCCCTGGAACATGTTGGGATATCAGGAACATCTTGTGGTTGAGAGCCCATATCCAGATATTTTGGGACAGCTTGGATAGCCCTGGAGTGTGAGTGCCCCCCTGTTTCTTCAGGTAATACATTGCTGTTGTGCTGTCAGTTCGGACCAGCACTGTCTTCCCTTGCAGTTGCTCCTGAAAGGCTTTCAATGCTTTGAACACTGCTAGTAGCTCCACTAGGTTTGTATGGTTGGACGCTACCCGAGGGGACCACGGTTTTCCCCTTCAAGGCATTCTCCCTCAACCACCACTGCAGAGAGAACGAGGGCTGGCGAGACAACTAACATCTTCCCATTGTCCGCTGGCCTGACACCACTGGCTGTTGAGCCACTCTTGCATGGGACGCATGCGCAGCCGCGCGTGGGGAACCAAGTATATGCATGACGCCATCATCCCTAGCAAACGCATAGCTTTGCGTACCGTCACCTCTCGACTGGCTACCTACTGAGGAACCTGAGAGAGCATGTTCTGAACCCTCTCGCTGGAAGGGAAGACTCGACCGTCTTCCGTACGAATTAGAGCCCCCAGGAACTGTTTTACTTGGCTGGGGACTAAGCTGGATTTCTTTTCGCTGATAGAAAAACCAAGGTTGAACAGGAGGTCTGTTTTTTGGGTGTTCGAAAAACAAGCGTCGAACAAGTCCCCGTGATGAGCCAATCGTCGAGGTAAGGGTAAACTGGAACTGAAAGTCTGCGCAGGTGTGCCGCTGCCACTGCCAGGACCTTGGTAAACACGCTTGGCGCCGAGGCTATGCCGAAGGGGAGTACCTTGAACTGGTAGTGTTTGTCCTGAATCATTTTCTGTGCGCTGGCAGCATTGAACTATGAAAGTATGCATCTTTCAAATCCAATGTTGTCATGAAGTCCCCCTGTTTTAGCAATGTGATCACGTCTTGCAGTGTTACCATGCGAAACTTCTGGGGCTTTATGAACTTGTTCGCTGGGCGCAGGTCTAGAACAGGACGCATGGTGAGATCCTTTTTGGGTGCAAGGAAGTACACTGAATAGATACCCTTGTTTACCTGAAGAATCGGGACGGCTTCTATGGCGTCCTTTCCCAGCAACGCTTCCACCTCTTGGATCAGGATCTGCAGATGTTCCGGTGAAAGGGGTCGATGTTTTGGCGGTCTGAACTGTGGAGGTCAAGCGAAATCCACGCAGTAACCGTGGGCGACCGTCTTTAAGACCCACTGGTCTGAAGTTATCCCCTGGTGGTCATTTCTGACCCAAAGTTGACACTCCTCTGGAATTGGAGCCTCTGCCTCTATTCTTTCCGCGCTTCTGACCCCTCTGGGGGTAATAAGTGGGGCTTACAGCAGTTTGACTTGAGTGGAAGTTGCCTGTGCCGAAATTGTTTTGAGCGGCGCGGGCTCGTCCTCGAAAGGACCGCCGAGAATGACTGCCCCTCTGAAGAGGGTTTCTGGGAAATTTGGTGCAGCGACTTAATAGTCTTGTGCTCCTTCTTGGCTGTCTCCAACGCATTGTCTACCGCCTTCCCGAAGAGGTTGGCCTCTTCGATGGGTTTGTTGATAATGGATGCCTGGGTCTCAGGACTGAAGCCCGACGTGCGCAGCCACGCGTGCCTCTTTAGGAGAGTACCCTGTGCAAGAGACCTGCCTACTGTCTCTGCGGTGTCCAGGGTATTCTTTACCACATTCTGATTGGCAAGTTTGCCCTCAGAGACAATGGCGAGAAGCTTGGCTCTGGTTGGTTCCGGAACCTCTTGAAGGCCTTCCTGGAGTAGGTTCCATTGGGCGTCGACGTAGCTTGCTAGTAACGTCGTGTTATTGGCAATTCGGACGGTATATGCCGCCGCCGCCGACGTAACCCGTTTGCCTAAGGCATACAACCTTTTGGACTCCTTGTCCGGGGGTGACTCTCCCGTGGCAAGGGGAACCCCTGCTCTCTTGCGAGTGTTGGTCACCACCAGCGAGTCTGGGATTGCGTGTCCTTTGATATAAAGCGGGTCGGTGGGGGAGGGTCGGAAAATTTTCGACCCTTGGGTTTACAGCCCTAGTCTGAGCGGGTGTGAGTAAGGAAGGGGCCAGCCGTCTCTTTACAGAGCTCAAGAGAGGGATTGACTGGCTTGCCGGAGGCTTTTCATTAATAATGTCCTCCGCGAAATCTTGTTCGAGCAAGGCTTCAAGTGTGGCAATTTTAAAGAATTCTGCTGCTTTTTCCAACATGTTGTTGAAAGCCATTTGCTCATCCACCGGGGAAGCTTGTCGAATCGGGGTGGATGGGGAAGAGTCGAGGCAAACGATATCAGAGTTGTGATTGTCCTGCTGGGTGTTCTCCCAGTTGTCCGTTGCTCCTTGATCTTCCCCATAGTTGTCCAGGAAAGAGGCCTCCTCTTCTGTATAGCTGTCTCTATACGTGTCCATCTGGACATCTTCTTGATAGTCAACTTGGTGTTGGACATCTTGTGTTTGAGGGTTAGGGTCTACCAGAGCTTTTTTCGGCAGAGGTTGATCAGAAGCCCTGAAAAACTGCTCCAGCCGATCCATACACCCCTCGAATTGCTCCGTGGTCCACTTGGATGACCCAAATGGACCTAGCTGAGTAGGAACCGTGTTTTCCGCCCTAAGGCGTTGAGAGGATCTCCTCAGGGTGCTTGAGAGGGGTACCTGGCTTTCTTCTTAAGAGTCTTCGGGATCGTCTTCCAAATCCGTGGAAAACTTTTCGGCGGATTGGCCCATAACTGTGGGCGGAACCGGTACTAGGCCCACCGCTGTAGCAATCCTATTGATGCTCTTACGGATAGTCATTGAATCTTCGGGAGACAACGCCTCCGATGTGTCGGCAGTAGAAGTGTCCTCCGCGGCTCCAGAAGGGCCAGCGGATGGCTTCTCAGGTAGATGCCTACTCTTAGTTCTCGGGCTTGTACGGGTCTTGGAAACCTTGGAATCAGTCGAAGTTTCTTGTTCTGAAACTTCGGCACGTGTAGTTTGGGGAGTAGCGGCGTTCTTATGTTTGTTATGCCCAGTCGTCATGCGCTGCTGCAGATGCGGGGAAGGCTTCGGACCCGACTGATCCGTGGGCACTGTTGGCGCTTTCGCCTTCTTCGACGATGTCGTCGAGGATGGCGTTTGGGTTGTGTGCTTGGTGCGGTGCGATTGTACGCCCCTGTCACCGGGTGTGTTCCCTGTAGCAAGACCGGAGTCGAGCCTGGAAGGGTCTGGGACAGGCGTGGCGGCCCTAGAAGTGTCCGCCTCAAGGTCTAACATCCGCATTGGACTTTTGGTCATCCGACGTGCCCCTGTCACTTTCGGCTGGTGTTGCGGCAGGGGAAGGCGGCTCCACGCGTGACATGCCGTACGCGGCCCACCGATTTAACCGGCGCTCCCTAAGGGTCTTAGGTTTAAGGAGTTTACACGCCAAACACCGCCTTTCGTCGTGCTCTAGGGGAAGACAAGCATTACACGAGGTGTGCTCGTCTTTCCACGGATATCTAACCCTGCACACAGGGCAGAATCTAAATGGAGTCCTTTCCATAGCAGAAGGGAAGGGTGACCAGACCAAAAGGGAAAGCAGTGGAAAAAAGGAATAATAGTATGGCAAACCCTGAACCCATTCTCCCTACTGTGTAGGTCGGCCGGAAGGCCCGACCACGTGGAAGTCCGAACGCCGAATCTTAGGCGTTGGAACCCACAGCCGTAGACGATTCCCCCGTAGTCTTTGTCGATTATATTCTTGATGGGCGAAGTGACTTAACAGGGATAAACCGACAATTCAGTAAGATAAACAATGTCTCATGAAGAGCTCCGCCATAGGGCGGCCAGAGATCTGGGTGGGAAAAAACAATCTGAGGGACCTCGGCGCGTGAGGGATTTTGGGTGCTACACACATCACGATAGGGATAGTGTTTCAGACAGGCCTATGCCGACGTCCCCTTTCTATCCCCGAAAGACAAGATCTGCGGTTACCACTGGATGTCAGACCATATGCACAGCATGTGATTCTAAGCAGATTAACAAGCATCAGAAATGCGGTTATCCAAAGAAAGTCATCAGTAAGTTGGTGGCAGTCCTATATTAAATAGGTGTGTTTTTAGTTTTTTTGCAGAAAAGTTAGTATGACAATTCAGTTCATAGGTGTGGCAGCAGATTGTTCCAGAGGTTCGCTACCACCACCGGGAAGCTAAAGCCTCCTGATAGTTTGTCTGAATCTTGGGGTGAGTAGAAGTTGGCTGTTGGAAGATCTGAGAGATATTCCTGGTGTGCATTTGGTGGTCTTCTGGGTAAGGTACGGGAGGGGCATTGTTAGCTAGGCAGCGATATGGCAATGGTGAGGCATTCGAATTTTATTTTGTCCTTGAACGGGAGCCAGTGGGCAGCTCTTCTTGATTCCTAAATGTGATCAGTTTTGTTAAGGTTGAGTGCAGCTCGAAGGGCGTCATTTAGGATTGTTTGTAGCCTTCTCAGGTTTCTTTCAGATGTTCAGCAAAGTAGGGCATTCCAGTAATCCAGTTTGGATCCCATCAGGGCTCGGGCCACAGAGAGCCGGTTGGCAGCGGACAGGGAAGGTCTGCTAGCTTTTATCAGATATGTGGTGTAGACTGTAGTAGAAGAGATACTGTTGATTTGATGGGACATGTTCAGGGATGCATCAAAGTAGACACAGAATGTTATTACAGATGTGAAGAGTGCAATATTATGGCCTCTATGTTGAAGCTCTAAGGTTGGGCCAAGACAGGTGAGGCAGGCCAGTGAGCCGACAGTAGGTGTTTGGTCTTTTCGTCGCTCAGGCACAGGTTGCATTTGGCCATCCTAGTTTTGATTATTTCATAGATCGAGTTTAGAGCGTAGCGGTCTTGGGCATAGTTTCCTGAGAGAGGGATGAGGATTTTTGTGTTGTCTGTAATTCGTAAATGTGATGCCTAGGTTATCGAGGTGGTCGAAGAGGGGGTTTGTATAAATGTTACGGGGTGGGGGAGACACAGGAGCCTTGTGGGACCCTACAAGTGTTCGGGGGGCAGCTGCATCGCCTGAGAAGACTCCGGAGGATCCGTTGTTGAGGAAGGAGGCGATCCAGCTGGCCGCTTCCTTGGAGAAACTAGCCACTGATATGTGGTGGCATAAGGTTCTGTGATCAACAAGGTCAAATGCTGCAGAGAGATCAAGTAGTAGGCGAAGAGAGTTTCCCCTCCATCATTCGCTTTGTCTAGCCGATTATTTTTTTTGGTCCAGGAGGGTGGTTTCTGTTCCGTGCTTGGGACAGAAGCCAGTTTGGAGAGGACCAAGATGGAGGTGTTCTTACAAGAAGGTTTAGATTGGAGTGTAGGTCACGGTCAAGGATTTTCAGTAGGAATGGGACCTTGGTGATGGGTTGGTAGTTGGTGTGGATGGTTGAGTCCATTGATGGTTTCTTTGAGGGTGAGCGGGATAGTGTTGGTTGCAAGGGAGGAATGGACTATGGCAGAACAGCCATAGGTGATATTTGAGGTTTCCCGCTCCATTAAAAATAATGCAGGGGTTGCAAGGGTGTCCCCCGCAGGTTCCATGCCTTAATATTGCCGCAAAAATATGGCAATATTTTTGCGGGGATATTAACACATGAACTGTAATAAGTGGGGCGAGAGGAGCTATACATTGTTTGATCAGTGTGGCTGGGCAAACATTCCCCCTTGCATCGGGACAGTTTGAGGGCAATGACTGTGGTGGTCACGTCACGTTCTGAAAAAGGCTGGACTTGAAAGAGTGGGCATTGTTGTGGGAGGGTGTGGAGTGGCAGTATTAGCAATGCTATCTGACTGAACTTGGATTTTTGCATCCAAGTAGGTTGCTTTTTCCATTGAGTGCATCTTGGATGCTGCCACACCAGGAGTTGTCTTTGGCGATTGTCGATGGGGGAGCGATAAGTGATTCGAGTGCACAGAGGATGTTGAATAGTTTTCGCGTGCAAGAGGATACTTCAGAGTTTCTAGTATTACAGGACACTGCTTTGGTCTCCAGGACAGCCGGTTTGCATTTGGTGGCTTGGGTTGTGAAGAGAGTCTTGTTGGTGGTATTGAGGTTCTTTAGCCAGTTTGATTCTGCAGCTTGTTTTTCCGTCCTCAGGGTGTGGAGGTGGAGGGGCAGGGGGGTAAACCACTTGTTTTTGTGGAGCTTAAGAGGAGCTAGGGAGCCAACTGCAGTGGCTAGTCGGGTGTTCTGGTAGTCTACTGTGTGGATGTTGTAGTTACTAGGCTTGTTTCTAGCATCTGTTGAGCAAAGGGAGTAGGCAGTCACTTGTTAAGTTGCAGGTGATACGTGCTAGTGTTAGTGGCACCAGCATGGGTAGATTTTGGGTCTTTGAGTAGGGGATGGTGAAGGATAAGTGATGGTGGTCAGTCCAGGGGCACGGAGTATTAGTAGAAACTGATATGCTGCATTTGTAATCAAGCAGCCAATCTAATGTCCGGCGGTGAGAGAGTAGGGTTGAGGATACCGAAGGCTGTGGTGGCTCTGGCAAGGGCTAGTGCCTCAGCATCTGATGGGTTGTTGAAGCCCAGGTTGCAGTCTCCTAGAACTAGTGGTAGGTTTGAGGATGGTAGTGATGTTCTGGGTCAGGTCATCCTCAAGGAGTTGGGAATTCCCAGGGGGCAGTATAGCAGGAGTATGGTTATGGAGAGGTGTGGAAAAGTGCTGAATTTCGTGGCTAAGGTTTTGCATTGGAGGTGGGCAGGGTGGGATACCTACAAAGGGTTATGTCCTTCTAGACAAAAGCAATGCCACTTCCCTTGTGACAGTAACCTTATAATGTGTCCTCTCTTAACTGGTGACCAAATGGTACTGCTTTATTAAGTGCCCAAGAGGTGTTAACATTGCAGTCCACCCCCCACCATGCACCCTGCACCCAAACACGAACACAGATTCTAGATTCTAGATCTAGTTAACCTTGACCTTTTCTGCTCAGTTTAGGCCTAACCTAGAGCAAAGACCCTCCATCCGTGTCTTCGCGCTAGATACACAATCAATACATAAGCCATGTTTGTGAGTGCTAAATGTTAGTGATGCACACCAAAAATCTAAATCATATTAAAACTGCCAAGAGAAAGAAATGAAAAGAACAAAACCATAACCATTTGCCTACTACAAAACAAGCCTTTAAAATGTATATGGAGCTCATGCTCCCTCTCCATACCAGGAAGCAGAACATTGCCTCTGAGGCTGTAGCATTTGTATTGGACTCCATATTTTGACAACCCTAGTAGAACACACACACACACACACCTTGCAAAAAAAAAAAGTGTAGATTTTTACCAGATATTTCTGAAGCAATTTTGGAATTAAAAACGCAAAATCCCAGTGCTTGAAGTGCTGCATTGCTAAGATCAGAGTTCTCACTGGTCATATGTTTCTGAAAATAGAGAATACAAAAACGAACATTACAAAAAAAAAAAAAACACACTTATGGCAACTATTTTTTGGGGGACAAATCTCCAAACAGTTGATTTTAAAATAAAAAATGTTAAAAGCAAATTTGAATTTCACATACACAACGCAGGTTTCAAGTAAAAAAGCTGCCTTGACGTTTCTGGAAAAAATAAATGCATAGATGGTAATGGAGTGGAGGAGACGTGGGGCGGGTAGGGTTTTGATTTATACAGGGAGCAGTTTACCAACTCTTAAATGTGGCATTTATAAAATGCCATAAATACGTTAATGCAACGATGCAGTACTACATGTGCTCTTCCAAACGGTCGAATGGTAGGTGGGGTATTCCGAGAAGAGTCCACCTCCCCCCCTTGCTTCTAGGGAGCAATGGATCTGACACTGAAGAGGAGGTGGAGTGTTGAAGTGCAACAAATAAATTTAAAAAGTAGTTTTGACACATACCTTAAATAATTTACAGACGCGAGGGAATTGCCTCCCAACAACTGCTGTGAACTCTTTGCCCTCCTCTCCACTTAGACGACTTGAAAGGAGACAAGGGAAGAAGGAAGAAAAACAAGAAAACAAAAGTTAGTCTTAGTGCAATGGATGCCAATATATTGGGGGGAAGAGGATTTACAAAAAATTGTAGAATAAGTCAGTTTTACATATTTCAATGTGTTTCAACAGCAGACCCATGACATCAGAAGGGCCAAAGCAAACCGTTCTGAAAACCCATCATGGAACTTTGTGGTCGCCTAAGGTCTTAAAAACTAATCCTGAACGTCTCTCCACTACCGCCAGCGCTCCAGAAGTGGAAGGATTTTACACAATTTTCTAAAGTTCGGAGCAGAAGAATTTTTTATGGAGTAAAAGGAATATGTTACTTACCTGTAACACCTGTTCTCCGGCATTGGCATCTTTCATGGATTCACATGCTCTCGCATATTCCCAGTCAGGCCGGGAATCCTCTTAACATTAAAGCAGTTTACCTTGACATTTCTAAATCGCTTGGTCAGTTTAGAGCTCCATTAGAGTCCTCTTGGGTTATACTGACCACAGCCAATAAGACAGGTCCCATTCGCTCCTCCCCTGGTGGATATCTTCTGATTTGGCAGTGCACATGATGTGGCAGTATGAGCCAAGAACAGCCAGAGAGGGGGTAGGAGGGTGGGTCACATTTGAATCCATAAAAGATACCAATGCTGGAGAACAAAAGAGGTGTTCTCCAGCATTGGATCCTTCATGTATTCATATGCTCTTGAATAAGGATTATACAGCAGTACATGCCAAAAAAGGGGTAGAGGCATAGCTCAGCAGGGTTTATAGTCATAATGTAGAAAGTCAAAATGTCGAAAGTCAAAATGTCGCAAAATAAATGTAGAAAAAAAAAAATGTCGTTTAATTTTATGACGTTTTTTTATTCGAAATGGGGGGGTTCCCCCCCCCCCACCCCCTTTTTCTTTTTTTTGTTTACCCATTTTTTTATTCCCGGACCCCAAAATAAATATATAATTAAAAAAGGAGGGAATTCAACATTTATTTCTCTACATTTATTTTTCAACATTGTCATTCTACATTTTAACTGACCACCGCTCAGCAGAATGAACTCACCTCATGCAAACAAGTTGCTAAGCACTGCCTGGCCGAATGGGGACTCCTCCCTGGAATCGCTAACACAGTAAAACCTCATGAAGGTGTAGATCGACGGCCACATGGCAGCTCTGCAGATGCTGAGCAGGGGAAACACCAGACAGGAACGCTGTAGTAGGTGCCACAGATCTTGTCAAGTGTACTCTTATTCTTCCTGGAAGGGGCCCGTTGACCAGGCAATGGCAGCGGGAAATACAAACAGACAGCCATCCCGCAATGGAAGACTTTGGCAAGGTGATGCCCTTGGCAATAGATCTGAGGGCAATGAACAGTTGCGATGACTTTCAGAACTCCTTTGTGCGAGCCACATAGAATTTTAGGGCTCAGGTAACATCAAGGGAATGTAAGCATCGCTCCGCAGGAGATGGAGAGCTAACAACGCTGGTACAATTAAGAGTTCAGAAACAGGTCCTTGAGGAACTCTTTCACTAATCTGCGAGACACTAGAGAAGGCTGGTTTATGGTACGCATATAGCGTGAAATAGCTTCAAGATGCACTCTGATGGACGAATGTGAAAGGCGGGATTCCGCTAGAGACAAAAAGGTATGGTAAGAGTTGCATACCAGATGGTAAAGTTTGCAGCAGGAAAGTGTGGAAGCCGCTCTCGCCTGGGCAAGAATCCTTTTGTATTCTGTTGGTAGCAGAACCAAATTCCAGGGCTGCAGGAGCCAGGCCGTCAAGTCGAGTGATGCAGGGTTGTGATGAACTGATCCGCCCTCCATGGAGAGCAGGTCGGGTAGAGATGGCAACCTGACGTAGGGCGTCACTGACAGATGTAGTAGGCCCAAGTACCAAACTTGCAGAGGCCAGGTTGGAGCCACTAAAATCATCTTGCAGCTGCTCGGTTTTAGTGTACCAACAACTCAAGGCATCAGAGGGATTGGTGGAAAGCATACAGGAACAGTCCATCCCACTGGAATGAAAATGTGCTCCTAGAGTTCCTTCCTGGTGAAACCAGCTTGCAAACTTGGCGCATTTCTTGTTGGTCCCTGTAGCAAACAGATCGATGTCTGATGCCCCCACTCAGAACCGATCCAAACCGTGACTCTGGCGAAGTTACCATCCGTGACAGGACACGAGTTCTCAGCTGAGCGAGTCCTCCTTTGTATTGTGGATACCTAGCAGGTGAATGAGATCCGAAAAACGCTGTGTCCATTCCCACAGTGCTTGCGCCTCAGCAGATAGAACCGGAGAGTGGGTCCCAACCCATTTGCAGATACAAAAGATTGAGGTGTTGTCTATAAAGATGCAAACCACTTTATTCTGCAGCTGAGGTTTGAAACACTTGAGGACCCTTCAAGATGGGTCTGGCCATCATGTTTATGCCACCGGATTTAACACTATGCATTACTTGCTGCTACCGCCCGACAATAGGGAGTTGCTAACATGTCTGTTCATCACAAGCAGTTATGTTAACTAAGTAAGCCTTAACAGCGCTGCGATGCTCGAGGGCAGTTGTGTGTTTTATAAATGCAAATAAATAAAAATAAATATTATGTGAAGGTGGTTTTCCTCTGGTAACCACAGACCCCTGGTATGGAACTCTCCCGTATGGGCTCCCCATCCTACAAGGGCTGCATCCATGGTCACTGGGACCATGTGCTGGAAGAATGGCCCCACCATTGGAGAGCTTGGCGGAACGATGGTTTGAGGCGGATCTAGTCTTTCAAGGATCCCAACACCAACGGGAGTACAGGAACTCCCGCCGAGGCCTCAATTTGAAGCCTGCAGTGAGGCATTAATGGGCTGCATGACATCATTCCCAGCAGGGATTTGAGTGAGCTGACCAATGCGATGGACGCTCTATAGTTGCTGGACCTTGTTCACTATCATTTTTCACCCTCTCCTCTGAAGGCGTGGCAACATATGCAAGAGTGTGAGCCCAGGAATAGTGAATTTTGAGTAGGATGCAAACATGATTTTGCAAAGTTCACAGAGAACCCAATTGATTAGACACTGGATGGAATCCGGTGTGTTGCAACTCTAGTGGTGGCGATTGGGCACGCACCAACAAGTCATCCAGATAAGCGTAAACGTGGAGACCAGAACAAGGTGGGTTTTTTTGAGTGTATGGGTAATCCCTATTTTTTGTTAACGGGGGGTCTAATCTGTAGGAAGGGACAATCTATAAGGGAGAAAAATGAAAAACAGATAGACTACCCCTCTCTTTTAGTCTTATATGGAACTTACGTGGGAGTTAAAGGCAACCTAACTATATCATTGGTTAGGCAAACGCCGGCGAAGAGAAATTATACTGATCACTCTAAGTGGTAACAAAAGTTCTGTCTCTTTAATAGTTATAAAACATCTTTAAAAAGCATTCTTAAATTGATGCTCAATCATAACATTCATTCTACATACATTATATCTTAACAGGGGAGTTCTAGAGTCAATATACATCTTTATAGGCATAATATTTCAGTTTGAATATGCATTTGTGACATGGGAAAAAAACATTTGATTTTCCTTAAACCGTCGACATATGTTTCGGCCCGTTATGATATACCACATTTGTCAGCAGTGGTCACCAGAATGAATATAAGGCCATCTTCAGGACACCAATTGCTTTGTAGTTGATCAATCTCGATCCCCTTTTAGTACATACATATATATGTCCACATCTTGTATTTGTGTGACTGAAAATCTGCGGTTTGTCTCGCTGTCTGAGCTTATTGTATTCCAAACTTGTCGCACAGATGACTAAGGTTGCACTCTGCGGTCTTGGTGCAGTTTGGCTTCAGCTGTTTGTACATAAATGGTCGTTGATGCCTTAGTTGAATGTTGCCCGATGCCTTCTGGTGATTTAGGATGGACTGAGAGGCCGTGAATGGAATTGTTTTCTTTTTTGTCCACAAAGAAGCGTGCGCTGGAAAGCTGACTGGTCTCAGGCATCGGCAACCTGAGACCAGTCAGCTTTCCAGCGCACGCTTCTTTGTGGACAAAAAAGAAAACAATTCCATTCACGGCCTCTCAGTCCATCCTAAATCACCAGAAGGCATCGGGCAACATTCAACTAAGGCATCAACGACCATTTATGTACAAACAGCTGAAGCCAAACTGCACCAAGACCGCAGAGTGCAACCTTAGTCATCTGTGCGACAAGTTTGGAATACAATAAGCTCAGACAGCGAGACAAACCGCAGATTTTCAGTCACACAAATACAAGATGTGGACATATATATGTATGTACTAAAAGGGGATCGAGATTGATCAACTACAAAGCAATTGGTGTCCTGAAGATGGCCTTATATTCATTCTGGTGACCACTGCTGACAAATGTGGTATATCATAACGGGCCGAAACATATGTCGACGGTTTAAGGAAAATCAAATGTTTTTTTCCCATGTCACAAATGCATATTCAAACTGAAATATTATGCCTATAAAGATGTATATTGACTCTAGAACTCCCCTGTTAAGATATAATGTATGTAGAATTAATGTTATGATTGAGCATCAATTTAAGAATGCTTTTTAAAGATGTTTTATAACTATTAAAGAGACAGAACTTTTGTTACCACTTAGAGTGATCAGTATAATTTCTCTTCGCCGGCGTTTGCCTAACCAATGATATAGTTAGGTTGCCTTTAACTCCCACGTAAGTTCCATATAAGACTAAAAGAGAGGGGTAGTCTATCTGTTTTTCATTTTTCTCCCAGAACAAGGTGAGCCACAACTAGAGCTAAGCATTTTACGGCTACTCTTGGTTTGGATTTCAGGCTGAAAGGCAGATCTTTGAACAGATAGTGTCTTCCCTGGACTTAGAACCACAGGAATAATCTATGCCCGCGGTGGATGGGCATATGAAAGTAAGCATCCTCTACGTCTGGAGAGGAAATCCAGCTGGTCTAGGATGTGTTGCAGCGTTACCATGCAGAATTTGTTTAGACTGGAGGAATACGTCGAGTCTCCAAGTCTAGTGTTGGCCTCCATCCTCTGGATCTCTTCATCAGAAAGTGTATGAGTATACACCTGTGCCTAGGAGGTACAAGCTCGATCACCCCCTTGTTTAGGAGGGATTTTATATGATTGATGTGTTTCCACCTTTGGGTGGGATGGAGGGGCATTTCCCAATTAACTCTAGGGTATGGCCCTGTGAATGATGGGAGCATTCATTTGTCGCGGGTGATGCGTTTCCACTGATCAACAAAGTCTGCAAACAGCCCTCCTACTGGGGTGCTGAAGCAGAGAGTCAGGACCGTGGCCTGGTCAGGCTTGCTTTGGTAGTCAACTTCTGGAGGAAGCTCTGCTTCATCGCTTAAGTTGGAGATCTACCTTTATACCCCTTGTGACATTTTGTACTGGGGTTTAATAAAATAATAAAAGGGCCCATCTTTCCCTATTGCTATGTGGGTGTTCCTAGCCTAATAACCAAGTTGCTCTTCAGTCGTCTGACAATATCAAATGAATGAGTCCGCCGTCCTAAAACTAGTTCTGACGCCACCACTATTCTAACCAACTTACATAAGAGCAGGGTAATGTCTCCCTTTTCCTGATTGCCATAATCCAATGTCTCTTCTCGGTTCCTTTTTAGTAGGCTATTCTTAAGTAGTCTGTCAGTATCAGTTCTTGCCACTCGTTCAGAAGCTTTGTTGTTCTCGCCCCCTCTCTCCTCTCCCTTTATTGGATAGTTTTTCCAATACTCCCCGTTGAATCCATTCTTTTCCGGTTCAGGTTGCTATACCCTTTTGAGTTCAGTACCATATACTTTCTTAGCTGTGCAATGCCTTCTTGGCGCTCAGGATTCCCCCTCTCCTCAGGTGGTCTACTCAGTGTCGTTTTTCTTAAGTGTTTCACTTGGCTTTTCTACCCATTCAAAGGATTCTCTCGCCGATAAGCTCTACTCTACTACTGGACTTATTATTTGCCCCTCTTCCCAGGGTATTTGTACCCCGGTGCTGAAATCTTTCCACAATACAGTGCCACTATCGTTTTTAAACTCAATGTCTCATCAATTCTACTGGGCGAACAGCCTCCCAGTTACCTTGCATTCTGCAGAGTAACGCCACCAGGGCTGTTAATGGCCCGGGTTCTCTTAATTTGCTTCCGTCTCCTCGACTCCGCTGGCACCCCGCTCTCAGTCCTCCCTTTCTCCGAGCTCAGGTATGGAAGCCGAGGTCTCACAGTTTTCTCCGTGTTGTGGTTTCAGACAAGTTCCAGGCTTCTATAGTGTTCTTCAAATCAGACACTCCCATATATGCCAATATGGGAAATGGCTTTGCGAGTTCCTCATCAGAACGGGAGTACTTATCCCATAAGTGGGAGTTTCTCCCAGCAAAGTCCCACTTGCCCAGACCGCTAGGAAGTCTCTTGCGAAGCGTGCTCCCCTCCTTAGCCTCAAAAGGGTGAGGCTTGCCTTTGGGAAGAATTCCCTCGATTCGAACCCTCCTGGGTGTTGCTGGTGTGGGCTGCCTCTGGATGGTAAGAGGCTCTGTAGTCCCTTGAAGTCGTGAGAACCTCGCTTTACTGGAGCTAAAGAACTGGCGGAGCTGTTGCAGAGTGCCCAGGAAACATGCTCGCTCTAGGTCAGCATTGATGGCCTGCAGGGTTTTGTCAACCTTTATTCCAAAAAGGTTGGTGCCATCAAAGGCATATGTACCGCCTTTGATGGAACCTCAGGTCTGATGTTGGTGGCTTTTAATCACTCCTGGTGGCGTAGCACTGCTCCCTTACCTGTTTGGCAGCACACAGTATCCACTATGTCCACAGCAATAGAAACAGCATGGTCTGATGCCGCCTCACCCTTCTGTAACAGCATAAGCACTTCTTCCCAAAGTGTAGTATTGGCCCACAGCTCACGATCGTAGCGAGAGAATAGCAAGCGAGTAAGCCGCCTTGATAGTCATGGCAGCTGATACGACCATCTTTCCAAAAGCATCCAGATGTTTGCCCTCCTTGTCTGGAGGTACCATACAGGGGCTGTAAGTATTGGCAAAATGCTTGTGAGCCGCTGTAGAGACAACCGAGTCTGGACATGGTACTGTGCATAGGCATTTGGGAGCAGACTGGCAAAAATATATATTTTTTTTATTAAAAAAAATTATCTTTAATCAGAGTGTTCCTTGTTAGGAGGCGCTAAGAAAAGGTTTCTCATTACTAGGAGCAAGTCTTCCCAAATATCCCCCAGTACTGGAATGGCCACCATTAATTTTCTTGCAGCTTCCCACGTTAATACAGAAGACTCTTCTCTGCCCCATTCGGGAGGTAGATCAAAGCGCTAATTCCGTCTGGGGCTAATCTCTTAGCGGTAGGTCAGCTGGCTCACGTCACCTGGCACCAAATCTTCAAACTCATCTCTGAAGTGCGTGCCTGGGTAATAGTCAACGTCGGTATCCATGATCGTGACCAATGTTAACAATGGCACAACCGCAGGGGGACCGACGGGTGGCAGTGGAATTAAACCATCCCTTTCTGGGAACCCATCATGTGGTGCGGGAGAAGGCAAGGATGTCAAAGGAAGCCGTTGTTGGAGCTCTGAAACTAATGTCTGCAGCATGGAGGGTATTGACACATCTCTGGAGCCAGACTGTGCAGTACCTTGTGCAGGAACAGTGGGGCTGCTCCTCAGAACAGGGGTCCGCAGAGGTGGTGGCTGAGGGCCTTTTGACATGGCAAGGCCTTGTGGTGGGGCTGGAGGTAGGTAGACTTTGGGTCATCGATGACAATGGCATGGACCAAGGAATTGTAGTTGTGGACGAGTGAGTGTATGGACCACGAACCTGGTGGTTTAGGAACATAAGTGGTCAATGAGGTGACCATCGGCGTAGACGAGGAAATCAATGAGGGTGAAGTCCAAGCATGTGGTCCATTACCTTTTTTCCCCCTCATTTCTGCAGGAAGATTCTTTGTGGGACCTCTACTTCTTAAAAAGAGGGAGTGAGCTCTAGAGTCTTCTGTGCCCGACAGAGGCAAAACTATGGACTGAGGCGGAGTCAGAGCACCACACATTGTGGGTAATAAGCAGCGCTCAGATACCCGAGGGTTCGAGGCCCCAGCACCCTCCTGCAGCCACGCAACTAACCTTCAGTGGCGGTCCTTGGATGAAAAAGAATGGCAGATGTTACAGTTGGCCAAGTCATGGTGCGGGTAAAGACAGTAAAGCCACGTTCATCGCGGTCCTCAACATAAACGTGCTTGAGGTTACATGTGGCACCTCGGTCTCGTGTCCACGGACTCTTGAAGGACTCGAGATGGAAGACGGGGTGGGTCTGCAGAGGCAATGGGATGGCCCGAAACGCACTGCCGTAGACGAGGAGTGAAGCAGAACCAAACCCAAAGATGTAGATTGAAAAAACGTGCAAAGCAAAAAACAAACAAAAACCATTGAACTTCTAGCAGAGAAAAACTCGACTTCCCCCCCAACACAAAGTGTGGTAAAAATTTCATTTCTGAGGATGGTCACACGAAAGGAGCCATGGGGACCTGTCTAATCGGCTGTGGTCAGTATGACCCAAAATTACTAATAGAGCAGTAAAGTGACAAGCAGATTAAAAGTTTAAAAGTAAATTGTTTTATTGTTAGAGGATTCCCAGCCGTGTGGGAAAATTCAAGGTCCTGTGAATCCATGAAAGATCCAAGCGAGTACAAATTGTTTTAACTGGAAAACAAATGTTTTCAGTCATTATTTCTTTGCACCTAGTTATTCATGCATATTAAAAGATACAGGTTTACTTCTTCCGATCAGGCACTTCCTGCGGTAGAATGTGCACTACTGGTCCACACATCCATGAAGCTGTGTGGGCGAAAGCAGGGGCCCAAGGTAGTTTAATTTTTTGTTAGGTGTATTTTTACTCGTTTGTTTCAGAGCATTTGCCTACTTTCGGGGAGTTAAAGCGGGGGATACACGCCTGACCTGCAGTGCTAAAATTCAAATTAGTTTTCCTACTTATAAGTTGCCCTCAAAATAGCTCCGGGAAAGGATTAAGAGTATCTGTGTAAGCAACACAATTTAGCAACACAACAACAACTCAACATTCTTACAGTGCATGTTTTATGGAGATATTCATTACCCTAAATGTACAACGAAGCTCTTTCACCAGTATGTTGAGAGGTGAAGAAAAGGGTTCTCTCTACTATACCTTTACACGTAAAGTAAGGATGGAGAAAGGGGGGGATGGTAGCACATAGGTTAAATTTACCAAGAGGCAGGCTAAATGTATTCGTAAATGCCTATATCGTCTTGACCCAAATACAGTTTGCGGTATTTCCTGCAACAGTGTACTCAAATTTTGTGAATCTCTTTGCAGCCTGCTTGATGCCAGCACTAGATGGAGCAGGGATGCCATGTCCCCCGCCCTACTGCCTTTGGCAGGAGGAGGATACAGCATCCATGTTCTACCCAGTCTTTTTTTTGTTGTTTTTTTTAAAATAAATAACCTCTCACATTTTTATTGTGTAGTTTGCAACTAGTTAGGTCACTTGTATTCATTTTTTGTACAGCATATATGTGCTTACCAATTTACTTCTAATCAATTATGAACCCACTTACAAACTAAAATAACAAATTATGACTCCCTTAATGACTTAATGTGTGCACATATTTTCAATGCAGGTCCCAACTTGATGTTCATTGCGCCCATGAGATGTTCTTTTAAGAGGAGAAGAGCTTGGTCATCAATCTCATGAATTCATCGGCGATATCATGACACCCTGGTAAAGAATGTATAAAGGCCCAAACTACTTCTACTGTCCACATTGAGGTACCCCTTTGCGGATGGTGCAGTAAATTATCACTTTCTGAAATGTTTTCTTTGCCCCCTCAGCTCTCGTTCCCTCACTCTGCCTTCTCAGACGTGTTGTCATAGGGGTTGGTCTAGAATTATCCTGTCTGACGAAGTGTTCTCTTACTGCCGCTTGTGAGCCACGTGATCTGCGTACACAACGGTTTAGATTTCTATCTGACTTCCTGGTCCAGTGACTCTTCTTGCTTGTGTTATTGTGCCCAAGTCTCTTCGTGTACTTTTTGCCACATGAGATGGAGCAGAATCTCTTTGATCTATGGAACGTTAGTGTATCCCATCTTTCTACAAAACTCACACTTCCGTTTTTCAACTTGCATTTCCTCCAGGCCTTCTTCTGCAACTTTGTCCTCCATGTCTGTGTCTGTTGTGAATTCTGGATGTTGTATATGGTCCTGCAGTTCTGGCTCCTGACAAGTGATGCTCACGACTTGCTTCTCAGATGGGAGCCTTGTTTTATCATTTTTCTTGACTAAGAGAGAGTACCGGTTTACTTGGAAGGGCTCCAAACCCCCCTGAATAACAAAACCTTCAATAACGTGGGTGAGGATTTGTGGTTTAACGATAGCCTGGGAAGGCTTGTTTTCTTTAGTTGGAATGCTAGGAGGCATTAAAGTGCTTCTACTCCTTGTAGCAGCAGCTGGAAGCAGAAGCGGAGGAGGTGGTGGTATAGAAGCATAACAAGAATCTGATGGGAACTTTAACTGAGGAACTGACTGATGATGCCTCTACCCAGTCTCATGAAGCATGAACTTACACTGAAGCCCGAGTTATGCGGATGCAATGCACTCGTTGATTGGTAGTCATTGGGTTGGTTGCGACAGTTTTCCATATGCAATATCTAAGTTTTGGATTGCTTTGACCTTTCCACTGGACACGTTCAGGGTTTCTAAATCGCCTCATTTAGTTTACACAAGTTTGTGTCTGTTCAAAAGGGATATGCACTATTCGCTGGAGAATGTCAATGAATCTCCTCTTTTGGGAGAGTAGCGGGCCTTCCTGGGACTCAAGGTTGATAGAGTGGGAGAGTCATGCTGAACCCACATCCCAGAGTACTTATCCAGGAAGGTTTAATAGTGCCTCCACACCCCTCCCACCCTCATTGGGGGGGACTGACAAATATTTAAATGTTGCCGTTGGTTTAGTCTCTCCTCGCCAATACTGGAAGAGGGGTATTCGCAAAAAACACAGACTAGTCCCATAATCGGCCTGAACAGGAACTTCAAGGTAGACAAAGGCTCTGCTCTTGCGCTTTACAATCAATAAGCAAATACTGCTGGATCTACAATGGTGCTCTAGTCCCTCAACTTATCAGTCTAGTAACGCACCTCAGGACTCAGCCGCATCTGGCTAGCCAGCCAGCCACTGAGCCAACGGAACTGGTCTGGGACACAATCTATTGCAAGAGGCCCGAGTCAGGTAGTGTCCAAGGCCTATGACTGACCTTTCATTTTGCCTGCTTAGGAACCATTGGCACACCACCTCCACTGCTTTATCCACTGAGGCTGTCCTTTCCGACACATACAACGCTCTAGTAATCCCCAGACTCAGGTGGTACATTCAAGCCAGCAATTGAAATCTAGGGGTCATGCACCATAGTACTTGGCTGGGGCACCTATTCACACCCTGCATCTTCACAGCAAGACGGGACCTTTTCCTCCAACCTAATGAAAAACACAAACTCAATTCCTGAATATTTAGTGGCTTCTTTGGAAGCCATTGCCCTAAACCTAAACGATTACTCAACTGTAACAGATGCAAAAACCGTTTGTTAAAGCTACACACAAAAGAAATCTACTTGACACCTTGAGAGGGATCTATGCGATCACTGAGACACACATAATTGTGACGGCCGAAAATGCAGTCTTTTTAAAAAAAATGAAACCCTTGATTGCTCTGCCACGTCTGTAGCAAATCAACTTCCAGGGCACCAGTGGTCTACGGATGAATATTGGTTCCTAAACCATCCATCAGCCCCCACACCTCTAGTACACCAGAAGGAATCCGAACAGACCGGAAACAAGTAAATTATAAACCTTGTCCAATTTTGGTAATGTGGCCGGAAGACTCAAATCTGCAAGGTCGTGGATCACTGGTTAGTTGTAACACAGCGAAAATACAATTACCCAATGATAAAAAGGGACTGTCCAGTCAAGGTTGTATACAAATATCTACTGTATCATCATCACAACAGTTCTAGCACACTACAAAACACAACCCACCCTGTAAAGAGGACAGACCGTTTCAAAAAGGGGATGCACTCTGGATACTGACAGGAAGGTAGTTGGTAATTAATCGCAATAGTTCAAGGATACTTGGTTTCAGCACAAAGGGAGAAATGGGTTGTAAAATGTCACTAGCAGCCTTTGGAGAAGGACCAGGGGACAGAACTACAATGTACCTTGTGCTTGTAGAAGTTCTTGGTGCTCGACAGGATCCGGACAGTTTCAGGGCGATTTGCAGCTCCAGCGACAGAGTTCAAGACAGGAGACAGCTGCGAGTATCGGGTAGCAGGCAGTTGGGCGAGCGAGGCTGGACTGACGGCTGCAGGCAGGCCTACATGGTGGCTCAGGTTCAGGAATCTTTGTCTCAGTGCTGGTTGGCGGATCTGAAGGACTGGTTGAGGCGTCAGTCAGCATGAGCAACAGCGGCTTAACAGCCAGCGGTGCAGTCTGTTGCAGCTAGAGGGGCTCGACAGGCTCGAAAATGTCCTTTAAAAGGCAGATGCTGGTCAATGCACTCCTCCTAGCTTCTTCACTGGACTGGTGTTGTCCTATAAGGCAGACGGCCCAAAGCTGATGAGTGTTGCAGGCAACAGCCCTGTCCTTGGTTCAGAGACTCTGGCACTTCCCACCTAAGAAGCTGGTTTGCAGAGCCTAGCAAGGCTCACTGTGTGATGGCTGGGTACTGGTTCTGGAGCTGCTGGAGGTTCCTCTGGATTCAGCATCTCCTTCTGTTCCCTGGGAGTGGTTTAGGGGAGGGATCTTGCTTCTCTCTTTGGAAATCCTGGCCTTCCTTCAGTGGCAGAAGCTGCAAGGCAGACAGTACCTTTTAGCCAGGGTCCAAATGAGTTCTCGTTACTCCTTGCGAAGTCTTCAGATCTGCCCAAAAGAGGGGCTCCGCGCTCTTAAAGCCAAATGGGCCAGCGATTGGTGTAAACTAATCATGGGTCCCCACTAACAATCTCTTGTATGCTTAAGGTCATAATCAGAGTGCTTTGCAACAGAAAAGGTCAAAGGGTGAAAAGATTAAATACTAAGTCCGACCCATCTTATCTGCTGTGAATCAAAGAGTCTCTGGTTAACTGAGCTATGTTCCTGATTAAAACGGGTCTCCCTTGAAGTTGCGGCAAGAACAGACTGTCTCCATCAATCCACATTCTCAAACCTTCTGAATGGTGTCTCCTTCAGGGGGTTGCCTATTGTAAAGAGTCCCAGACATGACAGGTCACTGCCCTGGATACTGAGGCGGGAGCTGGCTTCAGGTTGACACAAAAAGGTTGTTGGGGTTTCCCAGCCTCCTTTGTTAACCTCTGCAGCCAGGCCCCACGTGGGACTGTAAGAAGTACACTATTAGTATGTTAACTGCTGCCACCATCTGCAGAGGGTAAACTAACAGGGCGGATCCATGGAGCCTTTGTGAATTAGGCTGGCCATGGCAGGGGGAAAGTTTGGCCCTCCCCCTTCTGGAGCTGCATTGTGTACTCAACCAGTCAGATCCCAACTAAATACAACAGGGAGGACTGCGCCTGTAGGTGGTTTCCACCCAGAGTACAGGTGTATGTGCATGTCGTGCAGTGAGCATAGGAAAATGTGTGCGTATTAGCCACACACATTTTCATGAGGTTGATCTACGATCATTCATTTTCATTTAAAAAAAAGCCCAGGTGAGCACACACCCACTGTGCAGATGGTTGAATTACCCACAACGTCCAATTTAGAGACTTAGGAATACACAGTGAATCCCTGGAAAGTGAGGGAAGATACTCAGACTCACCAACTGGGGTGGGGTGGGGCGGGGCATGGCATCTTCAATTTGATTTCGGACCAAAGTCTCAATTGGCCCCAAATCTTGTTGCTAAATACCTTGAACATGGGTTTTTTTACCCAATCATCCATTTAAAAATGTGACGGACATTTCTTAACAAGGTCTTCCTGCAGCAATACACCACCCTCCGTGGTGTCCGATGCAGAACCAGAATTCCTCCATCATCATCATCATTTAAACAAACAGGAATTACTAAATAAAGTCTGCTTTATTGGCGTTTCCTTTGCCTCTACCCTTACTTCAGATTGGCAACCACCTTTTGCGCATGCGTTTGTGTTGCGAGCCTTATGCTGTTGGGAGCCATGCAATGCCAACACTAAAAATGTAAAACTAGGATCTCTTTGGCGTCAGTCCTCTATATACGTCAATCGTTAGACGCAAGCTTGGATTCATATTTTGAAAGGGCGTTTCAATCGCCACACCTTACTGATCGGTTGTCTTTAGTTAATTGTAACATTCCTGGAATAAGCTTTTTGGGGAACAGACTTTCTCATCCATCTCGATTGGTGTAGTGTGTCTGGAATTAAACCATAAATGTTGGGATTGTTAAACAATGTTTCATCTAAAGCTTCGAACCATCATTATAACTGATAAATTAAGGTTTACTTCCCTTGTCCTTTTTTCAAAGCGCCAATTTCAGGCTGTGTTGTAATGGTGGCATCTCTGCACAGATATAGAACTCTGCCTATTAGCTCCTCCTTTTAGCCAGATGGATAAACGTGCTGCAACCATTTGAAGTGCATTTAGTCCCACACTCTTTCCAAATAGAACAAGGTTTCAATAATAAAACCTTTCAGACAATCTAATATACTGTTTTTGTTATCAAATCCATCAATTTAACAAATAAATGACACCCTTTGCATTAAAATTCAGATTTACATATATAGTGGCTATTTTGGCAGCCAGAGAAATTTTGTACAGTTAAATCTTGGACACCTTCCAAACAGAGCCAAAAAGCTTCTGGTTCAATCAATGTCCCAAAATCTACAAAACAAGTCCTTTATCCCTAGACCACATGTACCTGCAATTAACTGCTGCAGTCTTCTCCTTGTCCAGGCAGTCAAGTTCTCTCCAAGCGTGGAATCGCCCTTCTAGTCCCTAAAACTTCACCTAATCCAACATATTTAAACAAAATAACATGGATTTGCTATGCATCACTGTTCGGAAAAATATGGATGTATGGATCGGTTCCACTTCCCTATGGAAGACCTTCAAATGTTCTGAGAGGAGGCTTGTAGACTGTAAATATATATTAATATTCATAATTGGCCCCTCAGCTAAATTTTCAATTCCACAATCTGGCATATAACACGCATGTGTTTGTCGGATTGGGTGTAGTCGAAACTGCCTGATAAAACAGTCCATAACGGACTCCCGACTCCACACTGTCCCTGCAAAGAAGAATCCCCAGATATTTCCCAAATTTAAAATACTGAGCCACGGATCTCGTTTGAGCCTGGGCATTTAAAGAGCAGGACACTAAATACGCTCAGAGATATTGAACTGTGCGTCTGTTAAAAACCCTAAAGAAGAAGGCCAAAAAGGGCACCCAAATTATCAAACCAGATTCTATTTTTTATACTAAATCTCTGCCCCAGGAAGAAAAGGAAAGAAAAAAAAAGCGCATTTTGTTTTGATTGCTTGTTTGGTTTCTACAGCCTTCATGGCTCTGCAAGCAAATCACCAAACCACGCATTAAGCAACCTGTGAAGCCAATGATTTTACTCCCAAACAGCTATGCAGAAATATACAGGGCATCTCCCTCCAAAAATGAAGGTCCCAAAGCTCAAACATTACATTTCTGTATAGGGTTTTACACAAGGGTCAGAGAAGTTGGTGAAATACAATTAGTTGGTGGACTTTCAAACATCCTTCGACCTTAAAACCCATGTTTTTACAGCACCGTACTAGACTTCTACAATTTCCTTGGCCGACACACCGGAGGGATACAAACCAACCTCCGCCGATCTTATAATTACACAGCTGCACAAGATGGCAGGCGCAACAGCATTTTAATCCGTGGTTTACTTTAGTTGCCAAGCAACCAAAGGCTTCTTGAGCTAATCTCCGCAGCCAGCAGCCGCAAGCCGGCCAACTGACGAAGGCCTGCTGAAAAAGGCCCTGTCCGAGCCCGAATAGCTCATTCCGAGTCATTTGATCAGAGAGGGCAGGAGCCCCTTTCCCCCCTGCATCACGTGTGCTGCAGGAGCAGCTTCACCCTCCACCCAGACACCAACGAAGCCGCTCCTAGAGCCGTTGAAGCATCAGCTAGATTCCATCCCTCGCCACAAGCAGTGCTTCGTTTATTGCCTGCACCCTGCCCACCTTTGCAGAGCCAGAGGGGCCCACTAATTCGCTCTGCCACCCAAATTCACTCCCCGCCTCAGAAACGCCTATCTCGCTTCATTAGTCTAACATCCGTGTAGAGACATCCCGAGAGTCCGCGCTCTCGCGAGATCTCGCGGCTGGATCAAGCTCCGCCCCCGCGCGCATTACGGGACGAGCGGAGGACGCGATAAGGTGCGTCCTGCATAGCCCTCCTGTTACAGGGCCCGCTCCTTACACGACTTGGACTCAGATCATCACTGCAGCATTCTCTCTGCCACTTTAGGCCCGTTGGCCTTTATCATTAATGCACACATGTTGTCTGCATGCTGCACAAAGCTGGTTAAGTAAATAAATACATCGTCACCAGATCAGAGGGTCCTGTCTTCATTAAAGGAATTATACTACATAAATTGGCGACGAGGGTCACCACCAGAACCCACGGAGGAACATGCAAGGAGCAACGCCACCGCCGCCATTTCTCCAAACTCCAGGTAGGCCTGCCATTCCATGGCCACAATGGCAGCCCCTATTCACGACATATGTGGAGGCCCTAGGAGGGGCGGGGTTTTCAGCGGCGAGGCGCAGGGCCATGCTATTAAATGCCCTGGGAGTGGAAGGACAGAATATTCGAGAGTCTCACCCCGATACCAGTGGCTGGCGACAATGACGATGTTTTTAAGGAGGCTGTCAGGAGAATCATAAAAAGGTTTGCCAGTAAAGAGAACACAGTGCTCCACCGAATACGGTTTTACACACGAAAGCAAGAAATATCTGAACCAGTTGACGATTACGTCACCAAGCTGAGGGAATTGGCGGCGCTGTGTAACTTTGGCAACAACGCGGAGAGTCTCATTTGTGACATGTTGGTCGTCCACACCAACAGCCGGAAGGTCCAAGATAAGTTTATTGTCGAAAAAGAACTGCAGTTGGAGAAAGCGATTGAGATCGCCAGGGCAGTCGAAGAAACGGCAGGAAGACGTAAGGAGCTCACTGGGGCCCAGAGTTCGGCAGAAATACAGGCAGTGGGTTACCATGCAAGAAAAGAGAGGCTGGCCGCTGACACGAAAGAAGGGAGAGGGAACAGAAAAGAACCCCTGAAGTGTCACAGGTGCACCAGCACGAAACACCTGGAGTTTGACAGGGAGTGCCCAGCCAGAGACAAGGAGTGCTCCATTTGCAAAAGCATTGGCCATTTCTCCATCGTGTGTCGGTGGAGGAACAAGAAAGTCTCCAGCATCAATGCAGATCGCAATCCGGAGAAAGTCATCTTCCGAAGATGAAGGGAGACCCACTGTCATCATGGTTAACAGCACAAGAGCGAGGAGAAGCCCCACTGCGTGATCAAGATTGATGGAATAGAAACTAGGGTCATGGCAGATTCAGGGTCCGATCTAACGATCCTTCCCCTTCGCACGTACAAGGACATGGTGGGAAAGGAAAAGGTGCAAGTGCTCACAACGAAGCACAAACCTACGGTGTTTGGAGGGGCGTCAGTCGAACTACTAGGATACATCCAAGCCAAAGTTGAATTCAAAGGAAGGGAAACCACGACCAGGGTCTATTTCAGTCACGAAGGCCCAGCAGTGCTAGGGTGGGACGACCAGGACAAGCTGAAGATCAGACTGGATCCCAGCACTGAAGAACAAGTCCTGTCAGTCAGGGTGACGAGAGGACCAGTGGTCAAAAGCGACTACCCAACACTTTTCTCTGAGGAGCCGGGGCACATCAGGGGTTTTCTCCACAAGATAATACTAAAAGGAATGTTGTCCCTGTAAAGCACCGAGTGAGGCCAGTACCAGCCACAGCAAGGGCTACCCTTAGAAGTGAGCTGGAAAAGATGAAAATGGAGGGCGTTATAGAAGAAATCGAAGCATCAGAATGGCTGAGCCCCGTCGTGCTCATAAAGAAACCCCAATCACAGGAACTCAGGGTATGCATAGACTTACGCAGCTTAAACTTGGAAGTCATCACCGATAACTACCCCCTTCCAAGCATCAATGAACTCATTCTGTTAATGAAAGAAGACAGGATATTTTCGAAACTGGACATGAGGAATGCATACCACCAAATACAGCTACATGATGACTCGAAACCCCTCACGGCATTCATCACTCCATTTGGCACATACCAATTTACCAGGATGCCATTCGGGTTGTCATCGGCAGCGTCGGCGTTCCAACGCATGATGGACGTCTTGCTGAAGAAAGTTAAAAATGTAGTGTACTTCCAGGACGACATCCTCGTGTATGCGGAAGATGAACAGACGCACAACGCCACGTTGAGAATTGTCTTAAACAAGCTACAAGAAGCTGGGGTGCGGTTACGCTATGAGAAATGTCTGTTCAGAGTGAAAGAAGTTGAATACTTAGGATATAAGATTTCAGAAAAAGGGATCAGTCCCAAACAGAATCTCATGCAAGCAATCATTAAAGCACCGGAAACAGTCAGCAAAGAGGAAGTAAGGTCATTTCTGGGGCTGGCTGAGTACTATGTGAAGTTCATACCGAAGTTTTCCGAAACCACGGCACCCCTTCGAGATGTACTCAAAAAGGGCTCGGAATTTGTGTGGCAAGAACCCCTAAAGATGGTGAAGATAAAACAGCATATCGTAGAAGCACCATGCCTCCAACCGTTTAATCCCGCGTGGGAAACGGTTGTCACCACCGACGCCAGTGCCTATGGGCTGGGAGCAGTGCTGACACAAAAGAAAGGCGACACTGAACACGTTGTGGCCTTTGCATCGAAAGCATTATCAGAGGCGGAACAGAACTATTCCACCATTGAAAAAGAAATGTTGGCCTGCGCATGAGCGGTGGAACATTTCAGGACATATGTATGGGGCACCAAATTCAAGTTGGTAACTGACCATAAGCCCCTGATCCATATGCTTAGCCCGGGAGGCACAAAAGTATCCACGCCCAGATTGGCACGCATCGCAGCCAAGCTGCAAGAGTACACGTTTGAGATCCAGCATATTTCAGGCTGGAAAAATTCACAAGCCGACTGCATGTCGAGACTGCCGGAGGGTAAGGATAAAGCCACCACTTTCCTCCACGGCGAATGCATAGTGGCATCGATTATGGACGTGAGAGCGCCAGAGTACCTGGAACTCAGTGAGAGACACTGGGAAGAGGAAGATGGAAAAGACCCCACCATGGCCATGATCCGCAAATGGACAAAGGAAGGTTGGCCAAGTGAAAAGGCGTTACCCGAGGAAATGAGACCCTACTGGAAGGTGTCGGATGAACTATCGGAAACGGAGGGAATAATCATGAAGTCAGACCAGATTATTCCTCCCACAGGAATGAGAAGAATCATCCTAGGTAGAGCCCACGCGGGCCACTTGGGAAACACCATGACCCGTCGCAGTGTGAGAGGCCTACTGGTGGCCATCCATGGACCAGGAAATTCGATCCATGATAGAACGTTGCCATGAATGCCTCAACAGTGACAAGAGACTCAAGGTTCGCCAAGCACCCCTAATACCCACAGAAATTCCAGAAGCGGTGTGGTCAAAGGTCGGCATTGACTTCATAGGACCTTTGGAAGCAATGGCACCGGAACGGTGTAGTACTGGTTGACTACCTATCCAAGTGGGTGGAGGCCGCGTTCGTCCCGAACATAACGACGGCAACTGTTATAGAAGTACTTACAGAAATTTTTCAGAGGGAAGGTCTTCCCAAGGAAGTAGTCACCGACAATGGGGTGCAACTAGTGTCGAAAGACATGGAGGAGTTCTTAAAAAGAAACCACATAAAACAAAAGAAAGCGGCCCTGTATCACCCACAAGCAAATGGGCTTGTCGAAAGGGCCAACAGGTTCATAAAAGGCGCCATCCAATTGGCGACAGCTTCGGGCATGGACCCGCTCAAAACCACCAACGAGGCCATAGCAGCCCACAGACTCACACCCAATGGGATCACCCAAATATCCCCGTTCAAAACGTTGAGGGAGGAGTGCTGCATCCACGCTGATCCCACCATGGTTGTCGAAAATACGAGAGGATGAAGCGGTGGACATGGCAGAAGTAGTCTGGAGAATTGAGTTACCGAAGAAGGATCAAAGCACATGGTCTCGGTTTAGCCTACCCATCAAAGTGATTCACAAAGGGGCAAACCACATCCGCACGGAAGACGGGCGAGCGTGGAATCTAGAAAGAGTAGCATTATACCAGAAGAATCGAGGAAGAGCAAAGACCCCAGAGAGACCACCAGCGGAAACCGAAAGGGACTTTGGAGCAGGCGAAGAAAGAGAACCAGAAAGAGACGACAGAGAGAGGGGTGAAACAGAAGTTGAACCGGAACCATTGGGTGAAGATCCTGATCAGGAGCAACAAGAGAATTTCACCCAGACTGTTGATCGTCCCAGAAGGGAACACAGAAGACCGGTGAGATATAATGACTATGTTTTACAATGAGTTTGATGTGCGTTGAAAAGGGGAGATGTGTAGAGACATTGCGAGAGCCCGCGCTCTCGCGAGATCTCGCGGCTGGATCAAGCTCCGCCCCGCGCGCATGGCGCGCATTACGGGACGAGCGGAGGACGCGATAAGGTGCGTCCTGCATAGCCCTCCTGTTACGGGGCCCGCTCCTTACACGACTTGGACTCAGATCATCACTGCAGCATTCTCTCTGCCACTTTAGGCCCGTTGGCCTTTATCATTACTGCACACATGTTGTCTGCATGCTGCACAAAGCTGGTTAAGTAAATAAATACATCGTCACCAGATCAGAGGCTCCTGTCTTCATTAAAGGAAGTATACTACAATCCGCTTGAGGAACGCAGACCACTGCCTATGCATATTAACTATTGTCCTACCCTCACACTGATTCAATTTGCCCACCCAGAGACGCGCGGCCCGATTCTCGCCTCCGGTGTCCTCACTGGTCATGGTACACCACACCTTATGTTTAACGTACATGCCTGCCTTATAGGTATTTTGAATCTGTATGCCGCATATGTATATTGTATCTGTATGATTCAGCTTGCCCACTCATATACCTCAGACTCAGAGCTAAGGTTTTCGGCACCTGTGACCCCCCCCCCCCCCACTGTTCAGAGTATCCTGTGCCTTGTGTATAATATATCTGTTTTCTCTCAGTTAACAACCATGGTCACACCCCAAAGCTTAGCGGACGATATTGTATATCTCAGCTGTATGCCACTAGTGAATGACCATTGTTATACGTGATCATTTTCTGAGCCACCATACTGTGCATATGACTTATGCTTTCCCTGGCCATAGCACACAAACATTAACACAGGCACCTAATCGCCTAGCACTGGCTGCTAATCTGCTATATGCAAATTATGATAGGCTAGTGGATTAGCAAATCACTCCCGTGCGTACTGCTAGGGCCGCAGAGATTAAATGCGCACTCACAAGGATGTTACTAACTATTACAGCCTACATTGCAGCCGAACCTACAATAACTAAGACCGTCTCGTCACATTATCCAACGTCCCCCTGAAATATCCTCTCTAATAAACGCACATTATATAGACCCAGTGTCTAGTAGGCACTTCATCTCCACCATTATGTCTGTACTTCCACAAATAGTGCCTACACCATAAGAAATGGACTAGCTAAATTAGGTTGCCATAGACACTACCCCCTTCCATGCCCCACACCCTTGTTATCCAAAATCTCCCTGTTTCCGCCGCCAAGTACAATACTCCACAAGACCAGGCATAGCCAACACTTGCTTAATTCAGAGGCCCATCCTGCACCCACACCCCATGAGAATGTCCCATCTAAGCCCACTATGACTCAGCCCTGGAGCACCATTCCCATCATTGGGATTAAATGCCGAGCTTGACTAAGCTCAAGATCATCACTAGCCTTTACCACAGCCATGCACCCCAGCCTAGGAACCATGGAGTCTTTCTAGACTAGCCTCTAGGACCAAGACTTGCCTTCATCAGAGACACCCATCTAGGCAGCCACACCTCCCACCCAAGGAGAACAGTATCCCCAATACTTATGCAAACAACAAGACCACTACTTCCACCGCATCTCAAATAGTGGCCACAACCACACTCCTCAGGTCACTCCACCTACTCCCCCTCATTTGGAGTCCCCACCAAATCTCAATGGTGCTTTACTCAATGGACGCTCTCTAGGAGCGCACGCCATTGAAATACATGACCTCATCTGAGACCAACAGCTTGACTTCCTAGTGGCAACAGAAACCTGGCTTCATGAAGCGTCTGCCCCCCCCCCCCTTCTAGCTCTAGCCATCCCCCCATCCCCCTAATTTCAGTACACTCAGGGCGGACCGTAGCAAAGTGTTGGGGTACCCATCATCATCAAATCCCATCTTCAGTTCAGAATATGTCCTTTAGACACCATCTACGAACTGCTTTTACTTAAGGGAACAACCGACCCTAAATCGACTATCAACATTCTAATCATCTACAGAGCCCCTAGCAAGGCTAGTCATCCAGAATCAGACATCCCTCTCCTCATCTCAAACCCAACACCAAATTCATCATCTTAGGCGACATCAACTTCGGCTTTAATGATAAACTAGACCATAAAGCTAGGGCCCTGCACTCAGTCTTACTCGAAATGAACTTCACCCAACTAGTTGATCTCCCTACATATGTGAAGGGTAGACCTCTTGACTGGATACGGTCACTGAATGTTGAAGTTAGCATCAAATCCAGTACAGCACTCAATTGGACAGATCATCACCTGACTGTTTCAATGTTATGTCACAAGGGAAAGAACCGCCAACTAACCACAACCACTCCTATCGAAATAAGAAACATACGCAACCTTTCAGTATATACCATCACCTCTGTCCTACTGGAGACCCTCTAATCACACCCCACCAGTAACTCCAACCCTGACCATCTTGCTAATATTTACCACAGCTGCCTCAACTATTGACACTAGCGCCACTCACAACTAAAACTCCCAGCTCACAACTAAAACTCCCCGATCAGCTAAGCGGTCCAATTTCTGGTTCAATGAGGAACTAATATCACTACGATGCACCAAAAGAGCCCTAGAATACATTCATAAAAAGAGACAAACCCTCTAACCAGCCTCTTCCTTTAAGGAAGCATACAAAATCTATAAAAATCAGCCATCATGACCCATAAAGCAAATGCCCTCAATACACGCATTAACAATGCTGCATCCAACTATAAAGAGCTCTTCTCTATACTCATAGAATTAGAGTCACCCGTCCCTTCTTCCAACCCTAGTGCAAATACGAGCAAGGAATGGTGTACTACCATACAGAACGCATTAGCCTCCAAAATACTCACACTGCAAGACAAAATCTCAGCCAAAAGGAATCTACTTGCCAACGCAAAAACAGCCCTTCCCCCTGCCCCCCTCAGTTCTGGACAAAGACTGCGACAACACAATCACAGAATTCAAATTCACTATGGTCACCCAAGACCAGGTCCAGAACACCATTGCCACATTAAAACCATCTAGCAAGGAAGATTGCTTCACTGCCCACTTAGTTAAACTCTGGGCACCCACACTACCATCCACCCCCCATCAATTTAATAAACGCCTCATTCCTCACCAATACAGTCTCCGACAGTATTAAGGAAGCCTGGGACACCCCCCCCCCTTAAAAAACTATCCCTCAACCTTACGAATTCTCGCCCAATAACTACCGTCCCCTTTTAATTGATTAGCTTACACGCAAATTCAAACCCACCTGGAGGGCAATAATCTACTTGGATCCAGACAATCTGGCTTCAGGCCTAACTACAGCACAGAAACCGCTATACTGGATCTGAAAATCCAAATGGATACCATAAGACACACGGCTAACATGTGCATACTATTGCTACTAGACCTCTGCCACCTTCGATTTGGTGGACCACGATAAATTGTGCAACACACTTGCACAAAATTTCAATTTCTCAAATGAAGCCATCCTGGGTCAAATCATTTTTGGCAGAACGCACCTCAAGAATAGCCATAGGTAAGGAAGCCGCTGACCCAATAGTCCCCATTGGGGTACCGCAAGGCACATGCCTCTCACCCACTCTCAACAACGCCTACACAAAATGATTTGCTGCCCTGGATGCCATGGGTGTCATCTACACGAACTTCGTGGATGACACCCAAATCCTTATCCCCATTACGGGTAACCATGAGCTTAACTCCATTACCATTAACAACATTTATGACATAATCCAAAATTGGATGGCCACAGTCAGTCTATGTCTCAACAATGAAAAGACAGATCCTCATCGCTGGTCCCCCCTCTAAACTCAAAATGCTCCAGCCAGACTATGCTGCCATCGATGGAACACCCATTCCAGTCCTTAAACAAGCCAAAACGCTGGGTGTGTACCTGGACGCCAATCCAACAATGACAATACATATCAATGCTCCGTCTTTTGCACCTCCTACACAACTAAACTTATCACGGTTAGTCGCCAATTCATGACCCCTCCAGAACTGTTGCGTATCCTCATCTTGTCAAAGTTGGTCTATTGTAACATTTTACTGCTTGGCACTTCTAATGCCAACCAGGACAAACTCCAACTCTTGCAAAATAAAGCTTTGCGTGCTGCCTTGGGCATAAAAAGAACCAACCACATCACCCACACCCGGATGGAAGCCCATTGGCGTCCCATCACAGATAGAATCCTCTTCAAAACACTGTCAATCACAAATGCATCCCTAAGAAAGCCCCCACCTATCTAAATAACGCCATTTCCCAATAAACAACCACTAGATCCTTAAGATCCAATGCCAATACCCAATTAGCTGTTCCGCTTTAAGAGATCCAAGGCAGGGGGAAGCCACTTTCCAGTAGCGGCTCCCAAATTATGGAACTCCCTCCCAATTCACATGAGAAATGAGCCCTCCTAACAGTGCTTTAAGAAATCAAAACCTGGCTCTTCAACAACTACTAAACCCAGTTTCAGTCATCGTAACCCCAGCTGACAGCCAGTGTTTGCTCCCAGTACAAGTGCTCATCCTTATGTTATACCTAAACATTATATTGGGTCATCTGGAATACGCTGTAAAGCCACTCTAGTATATTATATTGGGTCATCTGGAATACGCTGTAAAGCCACCCTAGCATTATGAAACTAGCACTCGTATGTATATATAGTTTTTAAACTGTAACCCTGTCCTTCACTGTAACCAGATATTTAAGCTTTGATGTAACCTACGCCGTGATACCTCTGGGTCTGGCCGTATAACAAATACTATAAATAATAAAATAAAACCAGATCCTGCATCAGACGCCCACGTGATCACTGGTCCGGCTCTAGGCAGAGGAAACCCCCTTTGCTGGTGACATTTTATGCATCACTAGATGAATCTCTGTACAGGAGAGAGAGAGAGAGAGAGAGAGAGAGAGACAGACAGACAGACAGACATGGCCTCACAGCATTGTGTGGCATGCCAACTAACCAGACGCTTCACAGGGTCACCGCCCCAACTATGGCTGTGGTTTTGTTCTCCCCGTGGCTCATGTGTGTCCAGAAGCCTACCAATGATAAAATGCTGTCGGTTTGGACAAAAAGGTACCCCAAAGTGGTTATTAAAACCTCACACAACCATTAACTAGTTATTTTTATGCTGCTTCTAGTTCAATTTAGCATAAAAAAAAAAGGACAAGATAACAAAATGCCCTTACTACAGCTATTTTTTGTTTGCTCCAGCCTCGGGTAAAAGATTATTCTGCTTTTGGTATCAAAATACATCTTACTTTTAGATAGTTCTGTCTAAAGCAAAGGAAGCCACTAAATGTATGGCATGCTGCAGCAATATGTTTGTGATGGTCGTCGGCAGAGGCTATCCACTTGGTTTAGCCCAGCGCAACAAGGACAATTCTAGCATGTTCCAGAGATGCACTGGGATCTTCTATGCATAAATTAAACAAACACTGGGCTACCAGTACCAGATTGTAATCCACAGCGTTAAACTACCTAATCTGTGTCTTTCCAGTATGCAACAGACCGCTTATTTTCTTCAGCATTATAATTTTTAACAGTCCAGAGTTGCTTCCCCCGCCACTTGAAACTTTAAATAGCAAATAATTGTATTTAAACCTCCAAACTCAGTTTGATAGTGTTTTTGTTACACAAAGATTAAAAAGGAGCACCTTTGTGAAGGCCTTGTGCACTGTGTTGCTGGAGGACCATTTGTGAGTGACACATAGCTGTGTCAAACCCCATCGCGCAAGGAATTGACACAAGTGCAGTTAGTACAGTGGCTGTGCTTACGTAGAGCAGTAAGTGGTCTGTGTGCTTGCGTTTTTCTCTCAATCACCTGACAACGAACACTAAACCAAGCCCGTGCTACAGTTTTAGAAGCATCCCTAACCTCGTTTTACAAACGTTACCTGACCAACTAGTGGCTTTGAGTTCTACTGACACTGCTCTAATTGAGAGCACTGTTGGATCTTCGAATATAAATATATATTTTTTTATAACATATATCTATCTCTCCAATGTTCACCGGAAAGAGTTTTTCCAAACACAAAGTCAACGCTGGCTGAAGGCAAGAATACGAGGTTTTTTGCTGTCATGGCAGCAATGAACAAGTTACTTTCTTACCTGGTAACGTTCTTTCGATGGGATGGTCCGACGACGTATTCCATATCTATGACATGTAATCACCACAGCTGTGCTGCTTCGGAAACTTTTTTCGGCGTCTGCGTTCTGCGTCGATGACGTCGATGCGCCGTCGTCGAGGATCTCCTCCGACGTCCAACGTCATCCGATGTGATAAGTAGGACGTACAACGCCCGTAGCCTCAGTTGTAGTTTTTTTCCCCAGAACGTGTGACATAAGTCAACTGCCAGTCAGACACAAAGCCTTGCGGAACGTAAGCTGCAATCGCAAAAGAAATTCTGCAGCGGGGAAGGCAGGGTGGGAGCGATATGGAATACGTCGTCGGACCATCCCATCGAAAGAACGTTACCAGGTAAGAAAGTAAATTGTTCTTCGAGGGGATTGGGTCCTCCGACGTATTCCATATCTATGACAGACTCCCAAAGCAGTACCAGAGCAAGGAGGAGGGAAAGACTTTAGAATCAGAATTTAGAATAGCCAATCAAATAGCAGAGCAAAGGACCGCCTTGCCAAAGGCCAGATCCTGCCCTCGGATGGAATCGAGGGAATAGTGACGTACAAATATATGTACTGAAGCCCAGGTGGCTGCATCACAGATGTTGCGAATAGGAACACCCCTCTGCAGGGCAGTAGATGCAGCCACACCCCTGGTAGAATGGGCCCGCAAGCCAGCCGGTGGGTCCTTACCCGCCAAGCGGCAACACTCCGAGATGGCTAAAATAATCCAGCGAGACAAAGTCTATTTCGTCACAGCTTGCCCCAAACACTTCCCAGCGTAACCAATAAAGAGTTGATCGTCCACTCTGACCCGGGACATGCGTGAAACATAAAAGCTTAAAGCTCTCCTAGGATCAAGCCTATGGAGCCTCTCCTCTTCCTTACCAGGATGCGGAGGAGGATAGAATGCCGGAAGAACAACCTTCTGGGCCAAATGAAATTCCGTCACTACCTTCGGAAGAAAAGAAGGACGAACTCGAAGGACAACCCTGTCCTTGTGAAATACAGTGAAGGGTGGCTTAACTGAAAGTGCCTGTAACTCACTCACTCACTCTGCGAGCGGAAGTAACCGCAACTAAAAACAGTTTTCAGAGTTAACAGCCTCAAAGGGCAAGAATGTAAAGGCTCAAACGGAGCACCCATAAGAAACCTAAGAACAAGGTTTAAATCCCAACCGGGCACCAGGAAAGGTGACGGAGGAAAACATTAGTGAGCCCTTTCAGAAACTGAAATTAAAGGGATTTTAAAGTAAGAACACTCTTCAGACGAGCGCTTAAAGATGGACAGCGCCGCCAGGTAACCTTTAATGGTACCCACTTGCAAGCCCCTGTGGGCCAAAGAAAGTAAAATGACAGAACCATGGGGATGTCACATGCAAAAGGATCCACATTCTGAACTCTGCACCTGTCGCAGAACTTACGCCAACGGCAACGGTACAGAGACTTTGTTGCTGGCCTTCGGGCCGAAAGCAACACCTCCATCACGTCTTCAGGGAGGTCCCAATCCTTATACCTCAACCTCTCAGAAGCCAAGCGTGAAGGTTGAGGGATCTGACCTCTGGATGGAGAACCTGACCCCCCCCTCCCGTGAGAGCAGATCGTCTCGATAGGGAAGACGACGTGGAGGGCAGATGGACAAGTCGAGAAGGTCCGGGTACCACGTCCTCCGAGCCCACGCCGGAGCAATGAGAATCATCCGGGAACCAAACTTCCGTAACCTCCGCAGCACTTGCGGGATGACGGGGACTGGAGGAAACGCGTACAGCAGCGGGAATGACCACTCCACCACAAACGCGTCTCCTAAGGCTCCTTTTGGAGGAAATTCCCGCGAGCAAAACCTTTCGCACTTCCGGTTGACACTGGAGACGAAGAGATCCACTTGAGGCGTCCCCCAAAGGGCGAAGATCTCCAGGAGAATCTCCTGAGCCAACTCCCACTCATGAGAGATCGCGCTCTGCCTGCTCAGAGCGTCCGCCGTCACGTTTTCGTCTCCGGCCAGATGAACTGCCGAGATCGAAACTTCCTGCTGGATGGCCCAGAACTCGAGCTGCATCGCCTCCCTGCACAGAGGAAGGGACCCTGCCCCCCCTTTTTGTTGAGGTAGTGCATGGCCACTGTGTTGTCCGTCAGGATCAGGACCTTCTACCCTCGCACAGTCGGCAGAAAAGCCTTCAGGGCTAGCCTGACGGCCCTCAGCTCCAACAGATTGATATGGAGTCAGGACTCCGGAGACCAACGACCGCTGAATGTCAGCCCGTTGGCATGAGCTCCCCATCCCGTGAGGGATGCATCCGTCACGATCGTCACCTCCGGCCAGGGAAGCCAAAATGGAGCCCCCTTCATCAAGTTGCCTTCGACGGCCCACCACAGAAGGTCCTGGGCGACCGAGGACGGCACCTGAACCGAGTCCGACATCCTGCCGGAGGACTGCGACCATTGCATCTTGAGTGCCCACTGCAAAGATCTCATCCGCAGGCGAGCCTCTGGCACCAGAAGAATGCAGGATGCCATGAGGCCGAGCAACCTCAAGAACTCGAACGCTGGGAGCGTCTGGGCATGCTGAAACTTGTGCACCATCTGCTGAATGTGAAGAGCCCTCACCTGGGGAGGAAAACAATGCCCCAGGGAAGTGTCGAGCACTGCTCCGATGTACTGGAGCCGCTGTGTTGGCGTCAAATGGGACTTCTTTAAATTGAGGGAGAAGCCCAGCCTGTGAAGGGAGTGACAGGTGACGGATAGATGATCCAGGACTTGCTCGGGAGAGCTCCCCCTGATCAACCAATCGTCCAGGTAGGGGTAGACGTGAATCCCCCTTGCCTGAGATGCGCTGCCACCACCACCATGAGCTTGGTGAAAACCCTCGGGGCGGAGGTCAATCCGAACGGCAGGACCCGAAACTGAAAGTGCGAGTCGCCAACCGCGAACCTCAGGTACTTCTTGTGCTTGGGATGGATCGGCACATGGAAGTAAGCATCCTTGAGGTCGAGTGACACCAACCAGTCCTGAAGCTGAAGGGCCTGGAGGACTTGAGAGAGAGTAACCATCTTGAACTTGTCCTTCCTGAGGAGTTTGTTCAAACCGCGCAAGTCCATGATGGGTCTCAATCCCCCCGTCTTTCTTGGAAATCAAAAAATAAGGGGAATACCATCCCTTGTTCCTCTCCGCTACGGGCACCAGTTCTCGCTACGGGCACCAGTTCTATGGCGCCTTTCTCCAGCAGGGCTTGAATTTCCTGCGCAAGGAGCGGATCCGGACTCTGCAAAGAGGTTCCCCGGTGGATTGTCGCGAGGCCTGTGCTGAAAGGGAAGACAGTAGCCGTGGGTTATGATCTCCAGAACCCACACATCTGAAGTAATGGCTTGCCACTCTACAAGATGCTGCGCCAGCCTTCCCCCAACCGGCGAACCATGGGACATGGCCTCATGACTGAGTGGGAGCGGCTGCGGCGTTACCTGAGGGCAAAGAGGCAACTGCCCGAGCGGCCTTGGCACCACGGGTACCCTGTCGTCCACCTCCGGTACCCCTGCGTTGGCCTCTTTGACTGCCAGCTCCTCTCGCTTTACTGAAGGACGAGTAATAGCGAAAGGAACCACCCCTCCACTGCTGTCCCCTAGGAAGAAAAGGCAGAGGTTGGCAAACTGCAGCGCCCAACGACTTCCCTGCAGCTTTTGAGGTCTGCAACCTCTCAAGGCTCTCGTCAGCCTTGCTGCCAAAAAGGTGTTCACCGTCAAAGGGCATGTTGAGGAGCCGGGACTGCACATCCGGAGCAAACCCCGACTTCCGCAACCACGCAAACCAGCGTATCACGGTGCTCGCCGCCATGGACCTACTGACGCATTCAGCCAAGTCCAAACCCGACTGAACGGACTCACACATGGCATCCTTACCATCCTGGGCCATAGCAAGGAAACCATCCCGTTCGTCCCCTTCGGGAATATGTTCAGCCGCTAACGCAACACAGTTCCACAGAGTGTGCTTGAAACGAGACAAGGCACAAATGGAGTTGGCCGCCTGAAGCGCCATACCACCAGAAGAAAACACTTTCTTCGCCCAGCCATCAAAACGTTTGTCGTCCCTATCAGGAGGGATGGTAGGGTACGACGCCTGCTTTGCCGGGGCCGTGGCCGCCTGCACCACCAAACTCTCCGGAGTGGGGTGCCTGGTCAAGTAGCAGGGGTCGCTACTGGCTGGACGGTATTTTCGCGACAAGGATCTGCCCACCGCCAGGAGACTCTCCGGAGCAGTCCAAGCCGCCGCCACCCTTCTCTGTAAAGCCATATGGAACGGCAGTACCGGGTCAGTTGGGGGACCAACATCAAGGATGTCCGTCAGATCATCCTGCACAAACTCCCCTGGGGGAGCAGACCATCCCAAGTACTCAGAAACCCTAGCCATAAGGCACCGGTACGAGGAATCGGCATGAAAGCCAGGCTCAGGCCTACAAAACTCCACCTCCGGAGAGGTGTCCAGTCCACTGGCATCATGCAGTGACTGTCTCAAATCGTCAAACTGACTATGGCCCGAGACAATTTCATCTGGAACCTGACTAGGAACCAGGCCATCAGAATCCTCATCCGCCTCTGAAATATAGTCCAGGTGGCGAAAAGAAGGCACCCGAGAGTGCTTGCTCTTAACCAGAGCCTTCCTAGGGGGTTCACCCGTGCCACGGGGTACCTCCGACACGAAAGGCGTCGAGCGAATCGGTGCCAGCGTCGAGAGAACTGGCATCGGCGCCGAGGATCGGCGTCGATGTCAGATGCAGCGCCTCCATTATTGGCGGCATCGACACAGCCCTCGAGGCCGGAGCCCCGAGCGTGTCCCTCGACGCCCCGAGCGTCGACGGCCTCAACGACTTCCCCGGAGCCTCGAGAAAGCCTGTCGACGCCTCAGACGTCGATGACTTCTTCGAAGACCTCACAGGTGCACACGGTCTCGAACGCGTCGAGGACCGGGACCTGGAACGGGTACGTCGAGAACGAGTCTCCTTGTCCGAACGGGACCTCTCCCGTGACTCGTGCCGACCACTCTTGCGAGCGGTGTCTCGACCTCTCATGACCGACCCCACTCGGGGGCGCGGACGGCTTAGTACCCTGCGACTCAAGAATCGCCAGCATTTTCTTCCCGAAGGAAGCCCATTCCTCCGGCGTCGCACGGCTGATGGGGTAAGCGACGTGCCGGGCAGAGTCCTCCGAAGAGGACCTGGAAGACGACCGGTGTCGGCGCTTCCGAGAATGCCTCGAAGAGGCTGAGGAGTGGCGAGACCGACTCCTAGAAGGAGATCCACGAGACTTCCGACGACGACGCGGAGAGTCACCCCTCGAATCATCCGTCGAAAGCCCCGCAGACTTCGACTTCCGGGGCTTGGACACCAGACCTACCGACAACTTCTTACGTTCGCGTAAGGCTTTGGACGTGAGCGACTGGCAGTCGATACAGTCATCCGTGTCGTGGGCCTCCCCGAGGCACCAGAGGCAGGCGTCGTGCGAGTCAGTCACTGACATCTTGGACCCACACTCCCCGCACTTCTTGAAACCCGGACGCGGGGTCGAAGACGAAGTAGAAGACATCTCACACGAAGGATTTTCACAAAAACGAACAGGTTCGAAGAACCGAGAAGAACAGAACTCCAAAGAGTCGAGGCGTTTAACCGAGAAACACGAAGCAACACGTTCGCGGAAAAAACGGAACTGTGGCTACGGGCGTCGTACGTCCTACTTATCACATTGGATGACGTCGGACGAGGTCCTCGACGACGGCGCATCGACGTCATCGACGCAGGAAAAAGTTTCCGAAGCAGCACAGCTGTGGTGATTACATGTCATAGATATGGAATACGTCGGAGGACCCAATCCCCTCGAAACATAATTCACCATCTTCGGGTCACAGCAAGCTTTTTGTTAAAATGGATGTCTAGAATGTGGCCTAGTGGACTCAAGAGACACCTTAGTTATGGTGAACAGGGAACTCAGTCAATTTAGACAGTTCTAAAAATAGCTATTTTAGGCCTTTTAAATGAAACTAGCAGGTAGTCCTATCATTCAATACAAATCTATACAATCACCATAAGGTACACTTAATAAACCTCATCGAATAGCTCAAGCAATACAGAAAACTACTGTTGATGGAATAACTTGATGTGAACCAGTCCCAGGTACAATATCCTAACTTATCAGTCCAAACCCTAAAATGAATGGGGGCTTGTGCCCAAAAGTCAGAGGGTCCAACACAATGTTGGGGGTAGAAAAGAGGGGATTCTGGGGCTCGATCTTCCACCCTTTGTTCCTGTGAGGTGCCCAGGGGTTGCAGGTTTGAGGATTCTTCAAGTCGGTGCCACTGCAAGATCACATGCACTGTGCACATGACCAGAAGAGCTGAGGACTAGGAGACCTTTTTCTATAGTTCAGTGATTCAGCCCGCATTTGCTCGCCACCTGGGAAGTTTGCACGCTCTGGTAAACGCTAGTATCTTTTAGCACACTTTTGCTTTTCTGGGCTGCCCATGAGCCGGGAAGCCATTTTCCCCAAACGCCGCTTCCAACCCCCATGCAGATCTCATTCCTACTCCCTCCTGCCAGCCTACATGGTTTCCTATTGGTCCGTGGCAGTTACCAGAAGAGCTTCATTTCAGAGACCCTCCCAGGGCAGTCGTGGCCAGGCAGCTGGCAAAGGGCTCAGGCAAAAGGCACTTCCTCTGAGTGCCTACCTTCCCCGTTAAGCTATACGCCCTGGCACCCCACCCCTGCAGGACGCTATGCTAGCCATCTACTGCTACTTCCGGATAAGGGAAGTCTTCACTGATCCATACCACTTTTTGTATGTTATCAGACTTGCATTTTGAATGCCTAGGTTTACCATTTAGACTGCCGTTTCAATCATGCCACTGTCTGCATTTGCCACACCTGGATTGTGCCTCACATGGTTCCCAACTTAGATTACATACAGCCTCACTCATTTGACATGCACACTATTTGACTGCACCCTACACTAAACCTACATCCCTTCGGCCCTAGCAACACCAGCCACACAATACAGCGGAGTCCGATGAAAAATGTGGTCTAGTTCACATAAGACTCTTGACAATCTGACAAAGCATCCATCCCACACAATATAATATGGGCTGCCGCTACCCATTCCCTAACAATCTTCAATCCGGCTATAAAGGCACACACGCATTTTACCACTCCCTTCTACTTCTCAACTCAGACTACGGTCTTCCAAAGTGCGTTCATCCTTACAGCGCCTCATGGCCCTACAAACAGCAGTAGGCGCTCTACAAATGCCAAACACCACCACCAAGGTATGGGGAAATACAATGAAGTCTTCCTTCATAAAGCAAGAGCACAGAATATCTACCGTCTAGCCAGGAGGAGCAAACCAGATACACTGGAACATAGCTCTTATATAGGAGAGTTAGTTAGAACGCTTAATTGACTGACCAATAGGGGATGACCTACCCTAGGATGCTATGATGTAAGCACCACTTCCACCAATGGTGAAGCCGATCAGTTCAGCCAATCCGTAGTCAGCTACGGGGAGGACTGAATAAAAGGAGAGCCAGATCAGTTGCATTACCTCCACATCCCTCGTCCCAGTACTTACCACTGAGGCCCCGCCTCCACTCCATGAACTCCATTTCACTTTTTGTATGAAGTTATAATGCCTCCTACCTACCCATAAACCCGTGTTAAAAACATCCCTTCCTCTGGCTAGGATTGGTGCAGAGCACTGGAGAGGACCGTCCGCAAGCCCCCTGGAAGTTTCCCTCGACGGGACAGCAAATTTTCCTGTGGGGCGTGCTCCAGGTTTTCCAGCGGGGCAGAAACTCCTATTGAGCACCAACGGCTCCTGTCACCCCCTCTGTCCCCTTGTGGGGCAAGGGGGCCCAACTGAGGGAGAGGCTTTGCTGAGCCCCGAGTCCGGGGTTTTCAGGCGAGTTGCATGTCTCGGGCGGCCAGTGGCTTGCCAGGGATGCATAGTACCGTCTCCCCCTAGGAGGCGGGTTGGATGGCACTTGCCGCCATTTCTCGGCGGCCGCCATTTCTCGGCGGCCTCCATTGCCATGGCTCCCTGGGCTGCCAATCTGCGCCGGCAGGCCAGGACGGGATTGTGCCTCCTTGAGCCTTGCTCCATTTGGAGGGTGTGGGCTAGGCCATTTTGTTGTGTTGCTGGCTCCGCACCCCTGCTGTCGCCGGTATCCTTCTTGGAGCACTATGGGGCCGGGCATAGGGAGAAACGTCGGCCCCTGGAATCCTCCGACCTCTCCTCCAGCTCAATGGACCAGTCTAGGAAGAGAAACAAAATAAGGAGTCGCTGAGGTTCTCTTTGTCCCAGAAGGCGATTAAGAGCCTGATGAAGCAGGCCATTAGTGAACATTATGGTGGGAAGAAGTTCAGATTCCTCATCTTTGGATGCTCCTGCCTCAGATGAGGCGGAATGGGAAGTACCTGGACAGGGACGATGTGGAAGCTGTACCTTTGCAGGTGTGGGACAGCATGGGTTTCTCTGAACCATTGGTCCAGGGCGATTCTGAAGATCCTACCATTCAGCAATACAAGCATACCCCGAAGATGGGGCTTCCTCCGACCTATGACATACGGAAAAAGATCCTTAAGGAATGGAAACACCAAATGTTTTGCCATAGCCCAGTTTATGGCGAAGCGGTAATCCGTTGAAGGATGCCAATGCTTTTCTCGCACTCTGGAGGTGGAGGACATCCTCGCCAACCTGGTGGGCTGGTCTTCTATGTCAGCAGAGGCGGCAGTGGTTGTGGTCCAGGACCCATTGTACCACAAAGCTAACTGGTCTGACGGAGGTTTATTTGGGTGCTCATCTGGTTCTCCGGGCCAATATCAACAGGTCCTACATGATAAACTGTGTTGGGGAGCTTTAAGAAGTGGCGCTGGGTACTGGAGGAAGGTGCAGATTGTGCTCCTCTTCTGACATGCAGAAGCAGGTGGAACTGTTATCTAACTTGTGGAGCGTGATGGCGATGGGTGCCTGTATTTCGGCATGGCGGGATACCCATCTTCAGGACTGAAGACTGAGTGGTCCCAGAAGTTGGTGGTTCTTAAACTATCCTTCGAGGGCACTAAACTGTTTGGCGATACCTACGAGGAGAAAGTTCACAAGATGTTCCATGCATATAAGCATGCAGATAAGTTAAAGCAGAAATCCTCTTCTGTTCCTAAAGAGCCCTCCTCGTCCACGTCTTGGCCTTCCTTTTCTATGGCTGTGTCCAGGTCCTAGAGCTGTCCGGACTTCAGGGAAGGTGCAAGAGCCCAAACTGTTACAGCGAGCTGGTGGGCGGACAGCTCCAGCTTACTTTTTCCATGTGGGTCCAGTGGTCCTCCGATGCCTGGGCTCTATGCACGATGCTGGGTGGTTATCGGGTGGAAATTCCGTCCGTTCCAGTTCAGCCCATGTTGGCCATGGCTCCTACTCTGTGCACTTTGGCCATGTTCGCTGCCTTGGAGGACAACCCTATAATGCCAGTCCCTTGTGTGGATTTCACTCCAGGGTCTTTCTGGTCCCTAAGCCCCTCTGGGAAGCACGGTCTCATCTTGGATCTCAAAGCATAGGACTGTTTCCGGAAGGAGGGGGTCAAGATGGACCAAGGTATAAAATAGGTAGCGTTGCACAGCAAATTGGTTTGCTAATTAGACACTTGTGTAGCAAAGCAAGCTATTTAAATTGCCCTGTTCAATGAAAGCACAGCTCACGCTGCATTTCACTTTTCCCCAGCGATTTCTCCATCCTCCTTTTTTCTGTTCATTGCAAGTTCAAAGGGGCTAATGGAGAGCAAGTGCATCAGTAATCTTCCCCTCTACTCTTAAAAGCGCCTAAGATCTGTGTGAGAGCTAGGCAAGAAACTGATTTTTCAAATAATTGCAAATCAGTGTCCATTACAACGTTTGCGTATTTGGACGGCTGGCTAGTCAAGGATGAACTCGAGGGGTAAGCGGGGGGGGGGTTTGCTCTCAGGAAGTAACACCTATCAGGGGGGGGGGGGGCATCTCTCTCTCAGGACCGGGTGCCAGAGATCTGTTCCAGGCAGTGAGGAGCTTCGGCGTGGATGCCCTGAATCTGGACTGGCCGAGGGGTCTTTTGTATGCCTTCCCGCCTATTCCCCTCCTTACTGGGTGGCTGTGCAGGTCAGCGGTTGCAGGGCAATGCCAGGAGGATTTAATGTGCAGTCTAGAAATTGCAAGGTCTAGGTTGATTGTGCAGGGGTTTTCAGGTCAGGTGCTTGGCAATCCTTCATGCTAGGCGGCCGTCTACCTTAAATACCTACGGGAGGCACTGGGGGAATTTCCTAGTTTGGTGAAAAGGTTCCAGGGTCACTGCCCTTTGCGGGCTTCCTGCTGTGCTTCAGTTTCTCCAGGAAGGGTTTGATAAAGGGCTGAGTGTCCACTCTTCGATCTCAGTGGGTCTCCATTAAGACCCTCAAGGGAAATGGAGGGCAAGATGAAGGGGGGGGGGAGATTGCCTGGTTTTGGGGGGGGGGGGAAGGAGTTCCTTAAGGGTCTTGATTCACCTCTGTGCTTATAGGGGCCTTCCTCCGTTTGATCTGCCCCTTGTGCTGAAATTGCTACAGGGTCTTCGCTTTGAACCTATTGCAGAGATTGTGCATCCAGCACCTCAGGCTCAAAACCGCGTGGTGAAAAGAAAAAAAAAAAAAAAAAAGTTTGGCGCGTAGGTTTGGGGCAGTAGGGGCTTTGTGTTGCCACCTTTTCTGCAGGTCCTCCCGGATGCTATTGTCTTATGCTGTGGTCCCAAGTTTTAGTGGTGTCGACATTTCACACGTCTCGGGAGCCGATTCTCCCTACTTTTTTATTCTCCAAGTATACTCTGTGCCCCGAGATGGTGGCTTGCCGCTCCAATGATGTACAGAGGGCAGTTCTGGAGTAACTCTGTAGGACTGAGCATTTCAGACAGTCTGACCGTCTTCTTGTGACTTTTGGCCCAGCTGGTGGAGGTAGGATGGCCTCCATTTCCATCAGTGTTGTATTCGGACTGTCACTACAATGGCGTATTTGTCAACGGGATCCAGGGTCGTTCCACTAGGGAGTGGCTGCTTCCCGGGTTGACTCCCAGGGGGTTTCTCTGCAGATCTGCAGGGCAGCTACCTGGGCTGATCAGAGCACATCAGACACTACAGGCTTAACGTGCATAACCCCAGGGATGGTTATTTTGGGTTGGAGTTTTGTCTGTCAGCATGGGATTCATTGTTCTGGGGTAAAGTGGTGTTGCAGCACTTCTGGTTGTGTCTCATTGGGACCTCGCCCCGTTGTCTATGCTTCAGTATACCTCAGTACTGGGACGAGGAACATGAAGTTAATGCTCCAATTACTTATCCGTTATCTTCATTACTCATAGTCCTCCTCTCAGTACCGATGACCATCCTCTCCCTCCATGAGGGAAGGGTGGGAGGAGGAAGGGGGCGGGGGATGGCGGGGGGGGTCATGCTCCAGCATGGAAATTGGTAGGTAGGAGGTAATCTATCACCAAAGAAAAGAGTGACAAGTGGTTCCCGAGTGAAGGTAGGGCACCAGAGGCAACTACTGTGACCAGGAAGAGTAGAACTAGGAGCAATTAAGTTTACTTGTAAGGAATCAGAGCAGGTTGTCTCAGCTGGGGACTGGTAAAGGGAAAGCAATGGAGAAGAATCCTGAAGCAGGGGAAGGAAGGCTGCCTTGTGCCCGGTAGCTACCCTGCTACACCGAAGATGGAAACCTGAGAGAGCATAGCTAACCCAGAGGGGGCGTAGGGATCCCCCATCACTCTGATCCTGGGGCCCAAAAAAAGCAGCCCGTGCTAGCCTGTGGAAGGGGATAGGCAACCTAAAGTTCCCCAAAGAAGAAAGGCATGGGCAGCCCGACTACTCCTGGGGGGCAGGAAGGGGTGAGCCCAGTGTGAGTAGTCTCATAAGAGACTTATCCCCTTTTCCCCTCAGTGAGGCTAACTTAAGAGCAAAGATCACCCAACAGAGGGGGCAAGAGTGAGGATACCCCAAGAGAGGGGAACCATAATCAAGAGACTCCAGAAGACGGGGCATGAAGGACACCCTTGAACGGGTATGAAAGAGACGAGAGAAATACCCCCGAGTGAAAGTGTGTGTGAACCCCTGAAGTGAAAACACCCAGAGGTGTCAGGAGAAAGACTGAAATACCTGAAGATTTTATTTTTACTATAAACTTTGTGAACATTTCGCTATTACAGTGGCACCTGAAGAACTATATATCCAGGGGCGAAAACCTGTGTGTTCGTTTTTCTATAAATGTGTAGGGACTTTATGTTTTGGATTCATCCTGACAAGAATACCCTTTCCTTACATTTTTGAGTTTTAGAATAGGGAATATAGCTCTGTTAAGCGACTTCATTTCAGCACTCCAACTAAGTCAATGCCTGGTCTAGGATGCCCAAGGGAAGCCCTTATTTATATATTTTTATGACAAGTTATAATCTGGATGATAAACCCTTGTTTAACGCCCCTCTCTTTGAATCCCCCTGACCTCACTGAGCAAAGAAGTATGTTTGTTTTGCAAATTAAAGATTTATTGGAAAAATTAAACAATATATATCACACTTTTATAATAAATTTATATTTGATATCACTTAAGAATATGACAGTGATCAACAATGGATAATATTACAATTGTACGTTTAATTACTTAGGAGTTGGTATAGAGAGGATAAGGTAGGTGAGAATGCTTTTATGGATTCAAGGAAATGCAATGGTGGAAAAGAATGCAGCACAGAAAGAACAGATGGTTTCAACAAGAAATATGATCACTTTTTCTTTTGACAATTCACTCCCCCCTATGCAATATGAGGAGATGGAAGGGGAGCACAATTTTCAGGAATACAAACAATGCAATACAAAGTTCAGTTCTCCCCTAGCAAGCTTAGAGCAACTGGTATGCTTTGAAAACCTGCAGAAATATTTTGAATGGGATTTGCACTGAAGTGAAAATATGCTAAAATTATTTTAATTCCCTATAGGAGATTCAGGGTAGGTGATAGCTACTTAAGATTGGTTCAGGTCAACACTACCAATTATTCAGGAATGGTTATCAGATTAAAACGAATCTCAGCAATGCAAGGAAAAGCATCTATTTTTTTACAAGTGGTGAAATGAGTCAAATTGCAATTCGCGGCACTTTTTCCGAGTGCGTCGAGCACGATTACGGAAAAACTATAAGGAGAAGAAAGTCGGTTTTAGGCTTGTTGGAAGCTTAGATTCTTAGCTTCCTAGCACATACGGTTCCAAAGATACGGACGATTTAGTGGAGGTAGATTTTCAGAAGTAAAATTAAAGTTTCAGAATGACAGATGCGCTGGGGAAGGTTTTGGATCAACAGGATGGACACACAATTCTATGATGCAGTTCTAAATAGGTTAAAATAGTTTGAATTAGATTATTTTAAACTAAGAGATTGGTTCTGGCACAGTTTTCAGGATACTCACTCCTAGTCTTGGAAGGAATGGGCCTCCGTCACCGATCTGGTCAACAGGTTTAGCTGCGGTTCTCTCGCCACGGATGGTCTCTGGTACCGGTTCTGCTCACAGCGATCTGGGTCAGATCTGCTCTGCATCTCTGGTTCTGGCAAAAGTTCTTGGCACTGCATACAGCTCTGCTTTCTGGGTGTTTCTGGCACAAGGTTCTAGGCCAGAATCAAACAGCTCGCCCGGCTGTTGAATAGTCTGGTTAGGTTGCTGGATTCTGAGGCCTGCTGAGAAGGATTCAGCTTTTTGACTAGGCCTCTCTGCTGCAAGTTCTGAAATCTGGAGTCTGGTTTTCTAAGTTCTGGAGTCTTCTGGATACTGTCTGGTCCGGCAAAATGCTTTGCAAGAAATCAGTTTGAAGTGGAAAGTGAATGTCCCTACCTGGATTTCAGTGGTCCTTTTTATGTCTTTTGAAAATGGGTGTGTGCGTGGGCATAACTAAGCCTGCCCCTCACAACTTATCATTGGCCAAGTTCTCCACTCTCCCTTGATTGGGGGAAGGAAATGGAGTGTCATCGTGATGAGGTAGGTTTATGGGTCAGAGGGTCCTCCCCTCGTCAATTTGCACACAAATCTCTTTTTGATCCAAATACATATTTTTCTATGTACAATTTTTCTAATATTACATGTCCAGTTAACCTATTTTCTGTAGCACCAAATCATCCAATCCCTGTCTTTGTAAGATGTCGTGTCCACTTCTGACAGAATTCTGCCCTTTTCATCAAGAACACAACCTCTAAACTTTTCCAGAATTTACACAAACATGTGCAAGAAATATGGCCATCAGATGATAAAGTGTCAGATTTTTAACATACAGATATTTGGAGTAATACCTTATTTTCCGCTACTACCCCCCAGAACATACCACAGAGTCCTAACCTCTTAAAATGTGCACAGACAAATCACAAGAATAAATGATATTATATAATTTAGACAATTTCGTACTATGAATTATCCATCTTTTTAAAATTATGCTCTGGCCCAGATGGGTGTGGTTTAGGTTCCAAAGCACATGGGGGGATTTATGTCTGTCCCCGCCTCCAACTCAGGTGGCTCCCAGAAGCACTGCTCCTCCCAGTTTCTTTCAAGAGGAAGCCATTTACGACCCCCCTAATTTAACATTTGCCTGAACCAAGGAAAGCTCATTGTTCTGTTTCCTGCAGCCCCAGGTGCTCCTCCCCTGATTCAATCAGAGAGGTGTAATCTCCTTTTGGTGGGAACAGCAGAAGGCAGCCAGGCCTGTGAATGCAGTTGCTGGGCAAGTTTCAACTCCTCTCGGGGGTAGTTGACGGGCAGAATTCAATCTTCAAGCCAGGCTTCAGCTAAATGTCACTTTTGTTCCCGTTTTCTTCATTCAAATCAAACTTACAATTTTGACACATGCAGCTAGAACGCTGATTCCAAGTTCAAAACTGACATTTAAACAGTTGCAACCTATGTGACAATCCAAAGTAAATCACTCATTTATTTTAAACATTTCGATTTTAGTGGCTTTAAGTCCAATTTCACTTGAGCTGCTGACATCCACAGCTCAGCCAGTTTTGTTATCAACATTATTTTAGACTCTTCATCTTTCCAGATTTTGTATGCACAGAAGACTACATTCTGCCAAAGGTCTGCTGGTGTTCAGTGAGATTTTTGAATATCTTGCAATGATTGGAATAGGCATTTTGAGCTTGCATTTCACAGAAACAAAGGGGATTTCAAAGAACTTTTTTTTTTTTGCTAACAGGCACTGCTGTTTTTCCTTTGGCACCACGTTTCACTCATGGCGCTTCTGGCCCATCACGCTCGCACTGGTGGGTGGCAGGTTAGGCGACCATTTTGGTGTGCGGAAAACTGCGCAGTTTTCCTGGATTCTGGCGCAAATGTGGGCTTTTCGGCCATCTTGGATTTTCAAAGCCCACAGCACCAAATGTTGTAGCATAATAATTCAAACGTGGGTCAAGACACCTGACAGCTCTTAGAGTTACTTTTCATTATTGTAGTTTGTTATTTTCTTTGAAGCTGGCCAAGAGGTCAGACTAATTGTAAAAGAATAACAATCCATGAACATGAGGTTCCAGTGTCAGAGTCCTACTTCTGGTCCGCCAGAGCATTCACAACTATTAAACATGCCCTCTCCACAGCACCACTTTAGGCGTACACAATTAGAATGATCACAAACCAGATGTGTTTGCTTTAGCTGTGCGAGAACAGAAACTGGGTGGAATGCCGTTCTCGGTCTTATTATAGCAGCGTGCTAGACCCGGTTGCATTCCCTCCCCGTCTCCAATCAGTTGTGGCTGTCACGATGGTAGTACAGTTATCAGAATGCTTAGTTGGCAAAAGGGGGATGGTGGTGGTGACTGTTCAGAGACCAGCATTCGACATTATTTCATACCACATTGCAGCAGTCTTGTGCGCATTGTCCAATAGAATGTTGGTGGAACAAGTTTCAGTAATCACTACAGTGCACTCCACTCCTGTTGGGCCCCTTTGTAAATATTAAGGTGTATGGTTTGTGTGCTGCAATATGTGCTTGTCTGGATACACATTTTTTCCCAGGGATAATAGAAGGTTATCCTCGCAAAAAGTAAGACACGAAGGCTGTAACAAAAGCACTCCAAGATCTTGCACCGAGAATTGGAATGGCTGGAAGCAGGATCAGTGATGGGATCAGGGAGGAGGATCTACAGCATTTTAAATGCATCATTGCCCACCTCATCCTCAGTCAGCCACAGCAGAAGAATGCCAAAACAGCAGCCTCAAAATGTTTAAAAAATATTAGCCGAAACAAAAAAGAAGCCAGATAAACTACAACTGGTTCTGACAAGATGTGCAATAAACAGAAGGACCAGCTTGAGCCCACATGAATTACTCATTGGGCGCCCTGTCCCAATTGCTCTTCACCACTAGCCTTGGGACAGGCCAATATTCATTCTTTTTGTGGACAACTAGGTATACTGCCAAGAGCAAATGAAAAATGTCAGCTCTATACACTCACGGGTCAAGTAAGCACTAGCAGCAAAACATGGAACACGCCTGACATTCCCTCAAACGAGGAGGCTGTACTTTGAAACAAACCAATAAATGGAAACCTGCTCTGACGCCCCACTGGGCGTGTCCCCGCCAAATCCTCCTGACAACTGATACAGCCATCAAGTGCCGACAGTTACCCACTTGGATACATGCAAAACACTAAAAAACATTTTAAACCAAAAAAGTGTACAGCCACCAAATATCAGAGGATGCTGCAAACACAAGAATAAAAGGTCAAGTATTTTAAAGACTGGTTCCAATTGTAAAAATGTGATCCAAGAGACTGTTCTGCATGAGCACCACCACAGCGTTGTAAGTGAAACCCCCGCCTTGGAGGAGTAGCCAGACAATAGCTGTGGGTCAACCAGGAACTTGAGGAATGGCTTTGTGGCGAGCATTACTATTTGGGATTACCCCCTGCATCGGATTAATTACTGTTGCCCAAATACTATGCACTTCCCAATTGGAACTCGGAAGAAAAATACAAAGAAACGTTAGCCATACATTCCCCCAAATTGAACTGGCCCCGACCACAGGCAAAACCTACTACATCGGAGGCCAGAAGTAAAATGATAATATTAGTGCAGTATAAAATCAATACACTCCTGTGGGACAGATTTTAAGTATTTTGTAGGAGGAAAATACAGACGGCATCACAGTGATCAAGTGGTGTACAGAGTGTAATGCATCAATTAGAACTCATGATATTACATTTGAAACATGCCCTACGTAAATTCAGTTTTACATTTCGGAAGACCAACATGGCAACTGCCCCAGGACATCGTGAAGTTGTACCTAGAGAAGGATCTTTTTTTAATAGAACGTGGTACCGTTGAAGAAAAATGCAGATCTTATGTAAAATGATATGCATCAAGAAAGTAATGGCAAATAGTGTACACGATTAGAAGAGTATACTAAGTTAACTAGGCCTGTAAGTGCTAATGCAGCAGAAAGCGAGTGCGAGAGTAAATGCTGCTTTTGTGCGCCAGGTTTCTTTTCTCCCCCTGGGTGCTGAATATATTCATAACCTCACTTATTATATAAGAAATTGTGAGCATTCATTATAAATAGCCATCTGGTTTGGCATCTACATGGTAGGAGTGACCTCAGGGTGGACCAGCCTTGCCATTCTTCTAGCAGTCCATTGTGCTAATTCGAAGAAATGAAATCCTTTGTAATAAAGTCTTACAATCGACCTATTGCATTGAAGCAATGTGTCGCAAACCTAGGTAGGTGTTTAAACGGGCAGAGTGTGGCGATTGCTTAAGGATCGTTTGCCAACACCTCTTGTTTCCCCTACAGTTCTGCCATTAAAGACTGAGTGAACTAGCCATGATCCAGATTCAAACCCAACATTTGATTTCTTCTACAGTACTAAGACGATCTGTGCTCAAAGCTCAAAACAACGTATAGTGGCGTTTCCAGTCTCAGATGCAACATGCACAACACTTAATACTCCCTTCACCCCCCTCTTCCTATGCTCTGAATGTTATTTATGTTCAGGGTCTGGTCAACATAGCTGTACAGCGTCCATGGCACACAACGCCAGACAGAACATTGCATAGCCAAGATGGATCTCAACGCATCTTTGGGAACAGCAACATTTCCATACACATTTCCAGAGAAACTCCCATTTCTACAATTGTTAGATTTAGAGGGACATGTGTATTATGAGGTAAAACCTGGTAGCAATGTAGAATGTCTTTTGAGGACAATTGCACATGGAGAATTTTTTTTTATTGATATAGTTTAATTGAATCAACTTTTCAATACAAAACTTTACAATTTTAAAATAATCAAATCTAAAATGGGAAAGGAGAGAAGAATAGTACAATATAATAGTTATATAACAGAACAATTCAAAGGGAAAAAACAAGATTGGAATGAGACATGACAAGGCTATTCAAAAAGTAAAAAAATTCACCACATGGGGAAAGTTGACCATTGCGATTTGTAGGGAAATATTCGTAGTGCATAACAACGTGGACCATCGTTGTACTTGGTCTAGTAGTCCTAAATGATTGCAGTGGACAGAAAAGAATTTCAGACGCTCACAAATTACAGCTGGACACAGAGATAGTATATGTTCTAAGGTCTCTGTGACACTTGTGTCTCGACCGAATCGACAAAAGGCTAGATCCGACTTAATATAATTGAGTTGAGTAAGTAATTCACGAGTATGCCACAGATTGAGGCACATCCTTAAGATTCCAGAACATATTTTATTGCAGGGAAACCTGAGAAGGTATGGTTCTGCGGAGCCTAGACATTTATGTTTGAATTTGTCAGGGATGGCCGTTTTGTACTGTAAACATTTGGATCTCGTATTAATCCAATCATAGCGATAAATTGTTTTTTTAACTTTGTCAGGGTTGGTAAGTAACATCTCAAGAGTTGCTTCAGCTTGGTCTAGGATAGTATTTGCAGCACGCAACCAGCATTTGATAAAGGTACGATTAGTTTTAAATATGTAGTCAGAGAAATTTCAAGATGTTATTCTCACTAGTTGACAACAAACATTTGCAGAGTAGAGTGCAAACCTTCCAAGAGTATTGCGCATGTAAGGAGGTTAAACCCAGTTCATAGCGCAACCAGACTACAGGAATGCATTGGGGAAGTTGAAGAATCGCTTTCCAAAACTTGCCTTCCAGTTTATCTAAAACTTTTGTCGACAAGTGTGGTTGGGATTCAAGGCCATATAAGATGCATGGAATGGCTTTTTGTTTCCAATAAAGGACAGCTGGCTTCAGGGTGAAGGCACCATAACGGTGTATAATGAACTTGGCCTGTGAGATAGTTGTGTCCAGTTTTTGCTTTACAACCTCTAGATGGCCAGAAGCTGAGGCACTACCGTCAAATATCATTCCCAGGTAAACATAATTTGGGACGGTTACCAGAGGAATTTGGTTAATTGTCAACAACAATTTATGTCTTGAAAGATAATTTGGTCTATAAATGACAATTTGGGTTTTGGAGGTATTGATTCGCAATTCATTTTTCTCTATGTAGCTGCTAAAAAGGTTTTGGAGACCACTCAGGGTTTTTGAAATTAGTACCAGATCGCCGGCGTACATAAGGGTCTGGATTTGAACGTTGTTTGGGCGAGTCTGATGGTATTGCCTCAAAAACCTGGCGTACATCATACATGAAATAGTTAAAAATCGCCAAGGCAAGTAAACAGCCTTGTTTGAGGCCACGGGCAGTTGGAATTGCCGAGGACAACAACCCTTCTAAAGTTAATCTAATGCGGATCGATGTATCACAATGTAAGGATTGAATAATTTGCTGCAATGTATAAGGACACTCATCTCTTGTCAGTTTACAGAACAGAGGGCGAAAAATTGCGTCAAAGGCCGTATGAAGATCTACAAAGGCAAGATAGATTGCCCGTTTTGACGCCTGTGCTTGGAATTTAACAGCATTTAGGCAGAGGAGGTTGATATTCGTGCCCATGCCTGCTAGAAAGCCCATCTGAAAGGGATCTCTTGTGAGGGTGGCTTTTGTCCAGCTGTTAAAATCATGGAGGATACGTTTAGCAAAAAGCTTCCCAGGCGCATCTAGCAGAGCAATAGGCCTGTAATTACAAGGAAGAGTGCAATCACCTTTTTTATGAATTGGCACCATTATGGAGCTTTTCCACGAGGTGGGAATACAGCGTGATGCGATGTTCTGCTGGAATAGATCATTTAGGATTTTTGCCCACAGAGGGATTAGATTTAAACATAAAATTACTAAGGCCATCAGGGCCCATAGCTCTTGAGGGAATGATATGCTTAATGTACCGCTCGAGCATTCTAGAAACCATTTTCCCTGTCTCTCTTGTCTGTAGGCGGAGTTGGAAAATCTGGAGTCTGCCTATAGATGGGTATAATGCTGGATCCACTGAGCCTCAGAGACACCAAGGATCTGCATATAGGGTTGAGTCCGATGGACACACTGAATACAGCCCATGTTTCTGCAGTGTTTTTATTTGCTATTAGTCCAAGCATGTGTTCGCCATCATGCTGCAGAATATGCGCTTGATGTTGCCGCATCCAGTTACGATATTTGCATTTAGCAGATTTCAGTTGTTGATTATGTGAGGGCAGATTTAGCTTGCAGATTAGTCTTTTTTCACACTGATATTCAGTATTCCTGGCTTTAACCAAGGGATTAAATGAGTGTTTATGTAAGGACCCTCGAAGACTAGCAGTTTTTATTGGATTTTTAAAAGTAAACAGAAGGTTTGTGTACTGAATTGGGTTAAAGGATTTGTTATTGCAATTGACTAACTTGGAAAGGGCTAGAAAGTTGGTATCAGACAAGCGAAAGCGTGATTTGGCATTATTAATAAGATTTAGCTGCAAAAAAAAGATTGGTTTGATGGTACACAAACCCAATTTATTGTTAATACTAGCAGGTGATGGTCGCTATGTATCTGAGAAATTACTTGAAAAGATTGTATGTGGCCATTCTAATTGTATGAGTATACATATAGTCAATGGTGCTAGATATAGTTTCCCTTTGCCACATCGGGTGAGCTGGAATGTCACCTCGTATGGAACCATTGGTCATATGAAATTTGCGTTCTAGCATGAATGAGGACCAACGCTTGACGACGGTATTGTTGTCCCTGGGATGTAAACAATTAAGTTTGAGGTCTCCAACAATGATGGTATCTGTGATACCCGGAGTGACAGTTACGAGATCAAGCAGTTTAGACATACTCACATAGAAAGCTGTGTCTGTTAGCCCAAGAGGGTTGCGAAAGATGTTAATCAAGACTAAGGTATGAGGTGGACATGAGATTTTCACAAGTTGTATGTAGGCAGACACCGAATCCCAAGACTGAACAGAGAATTCCTTTAACAGGTTGACCCCCACTAGAATACCTGAGGTGGGATGACCCTTGGTGCCTGCGATAGCTGGTAATAGTGCAATCTCATAATTATTCCATGCTGGTGGATGTAAAAGCCAGGTTTCCTGCAATGCTATAAGATTGTACACTTTGGGAAAGCCGGAAATGGAAGTTTGCAGATGTGAATGACCTTGTGTGTTCCAGCTTGTAATGGTAAAAGGACATTCTGCGAGTGTTACTGGTGGTTATGACATATGAGGATAGGAACTTCTCACTACTATTTCATGGTTCTGTATATTTGGCATTAATTGCTTCACATCATTTCCTACGTGCATGCGCGCTGGATCTTGCGCTAGAAGGAATCCCATATTGAACAACTGCATTTTTGCTTTTCAAACAGTATTTAACACAATCCCTGAGGGAATCCAAACACACTACCGAACAAGTAGATTCAGAGATAAACTCGATTTGTTCAATGTTACTAGAACAGATATCTTCTAGCTCAACTAGTTCTGAGAAAATATTCTACACACTGCATCTATTCAGATCATAAGTGCAGAAGCCGTCTCCTCGACATTTTAAAATGAGAGAATGAGGGGGGGGGGGAGGGGGGAGTGATATGAATCACCTACATTCGGGGCGGCAGCACTCGGAAGGAGCCATTGAAGCAAATTAGAATTCTGTTCGAGGCTTTTGAATGGTGTCAATGCAAGGGCCTGGGTATGTGACACTAGATAAGAATCTACAGCCTTGTGTATGTGGACAGTGATGAGGTCATAGGCCGTGTTTGTGCTCGTTTTGGCAAGGGGGACCACAATGTTCCGTTTGGGTACCAGCCCAAATGTATTTTTGACAGGCTCTGGTGCTCTCTGCGAGTTTACAAGGTCCAATTCTCGAATTAGAGCATCTAGTGGGGGATAAGACGTAGATGGATGGATGGATGGGGTATAGTCACTGAAGGTACCGCTAGGTTTTTCGGCACAAAGGCGGGTACTTTAAGAGCAGACTAAAAGGCAGAGTGGCCAATATTTCCTTGGTTGGAACCACAGGATTAAGTGTCGGAGGCACTGCCAGGTCTTGTGGTAAGAGAGTGGGCTCTTGTGAGACAACTCCAGAAGACGGGTTAGGCAAAGGTTCATTTGGAGGAACTGGGAGTGTACAGGGTACTACCTCAGATGGTTTGCTTTTGTCTGCATTGGAGTTCAATGCATGAAAAAAAGATTTCATTGTTTTGGGAGTCTCAAAGTGAGACTTTTTTGTTGTTATGGGAGGTGGTATAGGGGGTAGAGCCTCCTCCTCGGTGGGTGCCAAGGCCGACAGGAGGGCAATAGATGGAAGAGGAGTATTGGCGACCGGCGTGGAGGGGAGGCTAATCCAATACTCATGTAACAGTAAAACACCGGCAGCAACTCCACCCTCTACTTCTGGGGCGATTATGTCCGGAACATGTGGAGAATGTGGGGACCCGGCAGAGCCAATGGTGATGATTGAAACGTCATCTGTCGGGGCATCGTCCAAGTTTGAGGGATTTTGTGGGCTTTAAGTGTCGCACCAACATTTCAAGTAAAGATAGCACTTGTTGGGTTTGAATGGATTGCTCCATGATTTTAGCATCTAGCCCATCATATAGCTTGGACAAAGTCAGCAAGTTCATTTGCATAGCAGCCAGAGGGACATCTAGCATGGGAAGGGGGTGAGGGGAGCTGGAGGAGGAGTAGGTACATGAGGTACTGGGGCATGCACCATCCTCGGCGTGGGGTACACAAAGGATACTGTTGGGGAATCTGAAGAGGACGCTGAGCCTGGGGTGATTTCTGCAACGCCATGTGAGCCAATAAGCATGGAGGTTGGGGACTCACATTGGCTCGCGTAAAGGGAAAGATCAGGGTCGGAACAAGGGGAGGTGGTTGGGGCACCGCAGCGTTTATGGACCCTTGCCTCCGACAAGGGACGTGAGGAAGAGGGGTGTGAAGCATAGTGTGGTCTGAAAGGGGGGAAGGCTAAAAAATTAGAATGGTGCCCAAGTGGAAGAAAGGCTACTGGAGCACATGGGTGAGACACCCTAGGTGTGTGGGAGGAACCGTCATGTAGAGGTGGTAAAGCTGGCGTGGTCACTCTTCGTGGTCGGTGTCATGATAGCAGGGGACAAGGTGATAGATGAAAGAGCATAAAGCCCGGGCAAGCGGCATAGCCGTACCATTTGGATGTAGGGTTACAGGCATACCAGTTTTTAAAGAATATACCATAAAGGCGAGTACAGGAGTGCATGAGAATGAAAACACTTAGTACACAGAACAGCCAAATAATATTTGGAATATGCTTTACCAATCAAGGTGAAGGGAGGAACATAAAAAAAAAGATGAAAAATAAAAAATTTTAAAAAAGAGAAAGGGAACGGTCGCCTTGACAGCTGGCTGCGCAGCCAAGCAGTACTTAATCAGTACTTAATCAGTACTTGCGTCGAGTGCACGAGCAGTGTTTATATACAATTGCCCAATCTGGTCAAAGAAGAGGTGGGACTCTAAAAAAAATAGAAAGAAAAAAGTTCAGAACCAGCAAAGTCCACGGACAATAGTCCACAAAGTCCACACAAAGTTTGCACGTAGTGCAGTGGCTTCACTTTCTTAAAGGGTCCACGCCGCAGCCTGGAAGCACAGTCACAGGCAGGCAGAGAGGCAGCAAGACATCAAGCAGTACATGGAGAAATTCAGTCAGCTAGAGCATATAACAGGCCTTCTTACTGGGGCAGAATGGACTAATGTTCAAGCAAGTCTTGGTGAACTTCTGTCTCCAATCTGACCAGGAAATACTTATTACACTGGTTCTGGAAATTAGGTCAGCAGATTGATGTCAATTGCGAGACAGTGGGCAAGTGCACCCTGAATGACCTACAGTGGACAATCCGGGAGGACACCAATCACCATGTCTGGCCTGTGGATCTCAAGAGATTATAGAATTCCTCAGAATCTGGCCAGGCAAGTTCTCCAGTTGGCACAGTGCAGACTGTCTCAATGCTCATTCCAAGCTCACAGACCAGAGCACGGAGTGCTCCCCTGCCAGTCTGCTAAATACTGCCAAGGCCAGGTCGTTTATGGATCATCCATTGAAACATTTGGGAGAGCATGACTCCTAAAGGACCACAATAATACATCAGTGCTTTAGAGTCTAGCATGTGGTTTGGGATTGTAAATCGGTGGGAATTCTGGTTGATGGAACGTCCACTGCTTAAAATCAACTCTTAAGCTCACTCCAGTTGAAAAAAAAAAAGAAATATTTTTTTTTAAAAAAAACCAAGAAATGGTTTTTGTTTTACGAAAGATACCAACCAGTACCATCACACACGACATTTTGGTTCACATTGAACAGCAGGTCTAGGTAATACACGGTCTACTGGCCAGTGGAGGCTAGAGAAGTACATTTTGACTGTATTATTCCATTTAACCGGACTGTACTAGTAGCCCGGGCTTCCCAAAATGTATAGGCGCTTTTTCTCCAGATGAAGACTTAGACTGGAGAATACACGTGCTGCAGGTCACATAGGACAGTAAGAAATGTGCTTTCCAAGCAGCGTACATAAGATCACAGGGTAACTTGTTCAAGTTGCTAACAGGTATAAAAAGTAATTCCCCCAGGATGGTCCCGGAAATTGGATCTCTGTCCCCCTTTGTCAAGATTATGTTACCAGTGGAAACTGCAGTGGTCCCGGTTTTTGGTAGTAGGTCTTCATAGCTGGCAGGCACAGCTTGCACAGAAGCAATGCTGCATTTGACAGCCTAAGATAGTGTTCGTTTGTGATAAATCAATTATAATGTGTTTATTTGAACAGTAACACTCAACCCCGCCCCACCTCCAACCACTGCTGAAGAGTAGGGTCTTGACAGCCACTTTTAAGAGTGTATTATGCCCCACGAGTACATTATCACCAATGGCTAGTAGTGCGTGAACACGGAGACCTGGAACAGCCACATTATTCGCCTCAGGTAACAGCCTGTTTGGCAGAAAAGGCAGTGGCTCAAACATAACAGTCCAGGCGTACTCCTTTTGGTAATTATTTTAGCACCTACAATATACGGATGTCCCATTAAAAACGCATGAAAAACCATTTGGTTCATATACATGCCCAACCACTGGGAAGCATGGAGTTACAACACAAGGAATAAAGACTTTGCCCTTGCCAGCAGGGTGAAATAAAAAGGTTGATATGCATTGCAATTGGAACTCTGTGTAGGCAGGGTCAGTAAAATAAAAGTCAGTCTGCAGTTAGGTGGTTAATAGAACTCAATTTTTCAAATAAAGATGCAGTGTATTTCTGCTGTATTGCTGTGCACAAAAGAATGGGTGAGGGAATGGAGCAAAATGCTGCAGATATGAACCTCCATAATTAACTGCAGGGAATAACTTGGTTGGTGCCTTCATCCCCAAGACCGGTGGGCCCAACTAGTCTCGCACCCTACCATGCCATGCTGCCTCCAGTGACTTGGAACTATCCATTGATCCTCTTGGGGGCTGGACATCAATTGAAAAAAGACCTCTGGTGCAATGGACATCATCGTCCAGACTTCGTGCATGGGATCTGGCAGATCTTCCGCTAGTGGCCAGGGAACCTCATCGCACTCAGCAGCTGTTTTCTACCTTGATTAGTGCCCGTCTGCAATAGGTTTTCCACCACCAAATCTTTAACCTGCCGACCGGGGTTTCGTCACAGCCTCTCATCCAGGGTCCTGGGAGGTCATCCTCAGTCGTGGGAGAAGCAGTTGCCCAAAGTCAGGTGTCCAGCTGCAGGTCTTTTGTAATCCCATCTACTTCAGAGATTGGAACCGCTGTCCAGCCAGACCCAAACCAAACTACTACAACTTTTGCCCCTACTACCGGACCAACACCATGGGTTGTCCAGCCCCAACAATTATACATACCTGGAGGGGTTGGTTTCCACAGTAAGGGGGTCCGAGTGTAAATCCATCTCTTGTTGTACCCTCGACCCAAAAAGGATTGCATGGGCATAAAGTCTGCTACAACATGGTTTACATTGGGCATGCATGCCCATGAAACCATGCAAAAAAACAAACCGCACAGTATGGACTGATCTACAAAGACTCCATCAAGAATTAGTTAATACACAATATAATTCTGGTTTTCCGTTCAATGTACATAAAAGTACACAATAAAACAGGGCCCAATGAATATAAAAACAAATATCGATGGACTACTGAAGTGAGCACTGTTTTCAGATCGTAAACATGCACTAGATAATTTCCTAAGCAAAAACTAGCATACGCATCAGGTAGCAAAATCAAACGTAAAATGGCTAGTCCACATTATCTGAGTCCACTTGCCCACAAGAGCAGGCTAGTAAAATGGTCTTAACGTCTTTATAAAAGGGACTGACTAGAAGAAATCGAATCTCTTTCCGGCTCTCCCGAATTACACTAGTGAAGCATCTCAGTTTCAGCTTTGCCCGTCCATATACCTACGATTGTAAGTAAAGGTCTGAGCCGAGTAGAAGCAAAAGCTACCATTTCCCTACTCTCACTTAAATGACTCATAACCCTACTCCCAATTATAATTTTCCTATGGTCGAAATGGTTTTTGGATCGCTACATTTTTTTATAACGCAGTTTACTAGAAATATTAGACATAGTGCAATCAAGCAATTTCCCTTTGATGTCTAGCTTTAGGCAAATTCCTTAAGTATTACATGGGTTAATACGACTTTAGGGATAGTCCATATAATCAGTTGACAAGCCAATGTCTGAGAGAAAAGGCACTCCTAACTCCATACGAGCCATTATGGCGCGTGGTAAGGTCAGAACTCTTCTAAGAAATACATTATCTACTTCAAGAATATGATAACCCAAAGAGCCCCAAATGCCCGTTTCTTATCTCACTAGAGCAAGGGACTAAGTTAGGATCATACATCCGGATTAACTGCTCTCTGAATATGGAAGCTCCTGCAACAATCCAGACGGATAGTGATCTACTTGGTTAATTTTAGTAGCCTGTTTTGTCTATGTGCATTCCACGACAGGTTGTAGGTCATCATTGTACCCAAAAAATCATATGCATTACAAATACCCACTCGTCTACCATTAGAAAAAAACGGCCCTACGCGTTTGCCTGTGTGATGACATTACCATAATATTAGACTTGTTGACAATGACGGTGAGGTACCAGTAACTCAGAACCAGTACATGTTAATGATTTAAGTGCCTCCAGGGTCCAGGCAATAAATACTGCATAGTCTGTGTACAGTAAAATCGGAAGTAGGCCATGTGATATGCTAGGAACACCCGGGGCGATTTCTTCCAAGTTTGAGTGAGCAAGTGAGTTTCTATATAACTTGAAAGGAGTGGTACCAGTACACACCCCTGGCACACACCATAATCAATTCTTTACAGCAATTCGTCGTCCAGGATATACTTGGAGATTTATTATTATTCCAGGCAATCACCACTGCATTCAAGTCTTTTTGTACAGTCCACTCTGTAAAGTGAATGCCCCGCCTAGGATTCCTCCCTGGATAGCCCCTAGAAAGTGTAGGAACTGGAAATATACTCCCAGTTCTTCGTCAACCCTACTTTCAACAGGTGTGCTTTTAAAACGACTCACCCGTTGGCTGGGGCCAAGTCTTGAGCAGTTGAGGGGTGGTTATTAGCAGATTTCCTAAATCCTTTCCAAGGTACTTACTTCTGGACTAAACTTAAGGACACACTTTACAATGTGGTTAGGGACGGCTGCCAAAGAAAAAAAACTGGCTGTAATTTGTAAGGCAGGTTGTCCGTATAGTTTAACCACTTTTACTCGTTACAGTTTTTACCATCACTTTGCTTTAGTATTATGTACCCCCCCTTGGGACTACTAAAGAGTGTATACACAGGTATGCGAAATACAAATATTTCAAACTGGTGCGAGAGTCTGGCCAGGGCGGAATCCATCAGTAACTGCCAGTGTTCTCATAGTCACCTGCACACGTCCCGTGTGTCGGCCACCATACTCCTCCCCACCCGGTCACATGGTTCTGCAGCATGGGGACAGTCCAAGCTATAGTATTCTTTTACATCCAAGGGTTCTTGACCTAAAGTATTTTTACCTATCTGCGTGGACCTCTGTTACTGGTCTATCTCCAAGTGTTGGTAATTTTACCTACATACCAAACCCTGATCTCCCAAGTCTTCGTTGCTGCTCAGCATACACTATCCACAGAGCGTGAAAAGCCCTTGCACCTACACCAAGTTGGCTGCACCCATACAGAACAGTTCTGAAAATCCCTCCAAAACAGGTACCAAGTTATGAGCGGTTTAATAAAGTTCTTGTAAATTAGGTTTTTGCGGGACAGGGATTCAACATTTCCGGGCACCGAATCAGGATTGTCCGTTGTCCTGTTTGGAGTTTGCCTCGAAGCGTAGATTTACATTTTTTTTGCACAGACCACAAAAACAGTAATCAATGCTATTTTGAAAAGGGCACACCTATACATGAGCGAGTAGATCCACTCAAACATTTATAAAAAAAAATGTTTCTATATGCTGGACACTGTTCAGAGTCTCTTTTGCGAGGTGTGTTTGTATTGGACATAAATACAGCATGTGAAACCATCAACCATATCTGTCAAAAGTCGACGTAACAGCCAAAACGAAATGCGTGACATCACATGCGTTACATATATGGTTCTGACCACGACACATTTTGTCAGCCACACTCCAGAGAAGATCTTGTTTAAATTAAGTCAGTCGCCCCTTTCTTTTACTTGTTGGTACATGGTTTTTCATGCTAGCTGGTTGGAGTGAGTTATGTCAGATTATAATAGGCCATGTTTCAATGTGGCTTCTGTGATGAATCCAGGGAATTAGTTCTCCCACCCTGCCCCTCCAAAGGGGAGCCACGCCCAACCTCCTTGGGACTAGGTAGGTAAGCGCACTACACAACACCAGCCAAAGGGGAACAGTGCAACCAGGATCCCATTAGGGGCGATGCAGGCCTCCCCCCCAATAACACGCCCCCCCCCCCAGGAACAAATGCCCAAGAAGGGATTCCCTTTCACCTCCCCTCATTTCCAAGTCCCAAACATTTATGGTCATATGGCAACTGGCCAGGGTTATCAGACAGCCGTTTTAAAGGTTGATGGGTTGGCGTCTGACCCATACCAGTTAGTGCCTCTTGGAGGGACCAAGGGAATCCTCACCTCCATTCCAGGGAGATAACCAAATACAGCACCACGTCAGAGGAAGAGAAAACCAGGAACGCCGGCTTGCACGGAAATGCAACAGAGGGAGATGCTCCCACCCAGGAGGAGCAGACCGCCACGCACCCAGGAGGAGCAGACCGCCACGCAGTCGAGATATATATGGCATCCCGCAAAGCACTGCCACTCCAGAGAGCAAGAGTTTAGAGCAGACGGGAACTCAAGACTGAAGCCGAACCACACCGACGCACCAGTGTCCTATTCCACCGACACCAAGAGACAAAAGAGGCACCGCTGTAGAGCAGACTGCATGAACTGGAGCAAGGCAGCACCCGAGGACTAGTTGGAGGGTGAAGTCACAACAGAGCCCACGCCGAGCTGAAGTTATGAATACCCCATGAGGGGGCCGAGAAAGCCAACCCCGCTGTGGGCCGAGCAAGCCTGAAGCCCAGTGCTACAAATCAACAACCGGGGAACCAGTAGTCCAGGGGTGAATATCTGTTTCCAAACCACCAATCAGCCCTACAACGCTAGTACACCAGAAGGGATCCAAACAGATTGGAATCAAAAGCAAGTTATAAACCTGTGTCCAATTTTGCGAACATGGACGGAACAGCAGGCTTATCGCCAAAAGGTTGTGGATAAATGGTTAGTTGCAACACAGCGAAAATACAATTACCCAATGATAAAAGACTGCCCAATCAAGGTTGTATAAAAAAATATCTATTTGACATATCGCAGACAGTTCTAGCAACACTACGAAATACAAACCACCTGTAGAGGAATGTAGAGAACAGACAGTTTCAAAGAAGGAAAAGGGATGCGCTCTGGATACTGACAGGAGGGTAGTTGGCATGGTTGATAACCACAACAGTTTAAGGTTACTTGGCTTCAGCACAAAGGGAGCAATGGGTCGTACTATATCTACAGGGGCCTTCTGGGAAGGATCAGGGGGACATAAAAATGTACCTTGTGCTGTAGATGCTCTTGGGCCTCGACAGTGCCAAGTCGGCTTCAGGGGGCTTTGCAGGCTTCTGGGACAGTTCAAGAAAGGAGTCTGCTGCGGGCATCATCCAGCAAGACGGTTCAGCGAGCAAAGCTGGACGAACAGCTGCAGACTGGCCTACAGGGCGGCTCAGGGTCAGGGATAGTCTCCGTGTTGATCAACGGTCCCGAAGCACCGGTCGAGAAGTCTTTAGTGACTGCGGCTTGACAACAGTCAGCATTGCAGTCGGTAGCAGCTTGAGGAACTAGACTGGCTTGAAAATGTCCTTTAAGGCGGACGTCGGTAGATGCTGTTCGAGGCACTTCTCCCAGCTTCTTCAATGGGCTTATGTCGTCCTTTAAGGCAGATGGCACAAGCTGTGGAGTGTGTTGCAGGCAGCTGCTTTGTCCTTTGTTGTAGGTTCAGAGACATTCTGGCGCTTCGTCCTACCCAAGAAGCTTGCTGCAGAGCCTACAAGGGCATGCTGTGTGCTGACTGGGTACCGGTTCTGGAGCGGCTAGAGAGTCCTCTGGATTTGGCATCTCCCTCTGTTCCCTGGGAGATGTGGAGGGATCTTGCTCCTCTCTTTAGAGGTCCCGGCCTTCCTTCACTGGTGGCAGATGTAAGGCAGACTGTACCTTCAGCCATGGTCAAGGTGGAGCACTTCATATGAAAACTTCATTTGAAGTAACAAAGATTTGTCAAAAGAGGGCATCAGCCCTCTTTTCAAGTCCAGTGGGCCACAGTGATTGGTCTAGGCGAAGCCCACCATAATGAACCAATCCTGGGGTCCCCCACCAAAAATCTCCCATATGCATGAGGTGATAACCAGAGATAGCCAAATATTGCAATAGAGACATCATTGTAGGACTATTGGTTAAGGAGGGGACTACTTTTCCCAGTCAAGTTGTAAAATAATACACCAACTGGTTGCAGGTCAGACCAATGTGTCGTATAGAATTATTTCACCAAGTTATCAAGCAATAGTGTTCAGCGTGGCACAGGAAAAACTTTGTCAAACCATTTAAAAACAGCCCACAGTATCTCCAGCTTTCCGGTTCACAAAAGCTAGCCGTTTGTGGCCAAGGGATTAAGACGAAAAAGCCTTTATTCTCCAGTTACCTTATGCATGGTTTCAACACACCAAGGCTTACAATGACGTCCTGGTGTTGTGGAAGGATGAAACTCCAGGTCACTACAAGCCAAAGACATACATCAGTAAAACAGTGCACATAAAAGGGCTCCAGAATGGTACTGCATGCAGAATAAGGCATCTGGGCCTGCTCTCCCTACCAGCCCAGCTTTTCACACATCCCACCTTAGGACCTGAAACGTTTTACTATACTTTGTGGGATGTATTTACCCATGCATCCGAGCCGTACCTCAAAACTGTGCAGTACTGACATGAAAACATCATGATGGCCAGAGCTTCCCAGAAAATGCACAGGGAAATGCAGGAAGAATAGGCTGCCACCCATTTTTGCCGATGTTATGGGCACAGAAGGACGCTGCCTAAAACCACCATTGGACTACCCGCACAGTAGTCTGAAACCATTGGGAATGGCAATGCTGATTGCCAAATGCAACCTAGAATTGTGGGGAATTCATTTCTTAAATCCCAGAAATGGGTGCAGTACCAGTACTCACCACTATCCAAAAGCCAGCGTTTTAAAACCACTCTGTTTCCCTGAAGGCAAGTCAAAATGCCCATTTTCAAACATTGCAATATGTGCAAAATATTCACTGAACACCAGCAGACATTTGGTAGAATGGAGTTTTGTGTGCCTACAAAATCTGGGAAATGAAGAGCCCAGAACAATGCTTATAACAAAACTAGCTGAGCTATGGAGTCAGCAGTTTAAGTTGCACTGGATTTAAAGACACTAAAATCTAAATGTTTAAATTGACTGAGTGACCTACTTTTGAGTGTCACATAGGTTGCAATTGTTTAAATGTCATAGTTTTGCACTTAGAATCAGCATTCTAGCTGCATGTGTAAAATTGCAAGTTAATTTAAAAAGCAACAAATAACATGACAGTAGCTGAAAGTCTGGCTTAAGGAACTTAATTCTGCCTGGCCACTACCCCCATCAGGAGTGAAATTTGAGTCACAACTGTGTTCCCAGGCCAACCTTCCTTTTGCTGCCCAAGCTAAGGATATGCCATCTATCTGATAATTGAATTACTGGTGCTCTGCAGGAGAGTGAACAAAGCCCTCTTCACTCAGGCAAAGGTTTTTATTACCGCAGTCGTAAAATGTAGCTTCCTCTTGGCAAGAGCTGGGAGGGGCACTGCCTGTGAGAGCAAGCTGGCTTGGCAGAAACTGGAAAGACTGGTTTCTATACCATGTGACCTGGGAAACCACACCCCTTTGGAGCCAGAACATAACTTTAAAAAGATGAATAACTCATAGAGCGGACATGTGAAAATTTTATAAATGATACCATAATTCTTGTGATTTTTCTGCCCACATTTTAAGAGGTTTTTCGACCCGGTGGCATGTTCAGGGGGGTTTTAGCGGAAAAATGGATATTACTCTAACTGTATGCATGTTAAAAATCTGAAACTTCTTCAGTTAATGTCCGTACTCCCTGCGCACATGTATGTAAAGTTGGGTCAATGTCAGAAATTGCAAAATCAGTTAAAGTGAAATATGTGCCATTTCTGAATGCAAGCTCCCAGGAAGAGCAGAGTTTGAACAGGGGATACCTCCTGTAATGCATGATGGGTGCATATGATTTTAAAACAATATGTACCTCTGCAAATATGTATTTGTTTCAAATCTAGATTTGTGTGTAAGTTGACAGGAGGAGTGGACTTTCTGCAGGCTGTAAAATGACATCCCTCTGACTCACAGTTCATTCTCCAATCAAATGAGAAATGGAAGTTTGACCAATTAGAAGCTGAGAGAGAGGTAGGGTCAGTGATGCTAGAACACACCCATATTCTAAACACATAAAAGCAGACAGATAGGACAGATAGGGACTTTCCAAATCCATCTGCAGCGGGACGCTCTGCCGGAAAAATCCATACTTACCTCCATCAACCTCCAGAGAGCCAAACTAGAGACTTCAATCTATCCAGAACTAGAGACCAGACCAGAGAGAAAGCAGTGCTGTACTAAGAGACCAGACCAGAGAGAAAGCAGTGCTGTACTAAGAGACCAGACCAGAGAGACCCAGACCAGCAGAGAGAGTGACCAGAGCCCAGTCTAAAACCCTGACCAGATCCGTGATGAGGCCCATTTAATTCAAGAATATAGTGTGAGTACCTAGAAAACTGTGCAGAACCAATCTCTTAGTTAAATAATATAATTCAATCTATTTAACCTAAGTAGAACTGCCTCCTAGCTGTCACCTGTCATTTTAGCTGCAAAAGCTGCACTTGTCATTTTGAGCTTTTGAAATTTGCAAACCCAAAAACGACCTTTATTAAATCGCTCATATCTCCGCGACCGTTTGGGCTAGAGACTTGCAGTAACTTTCCTCTGATAGCTTAGAATCGTAGCTTTGAATCGCACCAAGAACCGCATTCCTACCCCTTATAGTTGTACCGCAATCGCGGAACACGCATCCGCGAATTTTACCGCGATTTGCAATTTCTTCACATGTAAAAACTGCTGCTGTTTGCTTTCCATTTGCCAGAAATTCGTTTAACCTGCTAACTATCCCTGCATCATTGCTAGGGTGAGTCTGGACTAATATTAACTAGATACCACTCACCCTGAACCTCTGAAAGGGAATTCAAAAGCATTTCCAGCATATTTCTCATCCATTGCTAGCACATATCAAAGCATTTGGGCCTGTGTTTTCAAAACTCCTATCTGTGTTTTAAACTTCTGTTGTCTAAGCTTGGGGGGGATTGAACTGATTACATTGATTGCATTTCTGAGAACTGTGTGTTTTCCTCCCATTTCCTTGCATTGCATAAGGAGGGGGGGGGGGGGGTGAATAGCCAGAGAAGAGTGATTACATTGTTTGGTTGAAATCATATTGAGTATTTTCTGTACTGCATTCAATGAATATTGCATCCACCTGAGCTTACATAAAGCATCCTCTACCACATTATACTTTTGTTCCTAATTACCAGTGTGCTACCTTATCCATTTCATCTCAACTCCTTAGTAATTATAAAGAAGTGTGCTAGTGCCAGATTCTCTGTTGTCAATCTTTATCATATCAGATTAAGTGTGCTATTCAATTATTAATTTATTATAAAGCGTGATATAATATATATTGTAAATTATCAAATAAACCTTTTAAACTTGCAAAACAGAACTACTTCTTGGCTCAGTGGGGTCAGGGGGATTCCAAGAGAGGGGTGTTATATAGGGGTAGTCATCCAGAACGCATGAACTGGACATAAAGATATATCAATAAGGGTTTTCATTCAGTATTCTAGACTAGGCGTTAACTTAGCTGTAGTGCTGAATTGAATCCTCTTACAACTTTGACAGCCTAATCCCAAGAAAGGCATCACACTCGCCATGAACTAAAATGTGAGTGACACAGAACAACCTCTTAATAACTTTTTCACATCGAGTTGCCAGACTATTTTAAAGATACTATATTAGCAAACGATTCCCTTAACTTCTGTATATTTATTTTGAAATGTCTTTACAGTGCAGAATGAGCCAACGATCGTGCTGCTCCACGAGACGCACTTGCTAGGTACAGACCTGGCAGAGCTTTGTCGTAAGTGGAGAGGTAGAGTATATGGGTCTACATATTCCTCTTATGCGAGGGGAGTCTTGATAAGGAGAGGGGTTGAGGGGGGGTGGAATACCCTGGCACACATCACGGATACGTGGGTGGACTCAGGGCAGAACGGTGATACTGCGTGGGGCACTGGAGGGACAGCCCTTCTGTCTGGTGAACTCCTATACACCAAATACAGACACTGAGAGGTACTTTAAGTCGGTGGGCGTTTGGGGGAGAGGGGGGGTTGCGGGGGTGAATAGGATTGGGATGTTCATCTGGGGAGCGGATTTTAATTGCTGATTGGAACAGAGTTGAGACAGATCATGGCCATCTGAACCGATAAGATCAAGGTCTTTGGGCACGTACGAGACTTGGTTCTGTTAGAACTATGGCAGAGATCCCATGGGGAGGAACAGAGTTACTGGTTTTACTACTCGGTACAGAATATGTACTCCTGATAGAACTATCCATTTGTAGGGAGGGAGCACGCGAGTAGGTTCTTAAATGCGGCATACCTGGGGTGGATATTGTCAGATCATGCACCGTTGGTCACAGAATACAAATGGTATAGAAGCGCCTGTGCAACTGAAAGTGGAGGTGGCACCCTTTAGGGAAGTGTGCAAGAAGAAATAGTTTGTTTTTATTTTGTTGGTAAATGAGGGGTCCTTGGCGGTGAAGTGGAATGCCTTCAAGGTGACACTGAGGGGGGGCATGTATTTAAGGCAGTGGGAGTACACAGGATCCTCACTGAATCCTTGAAACAGACACATCAGAATGTTAAGCACCTAGAAGCAGAACAAAAATCGATGGACACCGGGTAGGGGAGGAACTAGCTGGGGAGTTTGTGGCATCGAGACTTGCAGGAGGCTCTCCTCCGATATGACAGGGAACGGTACACTGTAGATACACGGGGAGGAGGATAAGGCAAGTTGCCTACTGACGTGGTTAATCACAAGGGAGGTGCCCAGAACTTCCATCATGCAGATCTATGGTTCTGCAGGCATCCCGGTGACATTGCAGGAGGAGCTCAATGGGGAGTTTCAAGATTTGTAATCCCTGTATAGTAGCAACCGCTTGTATGTGGAAGATAAACCAACAGATGTACTGCACGAAATGTGATTGCCACAAGTGTCAGGGGGGGGGCAGAATGAGGGGCTGGAGGCACCCCTAGATGGCAGCCATACAGTCCATGAAGAGGAATAAGTCCCCGGGGATTAATGGTTTCCCGGTGGAATTTTATTACACCTACGAGGAGCTGCTATATGCCCAACTGAAAAAGGTGTTCATGCAGCGTTTGAGAAAGGGGTGCTTCCAGAGTTCATGAGGAAAGCACTCGCTATGGTAATATTGAAGAGGCCCTAAAATCCACGTCACCGATTCTTACAGACCGTTAACCTTGATAAACGTGGACGCAAATATACTGGGGAAGATCTTAGCGAGCAGGTTGTACAAGGCAGTCCCATGCCTGAACATCTGACCAATGTGGGCTTGTGGGAGACAGGAATACCTCCATGAACCGGAGAAGGCTGCACAATGCAAATGAAGCATGCACACAAGGAAAAGCTGGCCTTATCTTTAGATGCCGTCAAGTTCTTGGACTCTGTCGAGTGGACATGGTTATTCAAAGTTCCGGAGGTGTTTGGTCTGGGCCCTAGAATGGGGCGATGGATCCAATTGATAAGAGATCCCATGGCCAGGTTGAAAACAGGTGGGTGGGTTTTGCAGCGCAGGGGTCTGGAGAGGGAGTGTGAGGGGACGGTATCGCCCCCCTCTTTGCTATGTTGTTGAAGCCATTGGCCTATTATTTCAGGAAGTTTATACCCGAAACAGGGATCGAGATTCTGGGTATTCGGTACAGAATCTCCCTTTATGCAGACGATTCCCTATTGTATGTGGGTAACCCCCTGGTAAGTGTGCCATGCTTGTTTGAGGTGCTGAGGCAACAAACGCTTAATGATTTGACATCGACACCAGATCTAAAGCCGCCCTGATCAAGGCGAGGAAGGATTTTGAAACTGGAGAACTTACAAAAGGTTGAACCATAGGACTGCAAGGGGGGAGGAAGGAGAATGGAGGGAGGGGAGCTGAGGAATACGGTTCAGCATCTAAGATGGGATATGCATCGCAAGGTCTGAATAATGCTCTGTTGATTATGGATGGTACAGGACATTTTGAGGATACAAATAAGATAGAGAAAGAACAGAGGGGGTGGTTTGAACCTGAAACTGGTAAGAAAAGGAAAGCAATACTCATGCTAGCGATTACTGTTTGTAAATGTTAACAAACAGGATTTTCACAAAAAGGTAGTATTGGCGGTCCCATGCACAGACTAGACTGGCCTTCTGAATAATGGAGTAATCAAGACTCCACATGGAAACTAGTCTAGATCATTGACGAACGGTTTTATGCATGGTGCGTTCATTATTTGGATTAGATCAAATGAGCGTTGGCATTCAGACCAGTTGAATGGTGCATTCTTAAAATAAAAATAAAAAATTTTTAAAAAAGAATCGGTTCTGTGGGATGTATTTACCCATGCATCCGAGCCATACCTCAAAACTGTGCAGTACTGACATGGAAAACATCATGATGGCCAGAGCTTCCCAGAAAATGCACAGGGAAATGCATGAAGAATAGGCTGCCACTCATTTTTGCCGATGTTATGGGCACAGAAGGACACTGCCTAAAACCACCATTGGACTACCCACACAGTAGTCTGAAACCATTGGGAATGGCAATGCTGATTGCCAAAAGCAAACCCATAACTGTTGGGAATTCATTTTCTTAAATCCCAAAAATGGGTGCAGTACCAGTACTCACCACTATCCAAAAGCCGGCATTTTAAAACAACACCAGATTTTACTTTTTGCAAAACTGAATAAATGAACCCAAAACATGCCAAAGAAAGACTTACTGAGAGGTGGATCCAATGTAAAGTTATATTCTGAAGTGACTTGAAGGTTTATAACAAGACTGGCTGACCTGTGGATTTCAGCAGTTTAAGTAAATTTGGACTGGAAGACACTAAAAAAAAAATCTAAATGTTTAAATTGACTGAGTGACCTACTTTTGAGTGTCACATAGGTTGCAATTGTTTAAATGTCATAGTTTTAAACTTAGAATCAGCCTTCTAGCTGCATATGTGAAAATGTTTAGTTTTATTTGAATGCAGAAACTGGGGAACAGAAATGACAGCTTAAAGAGATTCCAATTTGCCTGGCAACTACCCCCATCAGGAGTGAAACTTGAGTCACAGCTGTGTTCCCAGGCCTAGCTGCCCTTTTGCTGCTCACACTAAGGATATGCCATCTATCTGATAATTGAATTACCTGTGCTCTGCAGGAAAGTGAACAAAGCCCTGTCCTGGCTCAGGCAAAGGTTTTATTGGCAGGAGTCGTAAATGGTCGTAAAAAGTGGCTTCCTCCTGAGGAAAGGGGAGGGGCACTGCCTGTGAGAGCAAGCTGGCTTGGCAGAACTGGAAAAACCAGTATTTCTACCTTGTGCGGAGAGGAAACCACACCCCTTTGGAGCCAGAACATAACTTTAAAAAGATGGATCATTCATAGAGCGGACATGTGAAAATTTTATAAATGATACCATAATTCTTGTGATTTTTCTGCCCACATTTTAAGAGGTTTTTCGACCCGGTGGCGTGTTCAGGGGGGTTTTAGCGGAAAAGTGGATATTACTCTAAATGTATGCATGTTAAAAATCTGAAACTTCATCAGTTAATGTCCATACTCCCTGCACACATGTATGTAAAGTTGGGTCAATGTCAGAAAGTGAAAAATCAGTTAAAAAGTCAATTATGTGCCATTTCTGAATGCAAGCTCTTAGAAACAGCAGATTTGGACAGAGACATGGCTAAATTCAGCCACACCATGTATATGTAATTTCAAGCAACTGTGTAACTGTGAAATATGTCTTTTATTATCCAATATAGAATGTGTGCAATCTGACAGAGGAGTGTCCTATCTGCAAGCCATAAAATGACATCCCTCTGACTCACAGTTCATTCCCCAATCAAATGATAAATGGAAGTTTGACCAATTAGAAGCTGAGAGAGAGGTAGGGTCAGTGATGCTAGAACACACCCACATTCTAAACACATAAAAGCAGACAGACAGGACAGATAGGGACCTTCAATTCCATCTGCAGCGGGACGCTCTGCCGGAAAAATCCATACTTTACCTCCATCAAACCTCCAGAGAGCCAAACTAGAGACTTCAATCTATCCAGAACTAGAGACCCAGACCAGAGAACCAGAGAGAGCTGACCCAGATCACTGTGAAGTGCAGAGACCAGAGGCGAGTCTAAAACCCTGACCAGATCCGTGATGAGGCCCATTTCACTCAAGAATATAGTGTGAGTACCTAGAAAACTGTGCAGAACCAATCTCCTAGTTAAAATAATATAATTCAATCTATTTTAATCTAAGTAGAACTGCCTCCTAACTGTCACCTGTCATTTGTAAAGCTGTCACTTGTCATTTCCTAGTTGCAAGCTGCACTTGTCCTTTTGAACTTTAAAATTTCAAATCTGAAAAACGACCTTCACAAAATCGCTCATATCTCCGCAACCGTTTGTGCTAGAGACTTGCAATAACTTTCATCTGAAAGGTTAGAATCGTGGCTTTCCTACGAACCTAGAACCGCATTCCTACCCCTTATAGTTTTACCGCAATCGCGGAACACGCATTCGCGAATTTTACCGCGATTTGCAAATTTCTTCACATGTAAAAACTGCTGCTGCTTGCCTTCCATTTGCCAGAAATTCGTTTAACCTGCTAACTATCCCTGCATCATTGCTACTGTGAGCCTGGACTAATATTAACTAGATACCACTCACCCTGAACCTCTGAAAGGGAATTAAAAGCATTTCCAGCATATTTCTCATCCATTGCTAGCACATATCAAAGCATTTGGGCCTGTGTTTTCAAAACTCCTATCTGTTTTCTGTAGTGTAAGCTTGCTGGAGTGAACTGATTTACATTGATTGCATTTCTGAGAACTGTGTGTTTTCCTTCCATTTCCTTGCCTTGCATCAAGGGGGGGAGGGGATTGCCAGAGAAAAGTGATTACATTGTTTGGTTGAAATCATATTGAGTATTTTCTGTACTGCATTCATTGAATATTGCATCCACCTGAGCTTACATAAAGCATCCTCTACCACATTATACTTTTGTTCCTATTTACCAGTGTGCTACCTTATCCATTTCATGTCAACTCCTTATTGATTAGAGAAGCGTGTTAGTGCCAGATTCTCTGTTGTTCATCTTTATCATATCAGATTAAGTGTGCTATTCAATTATTAATTTATTATAAAGTGGGATATATATATATCTATTGTTTAATTTATCAAATAAACCTTTTAACTTGCAAAACAGAACTACTTCTTGGCTCAGTGGGGTCAGGGGGATTCCAAGAGAGGGGTGTTATATAGGGGTAGTCATCCAGAACGCATGAACTGGACATAAAGAGATATCAATAAGGGTTTTCATTCAGTATTCTAGACTAGGCGTTGACTTCGCTGTAGTGTTGAATTGAATCCTCTTACAGTTCCATCTTTCTGGAGAAGTTCCAGACAAACTTGGGAGTAATACTCACACAGCCCCACGAATGACTTTCGTTGGTCCTTGTCGTTGGGAGCCAGCGCCTGCCTTAGCGCCAACACTAGGTCTTACTTCAGTTTAATTCCCAACAATATATAGTGTACCAATATATGGTGTACCCCAGGTATTCAACCGTCAGCATCACGAAGCAACACTTGCACGGCATACTAGTACACCTACTATGCTCAGGACCACATTTTATGCATTATCTTAGTTTCCTTCACTATGGCCTACAAGCAGCAGGACGTCATCCTGGAACTACTTAGCTGACGTTTTCAATAAAAACACAGACACCGCCAATGACAGATCAAAGGCCATCCGTGTAAATTGCTAAATACCCACCAGTGCTATAAATGCAGTCAGGCTCTTGGAATCCTCACACAGCAGAGTCCGATGATACGCATTTCTCATATCCAATTTAGTGAACATTGCTGCATTCCCTACTAGATGCACACGGTTCGATACATTTAAGTAAGGTTTTAATTCAGACTCCTCAAATCAACACACGGTCTGAGCTTCCTTTTGTAAGCACCACTGGTCGGAGCTAGCTTGTTGCTTCCACAGCCTCTATGGTACCTTGCATCTGCAGATCTTAAATCAGGGTCTGCGCTTCTTTCCTGTGACTGAACAGGTCTACCTTGTGCTCGACTGGTAGTGCATCTTTTTTGATTATATTAATGGTTAAGTATAGTGTTCCACCCACTGTCCTCCATCAAATACTTGTGATCCTGCAGTTCACCCGGCATGGGCCTGGAGACCAAAGAATACACTTTCTTTTCTGCATTAATCAAATCTCCTTTGTTAGCGCCACACAAATATGGGGTAACCCACTTAAGTGGCATACTCATCCCCCCTCCATAGTCTTGAATGTCAGTCACAGCTAGTGTATCCAGTAAACGTAATGCTGCTCCCCGCAAGCCCCCTTCCTCCCCCATTATTCCCCTGGTTTGATGTTGAAGGCTGGAGATGCAGTTTTTCCTGTGCCTACGCATGTGTTAAGTAGCACCATGTTGCCCCTCGGTCTATCAGACCCTGAACCCGCCAGCATTGATACCAGTCTAGTTGACTACCAATGTCCCAGTAGGGCTTGGATGCGTTACTCTTGTAGGTCTTGGGAGGATAGCTCGGGGGCAACGCGCTCATCTGGGAAGCAAAACGACGCAGAGCAACACAGGTTCGATCCCCGGGTGCGCGCTTGGGCATTAAGCGCGTTATAAATGACCAATTACAATCACCAGGACAGTAGAGCCTTTTGAGTCTGCATTCTCTTTATTGCTTGTAGATGTTTGTTTGTTGGTTTATTTATTTAGTATGGCGCGCAAAACCCAGAGGTAACAGGGCGCAACAGAGAGCAGGAAGGTAAGATTACATAAAAACTTAGTTACAGGATAAGGCACACATGAAGATAAGCATAGCATTACATTTCGTAGAGTGTACATATAGTTGATAAATTACTTACATATTTTATGCTGTGCATAGAGGTAGTTTGGTAGAGCATACATATTTACGTAGTTAATGCCATGTACATAGTCAGGTTAGAACGAAGGCATGGGCAGGTGAGAAGGCAGGGTTAGATGTCACTACAATGCCGACTTCCTGCCATTCTGTGGAAATTCCAATCTTGCAGCTCATGCACAGTTCCTGCCTCGCAGAGCACACGAGTCATCTGTAAGGTCAGAATCGCTACAAAGTACTTGATGCCTTTCAACTCGAGGAAGCTGCTGAGTTGTGGGGCTTCCTACCAGCTCCACCAAAGGTAGGGCCTCATGGCTCATTTAGCCACCCTGCCTGCATTTCCCCAGACACTCCGGAGGTACTTTGATGCATTTTAGAAATGTTTTTTGCGAGGGGGAAAAAAATCGGCCCGTTCTGCTTCCTAATTCTGTGTGATACCTTTACATTATGCTGCATTGTCACTGCGATCATTAGAGCCTTGATTACGTGGCTGTGTTTGTTGCACAGCGCTTTGGTCGGTTTTAAGCCTTTTTTGAGCCCTGTAGCGTTTAAATTTCAAAGATGGCTGCTCCTTTCTAAGCATCTGCTAGCTTTTCCCTGTGCCTGCAGCCTGGCCCATTTCGATTGGGCAGCTACCCAATCAGTCTCTGGGATGAGGGAGCCAGCACTAACACCTAAGGCCCACATCGAAGGCCCCGGTCGGCTTCCCTGTCCGCAACATGAGACTATTGTCACAACCTGACCCCTCCCTGTGGTTGCTACCTCACACAGCTATGAAACTGGACTACCAAGACTCTTGCCTCATCACCATGGGTTAGTTCCCTCCTTCCCCCCCTGCTCGAGTCCCTTCACTCCCTCCTCTGCTTGTTCTCACAATCCTCCCCATTCTGCTCTCAAATGGGCTCATTTCTGCATTCACCTCCAACCTCCGATTCAAGTGGGCAAAAGCTGAACTGGTGACACTGATCAGGATTGAACCCATGTATGCAAAATGTGGCTGTGTCGCATAGATTGGATATCACGGTTAGTTTGATTTACCCTTCAGGAGGTTAGACCCTAGTGAGGCAATAACATACAAGGGGGGTGATAAGTATTAAATCATGACATGGTTTGGGCCATAAAATAGGGGTAGATTACATTCATTTGAAGCACAAGACCCGACATGCGTGTGGGTGGGTGTTTAGCTTCTGGGCGGTTATATTTCATTCTCACTTTGGGCTTCTCCACTACTGACATTTTAAAATCGACATTGTGAAATGCAATACTGTGAATGCTACGTTAAAACCAATAAAGAGGTTTAAAAATGTTTAATTAAGTTGTGCACACATTATGAAGTTAGGTCCCGTTTCATAACAAATAAGCAGAGCAGCGGTGGCGGCTATTACTTGTAAAGTCACTACCAACCCCTCGTTCAGTAGGTGGTGGCACATTTAATAAGCACTGTTCAGGTACGTTTCCATAGTGTGTGAATTATGGTTAGGAGATGAATGGATGTAACCCTCTACTGCGACCTACAGTTAACACCACTGATAAAAATGCCACATAGGTCCAAAGACCCTTTACTCACTGATGGAACCATCCCAGAAATACATTTTTTGACCAGCTACTCTCGTCTCCACCCTCCGTATATCTTCGGGGCATAGGAACAAACTTGCCAACATCTTGTTCAGTCAACATTCCTCAGCCAGCAAATACCCACTTAATTTATAAACCAGCCAACCTCCAATCCACCCCATCACTGCAACAGATCATAGCCACATGTATTCATAAACAATGCATCCAATCAATGCAACAAGTCCAAAGACAACATCTGCAACCTCCCTCTTCACCCAAAATACCAGATTTTTTTTTTAAAAAATAAAAAACCCATGGCATTAAATCGAATCACTTCGATGCGCGAATATTATTACGTCCAACAAACAATGCCAACTATCTCATTCCTACTGCCCACAATTCTACACTTCAATTTGTAGTCTTAGAAACACTGCATAGATAGAACGAACACTTCCTTATTCTGTTCCAAAACTGATTTGCAAGCCTTCATAACGACATTTCTTAGCAGCAACAACGACTCCCATGACACTATCCAGCCCCATGAACAGCAGGCTGCCGCTCCCTGCCTTGCCAGCCTCGGTGTACTCCCCCCGCACTCCAGAACGTTTAGGTCTTTGTACACTACTCCACTTGCCCTTCCAGGTCTCTGTACACAGTGCACTCATGCACAGGCGTCAAGGTCAGGCCTCAACGACCTTAACCACCTGTGATGTGCAAACCTTTAATGTCCAGCACATCACTGACGGGCCTACAATTCTTGCACCACCAGCATGACCGTCAGCCAGACCAGTCCACAGCCCTCCCCACACGCAAGATTCTAGTAGTGTGCATATCTGCCACCTCCACAGCCACCCTAGCACAAATACAAGGGATGCCTGCTGCGCTCTATGAAACACCACTTCGGTCAACATTATAGATTAACCAATCTGATCACATTTTCATGCTTGCGCCAAGTGCACAGCATCCACCATCGCCATCTTCACCAGTGGTACACAATCTAGTGCTTGCCTCAATGTGTGCTCACCACTAGTTCGTAGGAAATGTGTGCATATGGCCAACTGAGGCGAGTAACATTTTATGCCTGGCTAGTAGCTTGCAACTTCAAAGTCACCCTTGGTCTAGCAATACCCTCGACTTCTTGTAGGCTACTTAACGACATCCCCTGGAAAGACGTCCCACTGCCACATAATTGACAGCTTCTTCGTGCTACCAGCACTTCAGTGGATTTCGGCTATGCCCAGCCCTACAGATGGGATGTATCAGACACTTTTACTCACAAAAAATCTGCAAAAACTCGCACAAAATTAAAACAGAGTAAAAATACTCCCAACAAAAATCAGGAAAAAGACATGTAGAATCTTGTGCGCCTGCTTTCACCCTCACAGCTTCATGAATATGTTTGGACCAGTAGTATCACAGGAAGAAACTACTATTTTAACTCCCCGATTGGAAGTAAACATGTATCTTTTAATGTGCGCAGAGTCTGAGGAGTGACCAGTGTCCAGTAACTCTACTATTTCCATTTTTTGTGGGAGTGACTTTGCTTGCAGTTCATCAAAACCTGCCTCTCCCCGCGGAGCGGGCGCGGAGTCTGGCAGAGTCTGAGGAGTCTGAGGAAGTCCGTGGAATTCAGGACTTTCCTCTTGGCTCCTGGCTCACCTGTTTCCCTGTTTCATCTCCGCCTCATCGTCTGTGTTACGATGCGAACAAATGTCACTACGGTGCCGGCGAAAGGAACGACTGTGGGCGCTTCTATGAAGACCGAGCTCAAAGGAAGCGTGCTCGCGACCCGGTATGCCCCGACTCTGAACGTTCGTGGCTTTCAGGGGAGTCATCAGAGGCGCTCCTGACACCGGCTGCCGTCCCCGCTGATTGTGTCCAGATTCCGAATGAGGGGGGGCTTTCGATGCAGCCGGCTCCAAACTCGACCTCTACAGACAACAACGAAACCACAGTAAGTGAATGTGTGGCTGCCTCCTCGCAAGTGGACTTTGAATCTCCCATTTGTTCCGAACCAACGGGAGGGGCTGCAGGGGGCTTGCGGGGTGAGACTGTGGTCGACCCATATGAGAGACATTCCACATCGGGTTTTGTTCCCGCCCAGCCCAGCCCAGCCGATCATAACACTCTCCTCTAAACTGTTTCCCGTTCAAAAGTAAACATGATGCGTCACTTAATAAATGCGCCAGTTCGTACGGTGCACCAACAAATTCGGCGGCCATAGCCAACCCGGCCATAGTCAACTCGGCCATAGTACATGGCCTTCATGAACCTTCTTCTTGTACTTTACAAAATGATAGCTGCTCACTGCGACAAGACCTCACCTTAACCCAAACGCCCTCATGCTCGCTCACCAGCGTGTCGACTGGTGCTCAAGCGTGCCTCATGACCTCAGGTGCAAGTGATATTGTATGCCCCTCTATACAAAAAGAAACAAGTAGTGGATCCCCGCGCACAAGATTCTACATTGCACATGAGAAACTGTTCCCTTCACCGGCATTGCCACTAAGTACGCTGCATGAAGCAGGTTCCTATAATGCCGTGTTCACATACAATGAAGCGGACGAACCGACACAAAACCTGGGCATTGAGTCACTTACCCGTGCTTCTTTTGCAAATACTGAGTGGGAGAGGGCGTCTACTCTCCAAGTGAAGGACTCTAATAACCGTAGAAACTCCTTGGAAGTCGTCAACAAGCTGCTAACAGATCTTAAGCACCTGAACAAAAGCAGAGTGAATAACTCGGCAATAAAAGACTCTTTGCCGGGTGCCACAGCCTTAGCGGGGGGAAGGGGGGTCTTCTAATCTTGTGGCTGGTTTGTCCTCACCTGCATTGTTTGGCAAAAGCCCCCTGCAGAGCCCCCCTACGCATAAACTGGATGAAAGAAGAAGACGACGCTCTAGTATTTCACAGAGCATCCATTGCTCACAGAGGAAATTCCCTAAATTGGGAAGGGTCGACTAACACCGCAAAACCAACCATCGACCATTCTGCATCAATGTGTGGATAGGCCTTCAACTGTGGACACACGCTCTGACCATATATCAGAGTCATCCTCCTCGGACTCCATCACTTATGGAGCGCCCATTCCCAAAAATCAGACGTCTCCCTGTGGGCAAAAGGCGACACACCGGTCTTACTACGGACAGCATTGGCAATGAACACCCCATACCAAGTATTAAAGATCTCCAAGCCAACATTATGTCATCAACAACAATAGCTTTGGCTCCATTCCTGAAAATGTATGAACATTTACACGACAGTCTGAAAGACCTGACAGCTCTAATTCTTGGCATGAATGCAAAGACCTCTGAGCTGGAGAATACCCAGACGATTCTAATGAACACATCACTGAGCACTAACAAACAGGTGGAAATGGCGTTGGGTGCATGGACAGTAATAAAAATGCCTTTCTGGACAGAAAACTACTGGCTGAAGTGGCGAAACAGGCATTGAACCTTTTTCAACAAAAAGTTGAAAATTGCAGTCAGTTTGGAGTTTCTGAAGATGGAGGTGTTCTGACCTCTCGGACCGTAAACAGCCCTGTATTCTGCTCCCCCGTCCGGATACCATTAGCCTCATGTGCTCAGATTGCAGCGGCCACTGCATTAGAACTTGAAAGAAATAAAGACAGGTTGGCTCGTACTGAAAAATCTGTTCCCGTTGATTGTCAGGAACAATCCATGCTGTCGCCTGCCTCTGCTCCATGTCTTGTAGGACCGCAAATGGCCGACCCTCTCCCTCCCACCTGTGTATAAAACACACCTCTGTCGACTAACTTCCAGGACATGTTCCTGGAAACCCAAGCTGCTGAAAATTTGGCTCTTTTGGATCCTCAAATGGCCACCCCTTTTGATCAAAATCTTGGTCTAGGCTTAGCTGTGGTGGGCCACGATTCTGCACAAAAACAAGGATATGATGCTGCCTCAGCAGTGTATGACATATTCAAGCACCCCAAGACTGATTCCATCACAGGCTCGAGTGACGGGAACTGTAGAGGCCATGAACTAAAAAATAAATCAAAAAACATGCCCATGAAAAAAAGGAACCGTTGTAATGACTCCAGGAAATTCTTGAGAAACCTAAAAACTGAATGTAATTATTAACAAAACAACTCTGAAAAACAAAAAGGTTGTACCTGATCCCCAGTCAAATGATGTTGCCACCGATTTAGTCCAGACCATTGAACCCATAATCGATTTATGTGGCATATCTGAGGAGTTGTTGAACACGTCTGTGTACGAGGACGCAGTGGCCGAGGAACTGGCTGGGGCTGATGAAATAAATACTTCATCTGTCAGCCTCCCTGAATCGGCCCAGCTGATTGACAACACACCTGTCCCCTCGACTGCAGCCTGCCCGCAAATGAACAATCAGGGCGGGCCAGGGTCTAATCTATCTGGCCTAAACAACATTCCTCCTCATGTGCCATTCCAGAAGGCAATCAGAATTGTATCACTGTGTGAAGCCAGCGGGCCAATCACCACTTCAACGGATGATACGTTTTTTTGTTCCAAACCTTTCATGACGCTAGATGAAAAACGTCGTAAGAGGTGTGATCATTTTTACAAAGGCCTTCGCAAAACGGAAGACTTAGGGGCCCAAGTTGCCGTTGATCCTTGTAGCAACTCATCGTTGGTGGTCCCGAAGCTCGATTCAACACGCCTTTACCCAAGGGACTCTGCCCGACTAAGTCGTCGCAGTCTAAGGTTAATGGGCTACCGCAAACAAGACCTCCACTGAAAAAGTACCCTACAAATGAATCTTCTAAGAATATACATCTGAAAAATGATTCATCATACCACCAAGTACTTTTGGAACGAATTGATTCTGCAGACGACCTGATAATGAATCGCCATAATGTCTTGTGGCTATGCCATCTGGTACCAAGTCTTAGGGCAATTGAATCTGGTGACTTGAAAATTGTCGAATTCCTTGAAGAAACCAAAAATGACGCAGTCATCTTGCATGTCCAGTCTAAGCTCATAGTTGACACATTGCTCCAAGCTAGCCCGGTGCTATTGTCTCTGGGTTTTGACATTTCTTTAGCCCCTACACGTGTTCCAACTGAGGCTTTGAATGAAGTTGTGAACCCGGTAGAGGCTGGAAGTGCCTACAAAAATCCTTCAGTACGTCCGAGTGAGCGTGGCTTCTCAGCTCTCCATCTAAGCACTCTTTCTCCAACACAGAATATTCGGAAGTCATTGAGTGGAACCTCCAGCCATAATAACAAAGATAACAATCCAAGGAGCTAACCAAGCGCATCGGATCGCAGACCTGCCTGAGACTGACACGCCATTTAGGGCGAAAGGAAACGATTGGTCCTGGGTTGCTGAAACCCTAAACAACACCACGTCATGTTAACGCCAGGCCTTCAAACGACATAATAACCAAAAAAATTATATATTGGGATCCTGGAACACAAGGGGCTTTAGTCACCTGTTTAACTCCACCTGGGCTGACGAGTTAGATTTCATCTGTCTACAAGAGACATGGTTAAGCAAAAAAACAATTCTGGAGGGCTTTGAAATCGCCCATACCCCAGCCATCAAACAGACCAGGGGTAGACCAATGTCTGGCCTACTGGTAGCCGTCAGGATTAATTCAGGGCTTCGGATTCTGAACTCAATTGACATCTCTCCTTATATCCAAGTGACTACGATTGGGGTTGGAAGCCTCGCTGTTGGCCCGACAACTAACCTCTGTATTTTCAATCTTTACTGGAACCATGGGGCAACCGGAGCTAAAAACTTCATAGACGAAGTTACAAAGACTTTGGATGAGCACATGGAATCTGGCCACCTTGATGACTTGATCATCTGTGGCGACCTCAACATCGATTGTCTTAGTTATTCAAACGCACCAGGGCTCAAGAAGAACGTCAACACCGTAGAATTTCACCAGACAACTCAGTGGTGCCTGGAAATGGAGCTGCGGGACTTGTTCATGTTGAATGGTCAAACCCTGGGCGATATTCCCGCAGCCCCAACTTGGAGACGAGGGGACTCTAGCTCTACCCTAGATTATATCTTTGTATCCAGTAAGATTCACATGAGAACGACCGGCTTGTCTGTTCAAACAATGAAGCACAGTGACCATGACATGGTGGTTCTGTCATTTGTGGTAAATGACGGAACGCACCAGGATCGCTGGGCCTTCTCAGGGAGAACAGGAGCCAATAGGATTCGTCTAAATCTAGATCCTACTGAGTTGGGCCATATTTTGTTGAGTTTCCAGCTGTCTGAATCCCTGGAATATAACCATCTTTTAACCCAATATCAAGAATGCAGATACCATACAGAACACAGTCTATTTATAACGAAGCACAAATTTGACCTCCAGGTGCAACAACGGAAACGCCTCCTACATTGGCAGTTAAGAACGGCCCGCAAACAATTGCCTACTGCTGCCATTGGTCTTGTAAGAAAATTCAAACAAGGCTATAAGAACTGGTTTAAATCTCACAAGTGCATTATGATGCAAAATGACGCAGAGCTTATGCTATCAAAAATGAAGAGCTCTAACTCTGCTGACTACTGGAGACTGATAAATGACAACCTTGCTCCACAACATGCTCTTCAGGCAAACCTGGTCTCTGAGTCTGAGTGGGTATTCTTCTATGCCGACCTCTTCAGTAAAACCAATGAGGTCGATGCATGGATCCCTCGAGTGCTGTCACATTGGGACCTAGTATTCGATCACGAGGATATTCTTAGAGTCATCAAGAATTTGAATAACTCAAGAGCTCCCGGTCCAGATGGCTTAACTAACTTTACGCTCAAACTTCAGCCAGAAGTATGGACCACCTTTTGTGAGCTGCTGTTCAACAGGATTGTCAAATGCTGCGAGACCCCCACATCTTGGAAATCTGCAGTGATCATACCCATTTTCAAAAAAGACGACCGTCGCAACCCAAAGAACTATAGACCAATTGCACTTCTCGATGTGCTGGGCAAGGTCTACGCCACTCTTCTACAACAAAAATTGACGGACTGGTCCACATATTGTAATCAGGTGGACCCCAGACAAACTGGCTTCGTCAAAGGGTTGGGCTGCGGCATTAACCTTCTAATACTGAACTTACTGAAAATGGAAGCACTGCGATCAAACTCTAAAATCTATCTCGCACTGGTTGACTTGTCCCAGGCGTTTGATAGTATAAATAGAGATTTGCTATGGTCTAAACTGACCAAATGGAACTGTCCTGAAAGTCTGCTGGCCGCTATCCACGAACTCCACATGAACACGACCGTTAAGAGTTCGTTTGGACCAAAAGGGTAACCTATCTTCACCTATTGACACCTCTCGAGGTGTCAAGCAAGGTTGCCCTCTTGCGGCAATTATATTTAACCTGCTCATATCAGATATCAAAGAGGTTTTCAATGGACTACGCACTTTCCCACCTAAACTTCACGGCTCACATGTGGACTACTTAGTCTATGCAGATGACATCATTCTGATGGACTCAACTCCCATAGGTCTACAGCGGAAACTCGTTGCCGTGGAAAAATACCTAACAGACAACGGGTTGGTTATCAACAGAGGGAAATGTGAAGCCATCGTCTTTGAAAGACTGCAAGGTTTCAAACCAAACGGGCAGAAATTTAAAATGTGAATAAAGAACCCATTGGGCGCGTACTTAACACCAGATATTTGGGAATGCAATTAAGCGCGAGTAGAAATGACGCACCTTGGGTGGACGCAGCCAAGAAAAAATGCCGACAACTGGCGTGCCAAGCAGTCCCGATTAATAAAAAATTTGGGAAATTCTCTCCAAGACCAACGATAACCTTTCCAGCAGAAGGTGGTACCCTCACTGATCTACGCCGGTGAAAACGCTTTTGGTTGTGGATCTGAAGTGTGGAACTCTTTGGAAAGCATTTTTTGGTCCAGGGTTCTCCATCTGCCCAAAGGTACCTCCATTGTTTGCGTCAGATATGAGCTTGGTTACATATCTATGCAAGCGAGAGTTGCTTGGAATCTTTTAAGTGTCTTTAGGAAACTAAATTCAAGCAACCTAATCCCTCAGATGGAGATCCTTCACAGCCTACAACTCGCTTAAGCCCCCTCAATCTTATTCCAATGGAATAAGTTATGCCATGACGTGCTTAGTTCCTATGACATCACGAAGCAATTGTTGCTTGAGAATCCTGATGCTGCAAAACTAAAGCTTTGGAGAAATGATTGGATCTACACCTGTACCCAAAGAGCTGCTTCTAAGTCCATGCTTGAAGTGCCGGCCGAGGCAAGAGCCTATGGCTGGGTCCCACCCTATCCGTCGTGCTTCCCGGACCAGTGGTCTCGTGCCTCCTACTTGCAGTTTAGGCTGAATGCCATGCCAACCAAGGAACGCCTTTGTTACTGGTCTCAATCTACGGACCTGGACCTTATGTGCCGGTTCTGCTCCACCAACAAGGAAACACTTAAACATTTTATCTTAGTATGTCCCGAGTTGGAGAGCAAAAGAAACAACATCTTTAGCCCAATAACAACAAACTTTCAGTTCCTAACTCGAGATGATTGGTGGAGAGCCCTGTTTGATGGGTCAAACAGAGTGGTGTTGTACGCGCTAGTTTCTTTCCTTCAAGTTGCAAAAGACCGCTTATACGCCGTCCCGGTGGAGCTGAACGCTGGGACGTCCTGAGGTCTGTAATGGAGGCTGCGATTAACAGTAAAAGTCAGGGGTAATAGCGGATGACTTGTGAGCCCTCATTGAATTGGAATGTATGTTAATCCTTCTCTTTTTAAAGGTTTGTAATAAAACCATTAAAAATAAAAAATGTGCATGAATAACTTGTTGCAAAGAAATGATTACAAAAGCATTTCCATTTTTAAATTAAAACATTTTCACTCGCTCATAAAATACTCATTGGGAATTGCATTTACATGTGTACTCCCTAAAAATACATTAAAAAAAAAAATAATTCACTCCCAAATTTTAAAAATAGTGAGTAAAATACTCCCACCAAAATCTGGAGCCCTGGTTGTGCCGCTGTCGAACACTAACTAGCAGGCAACAATACTCTGTCCTTATCACACCAGTGCTCCACTCACTCATCCAAATCTCCAGGCTCCTTCATCACAGCCATATTTGGTGGCAACTGCTCCTCTACCGCTGCCTCATCTGCCCCCTGAACATTTGCAGTGCCCGACTTGCACCACCTCAAAGGATAAGGGTGTTCTCACCTGCAAAGCTGTGGGTTGCCCAATTACTGCACCCCACCACTGAGCAGTTATTTCATCTGACAGAATTTGTATTATACACGTGCAATGAACACAGTCATAGTAAAGTGAAGCTACATTCTTTATTCAGCATTTTCTTACGTGCATTTAAATACGAGTCCATAACAGTACAAAACCAATCATGCATCTATTCACTCTCCAGCCAAAAGCACTCAGCAGAGCTTGGACACACCACTCAGCATTCCACAGCAAAAGGTGTGATATAAGCAACCTCTGCGCAATCACACCAACATTCCAAACCAATGTTAGCTCCCTGTTTAAATTTGAGCTAGCAGTGTCATGTATGTAGGAGTCATCCGTTTCCCCTAGAGTCTGCACCAGCGCAGGCAAAGGATGAATGGTTTCCGTTCTCTTGCGGTACAGGAACATCACTCCCAGTGTCAGTTCCACTGATCAGCTGAGGTGAACTATTGTGTGCCATGTTCCAAGGTAGGGAACACGGCTCAGGGTTCTCTGAGGGGAGCTGGAAGCCATTTAGCTCTTGCTTGCAATCCTAGAAGAGCCTGGTTTGATTGAACAGATACCAGAAGCTGCTGTTGGCTCCCCGGGGATGCAGAACAAACACACCTTTGTGAATTTAACTCTGTGCGTTTGGGACAATCTACAAGTAAACATTATGATGCACCTATATGGCATTTAAAGAATAAGGGACACAATTATGTTTTTGTATCTGAAGTGAAGTTAGAATTGGAAACGCTATGTACTAGCTCCGCGTCCCGCCATTGTAGATCCTGACTGGTTATAGGGGCTGCTTTTAGCTCCTACTTATCCAATCTTAATTTCGATCCAAGGCATAAATTCGTTTTCAAAAATTGATTAGCAGAGTTTACTAATTAAAATTTGATTAGCATCCAGGCCCAGTTGCTTTGCAATTTTGGACTAATATTGTTAATGTCACCATTATTTGTACCCAGGACATGAAATTATCAACAACACAACAGTTTTGCGTACTGCTGAAATAAGACAGAGGAGTCAGACCTGCAAATTCTTTCAAAATGTATGTATACCTCCAGGTCGGGTAACTTAGTTTCCCTATTCAACCTAAGAGAAATGCACGCACCCATAGCAATGGAGGACTAAAATATGATTGGTGTACAATGCCGCATGTCACTACAAACCTGCTTCGTTTGGCACATTGCTGCCACCTAGAGGCCAGCCATGCAAAGTGAAAGTTTTGTTTGACATTTACTGCAAACAAAGTAAATGTTACATAATAGTTTCAAACATCTCTTGCAAATGCTACTCGCCCTTCATAAAATGTATTCAACTATGCGAGTGGACCAAAAGACTTCCGAGCCACAGTGAGTGTAAAACGTAAAAAGTTAGCTGAATGAACAACACAAATAAATACATACGATAAAACTGCTCTGAAAACAGTTTGACCAGCTGTCTCCTACAGGTGGCAATATATAATGCAATCGTAATCATAAAGCAAAGCGAGCTCTGGAGGCCAACTACAGTGTTCGATATTGCAACAGATCTGTAGATGTATAGATTGGATGGAACTATTGATCATTACTTTGCATAAGAATCTAGTTCACTTTGTGTATTCATTATGTATGACTGAGCAGAGTGGATTGCGTAGCAGGCAGAGAACTGGGAAAACTAGATGGAATATTGTAGTTTGTGGTCATCTCAATTTCAGGGTACCTGGTATAAAGCAACTGGGGGATAATATAGAATGTCAAGGAGTATGGGTTGAGCACCAGTTGCAAGATGTATGCAACATGCAGGGTTTAGAGTTGGGTTTGCCATCAAAAGCATTTGATCATGTTATCATGTACATGTTCACTCGTCAATACGATGCATCGTCCCCAACAAAATGGAATTCTAGCTGAGACAATTAAATTTAGATACACTAACCTAAACTTTACTGTAAAGCATGGAGCTGATTCCGTGTTTTATAGCATCAATACTTTAGTTATGCATTATGTAGCCACCTACATTTTAAGAATGTAATTGCCTGACTCGTTTAAAAAAAAATATATAAGTTGACACATACTGGTCTTTACCAGACAGGCTATAGAAAGTTTCATAAAAGTAGCATCCTGATTATTTCTGGTTTGCAGTCATTTGTAAAAGAAAAAGACATTCTTGCTTCGCACTCCGAAACATGCCTTTGGCACTTGAGTGGAGGAGAGGATTACTGCTGCACTCTTTCCATTAGGACTTGAAGTGAACAGAGAAAAGAGGGGGAAGAGGGCACAGCGGGCAAGAGCAATGCAGGACAAGCTGCGTGTTCATTGAAGAGGGCAATTTAAATAGCCATCATTGCTACACAAGTGTCCATTTGATTAGCACACTGACAGAATTGCATAGCAAATTGCTATGTGACACTGCTTATTTTATGCCTTGCGATCCCATAGTGCTGCACACAATCTATTAAGGTAACGTGGTGTAGGCTATGGGTATCAAACATTAGGCATGCTGGCCTGAAACATTTTTTCCTTTGGCCATCTACAAAGACAAAAGGTTGTTCACCAGCAGAGTCTTCAGCTTCATTAACTTGAAACAAAGCTACTGTCACCAGTAGCCGATACTTTGCAGTGTCTGGGAGCAAAGCACCATGATTCTCAAAGCAAAACAGCCTTAAGTATAGGAAATTAAAGAAAGATACACACAACGATTAGCGAAAATGCAACAAACGAAATAAGCGCACACACAAAAATGTTACTTCCCATTAAATATTTTTTATTTTAAAAGCACTTTTATTGTATTGTTTTATACAAAACATTACAAATGTGAATACATCAATAGCTATATCAAAACATTTAATCGCACATTTCCCTATATCATACAACAAGTTATTCCACAGATCGAATCTAAAAATATCACCTCATTTTAATCACATTTAAAATTTTAACAGCTATTGTAAGTGCAATATTTCTGCCACTACGGACAGTCCTCCAAAACTCCTCATTATCCAGCCATTCTATTTCATGTACAACATTTAAAAATATTTTCGTGGCCTGGTAGGCGGCTGATGGAGTCCTAAATTCTGCGAGCTCCTCAGCCCTGCCGTATTATATGCAGTCGTGGGGTGCCCCGAGGCCATATTTCCTTGCAGGCTGACTGACCGTGCACATTAAATGTCCCGGTGCTAACTTGGGGAAGGTTTCGTGTGGATTGGGAGCAGTTTGCTGGCTGAATTCGCAGATGATGGATCCTCCTTGCGGAATCAGCCTTGGGACGAAAATGGCCGCGCTTTGCTACCGTGTTGCATCGGAGACCGTATCCATGGTGAGGCGCTCGAACCAGGAGGCGAGGTGCGCACATTCTGCCTACCCAAAGTGCTGCCTCTTATGTGCTCGGATTACTAGCAGAGGCGTAGACGGAGCCTCACCCTGCGCCCTCTGTGCCGTGGAGCCTGGGCACAAGTCGGGCTATCAGGGAGAGAAGAGGTAGTGGAGCGCCTTCAATGCCGGAGGACCCATGAACCTCAGCTGACCCTGGAACGGGCTGTGCGGCGTCCTTCACCCAGAGGCCTGATCTACTTCCCTCGGCACTCTAAGAGCAGCAGCTCCAGACTCAGCAGACATTTGCCATAATAGGGGTTTGGAATCGAGAGCCCCCTCCTTGCCCCTCTATGTGGGTGAGCCCTGGACCATTGGATGACTTGAGCAACAGGGGCCCGGAAGTCAGCTCCTCCCACTGCCATACAGGGATGTGCTGCGGACCAGAGGAGGACTGGCTGAGCTTCATGTCTAGAGGTGAGGCGAGCTGCAAGCTTGGGATCCGGAGCAAGCAGAGTGCACCGGAGGGTGGGCCTATACACATGTTGATGTGCTCGCAGCTGTGAAGTTCAGCACTGCCAACGGGTTGCTGCTCATGTGTCTGCTACCTCTACCTGGAGTTTGAAACTGGGAATCTTTTGTCTGCTGGCCGCCAATGTCTGGACACTTGCCTCACAGCTTTTGGGGGGGTGGCTGTACTTCTGGCCGTGCAGGCCTCATCTGTTGAGTGGGATATCTTGAGCTGCAGAGACCTGCAGGGGTGTACCCTAATCAAGGCTTGGATTTGGGTGCCTGAAACCCCACAGCGGCACCAGGATCTGTCTGAGCATTTGGTTCATAGGCATCAAACAAACTTGCCCTGACCATGAAGTCCAGCAAGTCCAAGGAAATGTTTTGAACCTCCATTAAAGATCTGCTACAGTCGTCCAAGTCAGGATCATCGGGCATGGATCTGCAGCAGGCGCTGGATAATGATTTAAAGCCAGCCACTAAAGGTGATATTGCAGACCATCCAAAAGGGGATGGCGTCCACCCTGCAGGAACTGAAGAGCTCATTCCAGGAGCTGTCGCACAATGTCCAGCAGACTGAGCACCGATTGGGAGACCCGGAGTCGGCTTTCTGCGATCAGGCTAATTCCCAGGAGCAACATGTGGCAGTACTGGAGAAGCATAAAGCGAGGACAGAAGAACACCTTGAGGATGCCAAGAACGGGCACAGAAGAAAATATTCAGATCTGTGGCATCCCCCAGAGAAGTCCTAGGCCGGGACCTCGAGGTGTATGTGAGGAATCTCTTCTGTGATATTCTGGGCGAGGTGGAGGGGGTAGACCTGACTAGACCGGACTCGGAGTATTCTCAAACTTCCAAGAACGCCAAAACCTTCTCCCCGACATGCTGACTAGAGTCCACTTTTTCCAGGCTAAAGACCTAATTTTAAGGCCAGAGTGCAAGGCGGCATACAGTTCAGGGAGCGGACATCTAGTTATTTCAACACTGCTCAGGTGACGATTGAACAGCACCAGCAAATTAAATCACTAACACAATGGCTAATGAAAAAGGGTATTCCATACAAGTGGGGGTACCATTTTCCAGCTTATTCAGTTATGAAGGTACCCAACATCAATTTGTAGCTCTACCCACTGCGCTGGAAGTGTTGACGATTCCTCGTACAGAGCTTCAACTCCCGGAGGTCCCGGGCCATGATGCCCCTCAGAAGACTTGGTCTAATGCGTGCTCCCGGAGGAGCAGTTGCAGGCAGCCCTCTATGGACAAGCATGAAAGAAGTGGAGGTTCCAATGAGCCTACATGACTAACTGTGCAGGCTTGATCATTCTCCACAGGTTACCGGCCTGAGTTATTTGGGAACAGTTCCATGTTTTTCCTGTATCACAAGGCTGAGGGCACCTACATGACTGCTCAATATTATGGATTTTGTGTTTTGGTTTTCTGCGCTTATTTTTTGTTTTCTGCACTGCTGGAGCTATTTTTTGCGATTCCTTCGGTCTGATTGGAGCTCACCGTTTTCGAATTGCTCTGTCTGGGGAGATGGAACACTCAGAATTGCATTATTGGGTTAAGATGGGGTGGAGAAGGTATTGCGCAGACACATGGGTGATCTCAAGGTAATTCTCCCACGTAAAGGAAAAGTGTGCTTGCCAAGCTGCTGGAACTGAAGGCCGATGTTGTCCCGTTACAGGAGACTCATCTTTTGCAAGCAGATTGGCACAGACTTTGCTCTAGGTGGTTCCCACGCCAATATTTTGCATCCCCCCAGGATAAACGTGCTGGTGTGGCTATATTATTTTCTCACTCCTTAAACTTTACTTTAGTTAAATCTACCAAAGATCCATGCAGGAGATACTTGGCCTGCACATCCTGATTGGGGAGGCAGATCTCAGTTTGTTCTCGTTTTATGGTCCCAAGCAATGTCAGGACACTGTTTATGCCCAGATATTCCCTCAAATAGCACAGTTTCAGAAGGACGACGTAGTTGGGGGGCGTGGGAGGAGACTTTAATGCTTAATGAGAAGTTGGACAGATCGGCTGTGGTGTCTATTGCAACCAGGTCTGGCTCTCTTAGGGGTGCTATTGTAGGGGAGGACTGGCCGCGAGGCCCTCCTCACCTACAGCTTTCTCCCCAGGTGAGGACCATGACTCGGTGGACGCCCCCTCATGCCACCCGGGCCCAGGTGGAGGAGGATTCGCCCGCCGACGACATTGCCCACACGCACCTCGTCTTTGCATTTACCAAAAATCGAGTCAGGCCTAGATGCCATCTTGTCTAGCAAACACGGCGTGAGTTTAGCACACTGTAACGAGGCCCCCACCTTTGGAGGGCCTTTCATGCATCTCTGTCGCCTCAGCAGCACTGGCAGATCCGCTGCGAGCGCGTTCCCATGAGAAAGTCGGAGATGAGCTAAACCCGAGATGCCAACACGGCAACATTATATTAGTAACAATGTGATATTGCACCCCGTATGACCCGGACCGCAAGGCCGGGGTAGCGAGGAAAAAAGCTGAAGCATCACTATCTGAAGAAGGTAGAAAACAATTCAAGTATTGGTACTAATGAACTACCTCTGTTTTAAAATGTGAATAAGCCATAAAAATGTAACGTTATATGATATCCCTCCAGGTCTGGACTAATGCTGCTATAACCACGGAGAAAGATGTTGACCAAACGTATAACCTCTATCTGTAAAAGTGTTTTTTCCATAGTATGTAGAAACTGGAACTCATATATGTTTACTGAACCACCCAAAGTGGCAAGCATCAATCTCTGTAGGCCATAACCTAGATATCCCTCGTATAACGTCTAAATGTACATACAATACGCACACAATGTAATGAATGTAATGTTAGGCAATGAAAAGGTACTGGAATCGACTGTCTTAAAGAAATGTGTAATGAAATTGAAATATATATGTGTGTCTAAATAACGTCAAAATAAGGCAGAACAGTATAAAACTTCTGCATTTACTGATCAGCAACGCACGAGGAAAATACCTTTGTGGATATGCAAGGCCATTCCCTCTCCCACCCTACCAAGCCTGCAAGATAAAAAAGCTAAGACTTGTGCCGCGCTCCCTCACCTCCCCCAACCAAGCTGGCGTTACTTCAGAGGCCCCGGCGCCGCAACCAAGGCCATAGCCTGCCACCTGTGTTATTTACAGCACGGTAATAAACCCACAGATGAACCCACTGATCTACCAGCACCCTTTCATAAATCCCACGAACCCCCCAAGAATCCTGACCCCGTGTAAGGACGACCCCCATCATTGAGACAAGACACAGAGACCCATCTATATAATCACTTCTAACGCAGCAGACAGACATGTATCATTCGGCCCAGGCCCCAGAGCCCCGTCCTACGACCTAAAGTACCGGTCAATAGGACACAGGTAAATCTCACCCCAACCGATAACCACCAGACCTCTCACGAGGTGCATTCCTCATGTGTTGCGTTTATTTTATAAGATAAGCTACGGAACAATTTATTAGTGAACGTAAATGTCATTTTCTGAATAACTGCAGTGTGCATGGCCTAGGGCAACTAAGACAGGAAAGGTATTCATCATTGTCACAGGCTGCCCCAGCGCACCAACACCGCACGGATGACCTCAAGCCGGCCTGCCAGGCCCAACCCAACCCACGAGGCTGACCAGTGACGTCGTCTTGCCAAGACCAACCATGCTGCAGCAACACCTATAGTTAGTCGACGATACCCAATCCCAATTAACTTGTGCCCCCTATAGTGTTTAGGTGTTGATGACGTTTTCTGTATTAGAAATACGCCTGTCTTTGCTATTGTCAGACAGAGCGCTCTCGTAGGTTGCAGAGTTCTTTGCATGCCTTATCCTTGGATAAACTCCCACTTACGCTCACCCGCACTCTGTCTTGGTCTTATTCCCACTACGGGAGAGTCCCTTATTGTCTCTCATTGCGGGGAGGATCGTGCTGAATTGGGGGCGCTTCCCTTCAGTGGTGACCCCGATAGCGTGATATCTCCAAACTATTTTTCCTAACTCCTTCTTAAACGACCCCCTTGTGGCACGAGAATCTCCGGTCGAGAAGGGATACGCACGGTGAGCCGTCTCCGGGAGGCCGCCCGCCAACGGCGACCGGCACAATAAGAAGTGCGCACTCAATGAGAAAGGGTACGGGATCCCGATTGGAAAAAAATCCCCTTTGAGTGCCGCTCGCCGGAGCCAGGGGCTGACCGTTGAGTTACCGGTGACGCCGCCTGGACGGACCCAGTTTCGGAGAGTATCGGTTCAAGACGGGCACGTGAGTACCGAGTGCGAGTGATCGTCAAGGGGAAAAGAAAGGGAATTGGGAATAACAGAACGGGGACAGGTAGAGGAGAAGAATATCGGGGGTCTACTACAGACGGGTCTTGAAATTTTCTTTATTCTTTCTTTTGCATATGGCCATTAGGAGTAAGAAATAAGTGACGTGGTAGAAGTGACGGAAACCTAGCTCCGAGAGGGGGTGGAAGGCGGCGCCGCATAGTGCTATCTAGACTAGTACTGGGAATATATGAAGAAGTGAGAAATAAGTTATTGGTGTCTAGCAAAAGGAGACACCGGGAATATTTTTTAGTGATTGTGCTCTCTCTCTCTATTTCTTGTTTTTCCATTTCCACGGGGTAGGGGGCGAAAATGAGAAGGGTATAAAGAAGTTAGAACATCTTAAAAAGCGGGGACTCAGTAGTGGCACGTACAGACGTGAACACAGTAACCTTAGCAGGAAAACAGGGACAGCTGGTTAGGGAGGAAAGGGAGGAGAAAGACAAAGAGTGTGAGTGGAAAGCATTGTGAAGGGTGCGCGCACCGTACGAGTGTGAGAGACGAACGGGTGGCCGCGAGGTGGTGTCAGAGAGTGTGGCCATAACCAGTACTTGATCAATTACAAGTGAGATCACATAAGAGTGCCTGGGAATGGGAAGGAGATGAGATATGGTGAGTGAGAAGAGATTTGTGCAGTGAATAACGGTGGGTGATAATTTTAAGAGGTCCGCTCTTGTCTGTGCCATAAAGGAATACATACGCATATTTACAGCTAATAAAAAGTAACGAAAGCGAACAAGGTAGCGCTAGCGATTTAAAGGATGGGGGCTGAAACTCCCTTGTCACACATTTGCAAGAGCTTGCCGGGATATGCTGAACGCATAAATAAATATCATGATCAATGGTTAACAGAATTGAAAGGGGAGGGGTTGCCCCAGATTTGGCCAGAAGGAGGGTCTTTTGACAAAAGCGTTCTTGATATGGTATGTACATGTATTCGCCTTAAGTATAAGGGAAAAAAATGGCAGAACAGGAAGGAGATATTAGATCTTTGGAGATTGTTTGAGGAAGTACCCCCACCCAAAGCTCCAGCTCCAAATATTGATTTACCCTCCACCACAGACAATCCACTAATGATCCCGCGAGAGGAAAAGGAACAGTTAAGTACAGAACAGCCTGCGGAAGTGGTTATGTTGTACCCAATATTACCTAAACCAGCCCCTGCAACAGGATATAGCGACCCGATTTATGTGCCTCCCCCTTCAACCAGCACGCCACAAAGACCAACTGCACCCCCACCATACGAAAACACTAGAGAGCACACCCAGGGAGGCACACAGAGAGTGGACATAGAGAAGTTAACGAGTGACTTAGAGTCGAGGCTTACAGTGGCACGAGATGAGCTCTCAAGAATAAAAGACATATGTGAACGCACAGCGTGCGCCCCCACACAATCTGGACGCACGTCTAGAGCGTCGAGCGAAAGTAGACAAATTGAGGAAGGATGGAAAAAGGGGGAAATACTGTTCAGAATTGAGGAAGAACCGACCAGGATAATAGAAGTAGGGACAGCAGAAGGAAGCATTGGTGATGTCTCGAGAGAGAGAGGGATCAGAGAGGATTTGTTATGTGATGTCAGAGGAGGGGGGGATGAGAGTGATAGATTGAGCATGGCAGTAGGAGGAGAAGGCGAGGAGCTAGATGGGGCATGTTCACTGGGGACTATAGAGGATGAATGGATAGGACGACTAAGAAATAGGGTGGGGAAGATGGCGTCATTAGAGTCAGCAGTGACTAAGGAAAAGGAAGCTGCAACGGCAAAAGGGAAATTACAACTACCATTACTCCACAGGGGAGGTGGGAGGCCGAACTATATACCGTGGGCTCAGATGGACAAGGCTAACTTAATGAAATTACTACCACAGCTGTCAGGAGGGGCAAGCAAGTGGATATATGCATTTGAAAAACATACCGCGGGTATACCGCTGGCAGTAGGCGATGTGAAAAGCCTACTAGTGTCCTCAGTAGGGGATCAGGCAGACAGAGTGTGGGCTAAAGCGGGTTTTCCAGCTGTAACTTTGGAGTGTGATCGCCATGATGGGGCTTCTTTTAACACCGTGCGAGCAAGGGTGTGGGACGCACTGCGGGAAACTTTCCCAGATACCCCTGATCTGCAGTCAGTAATGCAATGTACCATGAATGATGGGGAGGACGCTATGGATTACATTCTCCGGGTGCAGGAGATGTGGAGAGCGGAAACGGGTACGCCCTGGCACCAATCCACGTCTCTATTTTACTTCATCATTAAAAGAGGGCTCCCAAAGGAAGTGCAAAAGGCACTAGATAAAATAGCAGGTGTTGAGGCAAAAGGCTGGCCGGAGATCCAAAGCATAATAGTACACCATTGTAAACGGATCAAAGAAAGAGAGAGGGAAGTAGCACAGAAAAGGTTGGCGGACGAGGCGAAGTTGGTGCAATCAAAATTGGTGAAGGTCGCAGCAGCGGTAGCGGGACTCCCACTCATACGGGAGGGAGAGGAAGGAGAGGAGGGGCAAATAGCAATACAAGGAAGAATAGCAGCGAATTGGGCAGGACAAGGGCAACGACAGTGGACAGAGCAGGAGCAGAACGGAGGTCCAACGTGGCAAGAGTGGGCCCCAAGAGGAGGAAGAGGTGGGTACAGGGGGCGAAGAGGAGGACAAGGGTATGGAGGAATGGGAGGAAATGGGTGGCAGGGTCCCAGAGGTCCACAGGGGAGCTGTTGGAATTGTGGGAGATGGGGGCATTACTCAAGGGAATGTAGGAGCAGACAAAACAACGGTTTCCAAGAGATAGAACAGTACGGACACCCCCATCCAGGAAGCCCCTACGGCCTCCCCATGGGACAATACCAGCAACCAGACAATGTAGTACAAAGGAGTAACGCACAACTACACGGACATCAATACCGAACACAAACCAGCCCACAGAATAATGACAATGTGCACTACACGCCTGGTAATACTTTCGCCACAGGAGCTAATGGGGCACCAGCCCCCGCACCTTACAGTGGAGTGTCAGTAGTTTCGGGGAATATTTTCGATCAAGGGGGGGCAATGAGACACCCCGCATAGGACAGCCCACAGAGAGCACTTGCGTGTCCAGTACTGTCTACGACCCACAATGCATCAGAGGAACCATTGATAGGAGCGCAGATAGGAGACAAGCAATTCATATTCATGGTGGATTCGGGAGCGGAGAAATCATGCATTAGAGAGGGCCGGTTCCCGTTATCTAATAGAACGTTAGAGACGCAGGGGTTCTCTGGGGCTGTAATTGAAGTTCCTTACACAGAGGTATTGGATGTGACAGTGGGGGGTAAAACAGTGAAAGCACCCTTACTGTACTATGAAAACTCTCCCATCAACTTACTGGGGAGAGATCTCTTGAGCAAACTAAACATGACCATATCATTCACAGGGAGCGGCATCGTATGTTCAACGCCAGGCATATGCCCCCTCCGTATATTAGCAGTAATACACGGCCACACAACAATAAAAGAGATCAGAGGGGTACCAAGAAATGAGGAGATGTTTGTTGAAGGCATGAGAACATTGGCTCTCATAGTACCAGAACTAAAAAGGGTGGAGTGGAGAATACCAGCAGAATTCCTTTTTCGTCCCATAGCAAGCCCTGACACTGCTCTTGGGGAAGTACTATCATTGGATTTGCATGCAATACATGTATCAGCAAACAGAATATGCGTGATTGGTATTGACATGGAAGGGTGTGAGTGGCGGACAGTATTGTGTACAAATGCAAATATCCCCCTGAGAGAGCTCTCGGACGAGGAGCTATTTTCTGACACTGAGGGAGATGGTGAAGTAGTGATGGAACTGGCAATGCCCTGCGACATCGTAGTTACAGCCAGACAAACTAAAGTTGAACTAATGGCGGTAGTAGGAGCACCGCATACATTTTTTGATGAAGACATGAGTTCAGTACCCGCTAACTTATGGACTAATGGCCCCCACGATGTAGGGTTGCTACATGAAGTTCAGCCTGTGGTGATAAAAGTAAAACAAGGAGCAATACTACCCCGGGTGAAACAATATCCACTGTCGCGAGAAGCAGAAGAAGGGATCAGAGAGACAATAGAAGCACTGCTAGCACAGGGTATAATAGTGCCCTCAAACTCCCCATGCAACACATGCATTTACCCAATCAAAAAAGCGAAGGGGGGTTCATGGAGGATGATACAAGATTTACGCCCATTGAACGATGTGGTAATGAAGGAGTTCCCTTTAGTCCCGAACCCGGCGACAATACTGTGCAACATTCCAAAAATAGCATCACACTTCACAGTAATTGACTTAAAAAATGCATTCTTTTCGATTCCCTTGGCAGAAGAGAGCAGGTACTTGACAGCATTTACATTGGGAGGAAGGAGGTTCGAACACTGCAGACTACCACAAGGATATTGCGAGAGCCCAAGCATATTTAACAGGGTACTACATGAAGATCTGGGGAATTTGTCTGTAGAAAGCACAGTGATTCAGTACGTTGATGATTTATTGGTTTGTGCACAGGCTGAGGAAGAATGCAGACAGGACTCGATAACACTCTTGACATTATTGGCAAATAAGGGGTACAAGGTGGACAAGGGGAAGTTACAATACTGTCTGACGGAGGTCCTATACTTGGGTCAGTTGATATCAAAGGATGGCAAGCGAATTATACCAGACAGGGCACAGGCGATTAGAACAATTGGGGAGCCCAAAACAGTAAAAGAGATGCAGAAATTTCTGGGTATGTGTAACTATTGCCGAGCATGGATATTGGACTATGCGGCGTACACAAGGCCCCTGCTACAGGCACTGAAAGAAGCACAACAAGAACACAAACACATAGAATGGACAGAGGTGACGAACACAGCATTTAACTCACTAAAAGAGCTGATATCAAGCGCTCCAGTACTAGCAAACCCAGATTATGGGCGCGAGTTCTTCTTATTTTCACACTGCAAAGGAACATTGATGACAGCAGTACTGACACAAAAAACATCCTTAGGGCACAAACCACTAGCTTACTACAGCGGCACCCTAGACGCAGTAATGCAAGGTCATTTCGCGTGCGAGCAATCCCTAGCTGCAGCCGCGTTCGCAATTGAAAAAAGTGCCACGATAGTAATGGGCTGCCCGGTGACACTGTTCGTGGAACACTCACTTTTTGCAATATTAGAGCGAACAAAGAGCACATTGACAACACAACGCGCCACAGCATATGAGATAATACTGTCCAGCGCTAACATCCATATAGTAAGATGTAAAACAGTGAACCCAGCCACATTCATCACAGAGGCATGCACCATAGAGGACATGCAAAACCACAACTGCGCCACGTACACAGGTGACGAAAGTAAGGATCAAGTGATTTTTGAAAATGCCCTGACCGAGGGTGAGGTGTATTTTGTGGACGGGTCAGCATCAATAGACATGGAGACAGGAGAAAAGCATGTGGGTATGGCAGTGGTACGATTAGAGGAAGATGAATATGAGATACTAGTACAACACCGCCTCCCATCACACTATTCAGCGCAAGCAGCAGAACTAATAGCGCTAATAGAAGCATTGCATGCCGCCAAGGGGTGCGCAGTGACCATATATACAGACTCAGCATACATGACAACAACAGTTCACGGCGGGTTGGCCCGGTGGGGGCGGAGAGGGTTCCGACGAGCAGACGGAACGCCAGTCCAGCATGCAGAATTATTGAAAGAACTGATTGAGGCCCTGCAAGACCCCACGGCAGTGGCCATCGTAAAATGTCAAGCTCATACCACCAATACAGATTTTGTATCTTTGGGGAACGCGGCAGCAGACGCCGCTGCCAAAGCAGCTTCATATCTACAAAAAGGTGAAATAGGAGAGTACATGTTGCACCACACAGCAAGCCAAGAAGTCCCCACAGGATACAACATGATGTCCACACAGGAGATAATAGAGCTGCAAGAGGGAGCTAGTGCAGAGGAAAAATTGCTGTGGACTAAGAGAGGATGCAGCAAATCACCGACTGATTTATTGTGGCGACAAGAGAGTTCAGGAAAAGTGGTAATGCCAATCACGCTGTTAGAAATAGCATTTCAACAACTACACTTTCCTGCACACAACACAAAGAAACACATAATGGCAGAGATACAAGAAGATTGGTTTACACCTTGCCTCCAGGAACACGTCACAAGGTTAGCTCTAGAATGCACGACATGTCAAATTTACAACTCAGGTATGACATTGCGTACACTAAGGGGTACGATACCAAAACCAAGTGGCCCATTCAGAGAGCTCCACATTGATTATGTAGACATGGGAGAAAGGTGTAACGGGGCTCGATACATGATTGTGGTTGTATGTCCATTTTCGAGGTGGGTGGAGGCAGGCCCTTGTGCCCGCCCTGACGCGAAGGGCGCCGCGAAGTTCCTAGTGCGGGAAGTGTTTCCGCGCTGGGGAATTTGCGACGTTATTCGCTCAGATAACGGGACGCATTTTGTTAATGAACTCTTTAAAGAAGTGACTACATTATTGGGAATAAAGCACAAATTATGTTCGATTTATCATCCTCAAAGTAATGGCGTCGTAGAAAAGATAAACGGCCTGTTAAAAAGCAGATTATCAAAACTTTGTTTTTCCCTTAAAAAGACTTGGATGTACTGCCTGCCTTTGGCCTTGTTTGAGCTACGAAACCAGCCAAGTAAGGATCACCATTTGTCCCCGCACGAGATCGTCACGGGAAGAAGAATGCACACAGCGCATTCGCCTCTCCGTGAGCGTTCTGATGCACACAGAAGCGCAGCCATATTGGGGGAGGAGTTCACAGAATACCTGCGAAAATTGACACGGGCAGCGCGCGTAATTTCAAAGCAACTAGCCCCCCCCTCGACAAGAGAGGAGGGGAACGCGACTGAACCAAACGGTTTGCCTGAAAAACCACTACAGCTAATGCCTGGGGACCTTATATATGTTAGAAGTTTTGTGCGGAGGTGGAACGCACCACGCTTCCATGGCCCCTATGAGGTAGTGTTTTGCACGCCTACAGCAGTAAAGGTTAAGGGCCTGCGATATTGGGTGCATTTGACAGATGTACGTAAAGCTTACAGCGCTGCGGAGAGTGAGGTGCAGGATGAGGCACAGGCAACAGCGGACGATGAAGTTGTGCGGAATGAATGATTTGAATTTTGTGTGCTTCATGAGATGAACAGTGAACACAATTAGCGCGCAACAAATGTCCTGGACTAAAACATGTACACATGTATATGTAAATTTTCTTTTTACAATTTTTGAAAGTTTTGCGTGGGGTTCTTTTTTTCCTTCCTGTACTATTTAAGATGTTTTTTATTATTGTTGTTTTTAAAAAATGTCATGTTTTTTTATTATTTATATATATATATAGTAAGTTACGAATAATATTGACTGAAAGCTACCTTGTCTGTCAACAAACCCCCTTCCTCACCCAACCCTATATTTTATCACCGAAACGTTACAATGTGGAAATGCTTACATGTTTGTATTTAATGAACTTTTGTGTCTCAAACAGGATTTATCATGGCATCGAATGGGCAGCCTGCAACTAATAGATATGTTAGATTTAGAGAAATGTTAGTGGCTAGATTAACATATTCATTTGAATGTGGTTTATCAATGTGTGCTATCGTGTTCTTCATCTCAATGTTTTGTCTGGTGTTACACTGGATTATAGCGTTCATCTCTACCGAGATGAACGAGGGGGGAGGGGGGAACAACACCACCCTTGCTCCTGGAACGAAAACAATTCCGACTGTAGGTATCAAAGAAGGTGATTTCTTGATCTGGGATGGATCACACTTTGTGTGGGGATACTATACTACACCACCCACTGCTGTCCTCTCACAATGGAGAACCAAAAATGTAGATAATGACACAATGTCCCAACCTGGAACATACAACAACCACACGATCCCTCCCGCCCCAATTTCAAACAACGATCTCTTGTTTATTAATGAGGATGGAAAAGTGATTATGATGACAGAACACACGTCCCTATATGAAGAATTAGAAAAGGGGGGTGGGAGGGAGGAAGGGGGGCCTGGTTCTTCACCTCCTATAACGAGAAGGTACAGAAGAAGGGAGAAAAGTAGGCGGAGAAGAGAGACTGGTGGAAAAGGGTATGATGAGTATTATGGGCTAGGGCTAGACAAAATGGAAGACCCACGACACCCACACCAAGCAAATAAATGGTATGCAGATATGAGCACAACAGCCAAACAAACAACCAATGAGAGCTGTTATGTCTGCTCACTTATCCCCCATGCATCAGGCACACCTAAAGTATTGTTGCCACGAGAATTGCCCATTGTGGATGCCCAATGTCTCCTTCATCTCACGCTGTGTAGAATAAAGAACACTTTCCAAGCACACGATGTCTCTTTCAGAATGCTACAGAACAACAAAACGTGCTATTCGCAGGCGTCTGGAGTGATCTGTCTTAAAGAACCTTTCTTTGCAATACAAGGGACACTGTTTTCCGAAAACAAATGGAAAGACGAAGAAGTGCTGTGCAAGGCAGAAGCGCTGAAAGGTGTCCAACCGGACAAGTTGCGGTGGATGGAAAGAACGTGCTTGCCAATATGGAAAGAACACATCCCTAAACTAACATGGGTAACAGCGATGGAGAAACCCTTCAAGCTACAAAGTGAAATACAAAACGAACTATGTTTCAAGGGAGAAGGAAAAATGGCAATGGGAACGAACACGAACTGTAACGAAACTCTCACCATCCCGGATATGAAAAAAGGGACAGCAGCATTAATGGACACCTACTGGGTATGCGGAAACCAGGCGTACCTGCACCTTCCCCAATCATGGAGTGGTAGCTGCTCAATGGCCACCTTGCACTCGACACTAATGGTGATTCCAGAAAGCCATATTGACAGAAGTAACATGATGAAAGGAGGCTTGAACCAGAATGCAGCTTCTCCAACTACACAAGCGCACCTTTATGTCCTGTCCTCCGGGGGGAAGGAAGAAGAGCTCTCAAGAAACAAGCGAGCCTCGAACTACATATCACAAGCATCATCTGATTTATTGGCACAGATCCCAGACAAGTATCGCCTGTTCAGCTCCGTGGAAACATTCTTTGCTTCACTAGTGTCCAGTGTCCAAGCAAGAGCAAATGCAAAATGGCTCCAGATCACACGGTGGGAACTGATCCAGTTGGCCAATGACACTGAAGAAGGGTTCAACATAATAAAGGTGGAACTACGAGCTCTGCGATTAATGACCATGCAAAACAGGTATGTCCTAGACCTGTTAACAGCAATCGATGGAGGTGTTTGCCGAAAAATAGGAAGTGCATGCTGCACGTTCGTACCTTCTGAAGACGCAGAAAATGGGTCCCTGTCCCACGTTATTGAAGCAGTACATAACCTGGGCGAGAAGATGAAAATGGAAGGTGGAGCTGAGGATAGCTCGTGGTTCGACAATATCTTCTCCTGGGTTCCCTCATGGCTTGGAGTGACAATGAAGTTCCTGATACCAATAGTGGTGATCATCCTTGTGATGTTCTGCCTGTGCCAGGTGGGCCTCCGATGTTGTGCTAATGCAGTCCCTAACGGTGCAATGATGATGGTGACAATGGGCAACTCCGGTGGTACAATTAAAGCAACACAAGAAGTACATGTGCAGACAGGAACAGACAACACCCCCAGGTACCAGTTAGTGCCTATGTGCCGTGACAAGTACATAGTAGATAAGCTATGGCACACCACGATTAAAGAACCACGAGACGTAGAACTGGAATGGTATGAGGAGGTCTGGGTAGATCTGGAAGAGACCGGCGACTGTATATATTTGACATGTACACCAGACGAGTATGCTAGGAGAGGTGAGAGCTTAAGGGGGGTGTGCAGAGCATGGATGCCTATAAAAGGAACCCCTGCATGGGATGGTGCAGTGTTAGAGGAACAAGAATGTAGGAGATTGGAAGAGCTAAAGAAATTCGTTACTTTAAGTAACGAAAGGGGGGAAATGTAGGGGAGGACTGGCCGCGAGGCCCTCCTCACCTACAGCTTTCTCCCCAGGTGAGGACCATGACTCGGTGGACGCCCCCTCATGCCACCCGGGCCCAGGTGGAGGAGGATTCGCCCGCCGACGACATTGCCCACACGCACCTCGTCTTTGCATTTACCAAAAATCGAGTCAGGCCTAGATGCCATCTTGTCTAGCAAACACGGCGTGAGTTTAGCACACTGTAACGAGGCCCCCACCTTTGGAGGGCCTTTCATGCATCTCTGTCGCCTCAGCAGCACTGGCAGATCCGCTGCGAGCGCGTTCCCATGAGAAAGTCGGAGATGAGCTAAACCCGAGATGCCAACACGGCAACATTATATTAGTAACAATGTGATATTGCACCCCGTATGACCCGGACCGCAAGGCCGGGGTAGCGAGGAAAAAAGCTGAAGCATCACTATCTGAAGAAGGTAGAAAACAATTCAAGTATTGGTACTAATGAACTACCTCTGTTTTAAAATGTGAATAAGCCATAAAAATGTAACGTTATATGATATCCCTCCAGGTCTGGACTAATGCTGCTATAACCACGGAGAAAGATGTTGACCAAACGTATAACCTCTATCTGTAAAAGTGTTTTTTCCATAGTATGTAGAAACTGGAACTCATATATGTTTACTGAACCACCCAAAGTGGCAAGCATCAATCTCTGTAGGCCATAACCTAGATATCCCTCGTATAACGTCTAAATGTACATACAATACGCACACAATGTAATGAATGTAATGTTAGGCAATGAAAAGGTACTGGAATCGACTGTCTTAAAGAAATGTGTAATGAAATTGAAATATATATGTGTGTCTAAATAACGTCAAAATAAGGCAGAACAGTATAAAACTTCTGCATTTACTGATCAGCAACGCACGAGGAAAATACCTTTGTGGATATGCAAGGCCATTCCCTCTCCCACCCTACCAAGCCTGCAAGATAAAAAAGCTAAGACTTGTGCCGCGCTCCCTCACCTCCCCCAACCAAGCTGGCGTTACTTCAGAGGCCCCGGCGCCGCAACCAAGGCCATAGCCTGCCACCTGTGTTATTTACAGCACGGTAATAAACCCACAGATGAACCCACTGATCTACCAGCACCCTTTCATAAATCCCACGAACCCCCCAAGAATCCTGACCCCGTGTAAGGACGACCCCCATCATTGAGACAAGACACAGAGACCCATCTATATAATCACTTCTAACGCAGCAGACAGACATGTATCATTCGGCCCAGGCCCCAGAGCCCCGTCCTACGACCTAAAGTACCGGTCAATAGGACACAGGTAAATCTCACCCCAACCGATAACCACCAGACCTCTCACGAGGTGCATTCCTCATGTGTTGCGTTTATTTTATAAGATAAGCTACGGAACAATTTATTAGTGAACGTAAATGTCATTTTCTGAATAACTGCAGTGTGCATGGCCTAGGGCAACTAAGACAGGAAAGGTATTCATCATTGTCACAGGCTGCCCCAGCGCACCAACACCGCACGGATGACCTCAAGCCGGCCTGCCAGGCCCAACCCAACCCACGAGGCTGACCAGTGACGTCGTCTTGCCAAGACCAACCATGCTGCAGCAACACCTATAGTTAGTCGACGATACCCAATCCCAATTAACTTGTGCCCCCTATAGTGTTTAGGTGTTGATGACGTTTTCTGTATTAGAAATACGCCTGTCTTTGCTATTGTCAGACAGAGCGCTCTCGTAGGTTGCAGAGTTCTTTGCATGCCTTATCCTTGGATAAACTCCCACTTACGCTCACCCGCACTCTGTCTTGGTCTTATTCCCACTACGGGAGAGTCCCTTATTGTCTCTCATTGCGGGGAGGATCGTGCTGAATTGGGGGCGCTTCCCTTCACTATCCAAGACTTACAACTGGTGGATGTTTGGAGATGGCAGCACCCTCAAGAAAGAGATTATACCCACTTTTCTCATGTCCACCGCAGTCATTCCAGGATTGATTTATTTTTTGTTTCCCACTCCTTAACTCTGCAGGTGGCCGCTACCTCAATTGAATTGGCGGTGGTCTCTGACAACACTTCGATTGTACTCCGAATAGAAGGGCTCGCGCAGGGGGGGGGGGGGGGGGCTTGGAACACTTCCCTTTGGAAAGTGAATGATTCTTTGCTCGCCGACGCGGCGTTCAGCAGCTCTATTTCTGAACTCATTGCCTTGCATTTTCAAGAAAATCATGCAGGGGGGATGTGTCCATTGCGACCGTTTGGGACGCTTTAAAGCCTACTCTGCGGAGGGAAATCATTAGCCTGGCTTCTGCTAGGAAACAACTCTTGCGTTCCCAAATGAAGGCGCTGGATAAGGGCATGGCTGAGTTGGACTCATTGTACAAAACAGGGGGTGCCTGCAGGGTTTATAGACTTAAGTGGCCAGGGCTCAACTTAGAGCATTATGGGGATCCGATATTTCCTATAAATTGCTCCGGGCGAGGCAGTTCTACTTCAGTACTTCCAACAAGGCCTCCCGTCTCCTTGCATATAAATTGAAGTCTGAGAAAGCTAAAAACACTATTGCTGAACTCTGATCGTGCTGGTCACTTGATGGGGGATGAAGGCTCTAAACTACACATCCTTCTGGAATATTAGAAGTCCCTCTTCGCTGCAGATAGCTGGGATGTAGCAGTGCAAAGAGCCTTTATCAGAGAAGCGCGTTTACCCTCTATATCCATTGAAGCTCGTCACAAACTTGAAAGCCTGATGGTTTCCCAGATTCTACGCTCTCTCCCTAATAAGGCCCTGGTGCCGGATGGCTATTCCGCCCTCTTTTATAAGAAATGTATTGACCTACTCGCCCCCCCCCCCACTCTCCCCAGCTAGTTACCTTATTTAATAGCTTTGTCGACTCTGGTGCGGTTTCACTCTCCATGGTGGAATCCCTGCTTTCGCTTATTGGCAAACCAGATATAAATACCCCACCCTTAGTACATCATACCGCCCTATTGCAGTTATTAGGCCTCCCGAATCTACTCTCAAGTTCTTGCGGCCCGGGAAGACATCCTCCCGAGCATAATGCAGATGGATCAGACCAGGTTTATTCCTGGGCGCCAAGCCTTTGATAATGTCTGCAGAACCTTAGATGTGATTGAATATGCAAGGAGGGACAATCATGATTTGTCAGTACTATCTATTGAAACCAAAAAGGCGTTTGATTGCATGGATTGGACATACCTTTTGGAGGTGCTTTCGCTTCGGGCCACTTCACTAAAAATGATATTGGCCAACTTTGTTCACCCAAACACTTGTATAAAATTGAATGGGGCTCCGTCTGAACCACTTGCGTTGTCTAGGGGGCACTCGCCAAGGGTGCCCACTGTCTCTCCTATTTGCGCTATCAATGGAGCCTTTAGTGAATAAGGTCCAGCTAGCGGATGACATTTGCAGCATCACTATTGCAGGATATCAGCATAAGGTTGCCCTATATGCCGATGACTTACTTTTCTACATGCATAGGTCCCGGACTACTCTACCTCTGATAACTTTTATTGGAATCGTTTCATCTGGTCTTAAAATGATTTGCTCTAAAGCCACTATCCTCAACTTGTCTGTAGACCCCGACACGAAGTGGGAGCTCCAGACAGCCTTTGGATTTCAGTGGTCAGAGACGTCTCAGGTACCTGGAGGTTCAGATCACCTCTTCACATTCCCAACTGTACATACGTAATATCCCGGAACTTTTTTCCTCCTCCAAAGCAGACTTGGCTCTATCAGATATTTCCGGGCTGGGCCGAGTTGCAGCCGTCAAAATGACGTTATTGCCTAGATTACTGTACGTATTCCAGGCCTTCCCCGATTTAGGTCCCCAAACAGGCACTTAGAGATTTGCAATCATATCTTCAAGTTCATCTGGGACAAGAAATCCCTGAGGGTTGCCCGGTGCATGCTACTGATGGCAAGGAATAAGGGGGGTGCCTGGGAGTCTTACGCGGTACCATTAACCCCCCCTGTTCGAAAGATGCCAGAACCCTAAGCATTGGTTAAATATTGAGCAGTCTAGGAGCCAAGTTCCTCTACATGACTGGTGTGGGAGATCGCCTGTAATTCGCAAGAATGTGGCTGATGTCCTCCCATCAACTAGTCTTGATGGAATACTGGGACAAGGCAGGCCTAAAGGATTGAGGGACTACATTCCCCGCACCCATTTACACGTGTTTGGAACACCTCAGAATTTCCACCAGGCTGTCCACTGGTTCAGCAGGTGGGTGGAAGGAGGTTTGGAGTGCTTAGGGCAGCTCTTAGAATCCGAAGAACCCCTGACCTTGGATAAATATAAACAACTCTTCTTGGTCCGGGACATAGATAAGTACACCTATATTCAACTGCGTAACTGGACCTCTAACGCTAAAGTTTCACAAGGTGCCAAACGGGATACTACACTATTTGAAGACTTATTTATAGGGGATGCCCCCCCCGTAGGGTTTCTGCATTGTATCCTTAATGCATGCCGCTTTAAGACCCCCACATGCTTACATGTTGCGCTGCGAAGAGGAGATCAATACCCCCATTGATGATCTCTTGTGGTATAATGTGTGGAACGGGGCTGCTAAATCCTGCAGGTGTGTGCTAGTTCCAAATTACTATTTCGCTGGTACCTTACCCCCTTACGGCTTCACCGAATGAATCCTGCCGTTCCCAATTGCCGTTAGTGTTGTGCGCAGGCTTGTGGATCCCTCTACCATATTTGGTGGTCTTGCACAATAATTCAGATATACTGGAAGGAGGTTTTAGCCCAAACTAAAACGATCACCGATGTGGAACTTCCCCGGGAACCCTTGGTGCTACTTCTCAGGGACATAGATCTCAGGGGACACTACAGACCGTCTACCGCAATCTCCTGATTACTTACGCACTTTAATAGCTGCTAGGGTCGTGGTAGCGCCTAATTGGAAATTGCCTATAGCCCCAGACATCAGAGAATGGCGGCCTAAATTGTGGTTTATTCTAGCCGTGTGTAAGATTGAACCCGCCCAAAAAAGCGCGATGCCCACATTTCTGGCAGAATGGGCGCCCTTCCTGCAATATGTTACCGAGCATGATAATCCTGCTCTTATCATAAACCTCACGACATGATGTCTTTTACAGTACTCTGATGCTCTTGTTCTATGAACTTTATGCCTGATGGACAGAACTGCTTATTGGACTATTTTTTGCCCCATGTCCAGTGCTCTGGGACAGTATGGTTTATTTTATTTGTAACGCGCACATACAACGGTGTTTCGGAGCGTGTCTTAGCATGTTTTATGCATTATTTTTGTTTGGTCTACTCCCTGTTTTTTCCTCCCCTCTTTATGGATTTGGTTGTATATGCCTTATGAGGTTTGCTGTATTTAGCTTCTTGTTGGAGCCTTTTTCGTTTGTTGGCTCTACTGCATTGTTGATGTCTTATGTAACATTTCTGCTTCAATAACTGCAAAGCCGGCATTTTATTACAATATGATGTAAAGTCCCAATATCAATATTACAGAATTTGCAGGCATTTCCTTTACTGATAAGTTCCACTTCTTTTTTTGGGATAAGGTTAAATCTAAATCATACGGTTTTGATATATCATCCATCATGAAATCTTTCTAAATATGTTGGGATGGTGGCATATTTCTCATTAACCACTGCTAAATCTTTATAATAATGCATAGCCATTTTGTCTTATGTCTCACTCCAGTCCCACCAGCAGTTAATTTATATAACCAACGAATGCAATAATTGTTAAATCTTCACAAGACTCACAAATGCCTTACAACCGGTCATTGGTGACTGACATACTACCAAGAAGCCACCACTGAAACCTGCTCACTATAGGAAACAAATGAATCTACACTTCAACAACTGACATTCCTGTGTGGGTGTTTTCAAGTGACACAGCAGTGTATCAGTGTGCCACTGCTTAAAAGAATAACGTGCATAACAAAGCCTGGAAAAAAAAATAATAATAAAAATAAAAACACACATTTGAGGGTACAAACCACATAATTAAAGCTATAGTGAAAAATACCTCTCATCCAAACCCTTTGATACTTAAAATGAGTGCGATTGCTACTGGCACGTAATTTACAGATGGTCACCATTGTGGCAACTGTATAAAGTGCTGCACAGATAGATACTTGCATACTGTTCGTCCTTTTGTGTATGAGGCACAGTTTTGTGATACACATCTCCATGATTTCGTACAATCAGATACTCATGTGTACTGTTCATCTGGCATCTAAAGTTTTGCAGTGTTAAACATATCCCGTACAGGACTGAGTAGATCCAGTGTCTCAGTAATCAAATTATCCTGGAAAGAGTACTGTAAAAATTCTTGTGCGAGGGACTCAGAAGGTGCTCCCACAACCACTTGGTATTCATACACTAATTTAGACAAAAATGTATGCAACACCACTGTAAAAATCCACCATCTGTCACTTTAATATTCTGCTAATTTTTCTCATGGGTCAGATTGGTGCGGCCCACGAAGAGGTGAATTTGAATTCAAACCAGCCCACTGTAACCATAGTACAGCATTTTGACAGTTGCTTCCTGTGTAGGAGAAGCACACAGTGGGACGTTGACAGTCATCCACCAGAAGGAAGCAGGTCATAACTGGAGAGAAATAAGCTAAGACCTTCCCATTCGCTTTGCTTCAGAGCATAGGTGCTTTCCGGACACAGCAGGTATCCCCGAATGTCATTCTGTGGCAAGGATGGTTGGAACCTGGTGGACACCCAGACTTGGTATCTATCCCGAAAACTAAGAAGGATTTGAAACAACAAGAGCCTAACATACGCTGGAGGACAAAGCGAGCCAAATGGACTACAGAGCCAAAGCACATTTTCCGTGGCCTAGAGGAGCAGATTAGAACAGCAATAAGAAGACAATCTTCAATGCAATCACCCATTAACAAACTCCAGAACGAGTTAAAGCCCCAGAGGCAGTCAGATGATGGAATATCTTAGGTATATGTATACCACGAAAGGGTAATCCACAAGCCATTTGTAGTAACTAGGTACCTGAAGCAACACCCGGACCAGCAGGTAAGTTACAAGTAGGTTTATTGTAGTATGGTTGCCAGGAACAACATTGGCATGTCCCCTCAAGCCAGCATATCTCTAACTGTCAAGCATTGAACCTAGCTTCAGAGAATAACACCCAAACACTCCACTCATGCCGACATCACCACATTCCAAGTTACAGTGATGTCACCACCTCACCTCAGATGCACATTATAACACTTATCCATCCTTTCTTTTCTTGAACAAGAAGAAATTTCACTAAATCCACCCCTAACAAACCCCTACATAACACGTGTGGCCAGCACTTAATGTACCAATTTACCAACTCCACTGGCGACAAGAAACTGCCACCCGTAGCTTACCTATATCCCTGAACACTCCAGATTTATGACACTAGGGAACATGCTCAACCATAAACCATGGGACACAACAATACCTACATAGCACCCCCAAGAATTACTATCCAACTGTGCCACCAACTAGTTGGACAACATAACAACCCGTGTCAACCAAGACGCCCAACTCCAACTCCAATTCCACTCCTCCCTCTATAAACAAAACAGTGAGGAACCCAAGGCAATCTAATAAGGGCTAACTCCTCCCATAAACAGAACTGGAAAATACCCTCGAGAAACAAAAATAATAAACTAAGCACTTCCACCTGTTCCAAGCTTCCCCTTGGAACCTAGGTCCTGCCACGATCCAGCGTCCACACAGATAAACTACCCAACACGCCTAACCCTCCGTGCACAAACAACCTTCCGCCCTAGTCTGCCCCCTAGGACACCAGGGCTGCCACCCCCGGGCACGAACCCATCTTAACAAGAACAACCGCAGAACAGTTCACCACAGCACCCCTACAGGGCACCCCACCACCACAAGAACACCTAAGAATCACAAGCCAAAGGATTGCGCCAAAAAACCCACTGTAAACCAACACAACCGTGTACACATACCTCCTAGGACCCCTAGCCCAGCCAACTGCAGTACAACCACACACACACCATGGACCCCTAGTCAAGCCAACTGCACCACCGCAGTACACCCACACCATGGACCCCTGGTCCAGCCAACTGCACCATTGCAGCACACCCACACCTTGGACCCCTGGTCCAGCAAACTGCATGACCGCAGGACACCACAACACCACCAAGAACCCCTAGTCCTAGCCAAACTGCGACATTGCAGCAATACACCAACACTACCACTACGGACCCAGAGTCCAGTCCGACTGCCTATGTAGCAACACCTACTCTCACCACGTGGAGCACCTGGCTAAATGCCAACTGCATAACTCAGTATTCCACACCCTTGCGCCAACTCACACACTACACCCACACTGCCTTCACATTGACAACTGAGACAATATGAACGACAAAAGCCAATATCATTGCTACAGTTAAAAGTCTCTTAACATTTCACCAAGTGACTTCCCTCCCACCCCCCAAGCCACACACTCGCAAGTCTTTTTGGGAACCAACCCTTAGTTCACCCCACCCGCAAGTCCAGGTCAAAGACCAATCAGGCCACACCTGTAAGGAAAAATACATGTTAGTTTCAATGTACACTTAATTAAAACATAGGCACAATATCAAATCTCAAATGCATCCGCACCACGAGTCCCAAAACCCAACTAAAGCACACCTGCAAGAAGAACAGGTTAAGCAAGGAAAAATGCAATTAACAATGAAAAACATCATGAACACTCATTGAAATACACAAGGCCAAACACACACCCATACTGGCCCTACAGGAAACGCACATAAAACAGGCCACTACATCAACACCATACAAACCGGCCCGACAGAACTGCAGCCTCCAACTGTCCCCACAGAAATAAAAGTAGTCAATCACGAAGCGCTGCTCACAAAAACGACACAACTCTTCCGTCGATTCAACAAAAATACTTTATATGAAGCACCGGTAACGTTAGGCAAAGTGAATCTTCACACACGAATAATGGAGTTATATGGTCCTCACTCCAAACGTTCTGCCCTTCGGAAGGGAAAATCCGCTCCTGCTCTCCTTGACTCTTCCCCATGCACCACAACTGTGATCCGTTCCAAACAGGATTGCCACTTCACTGCAAACGTTCTGCAAGTCGTAAGGGGAAAGTCCGCTCCTGCACTCCTTGACTCTCCCCCCATGCAACACAACTGCGATCCGATCCATAATGGATGAAACAGCACTGTTGTCAAGAACTGGACAGGCTTCTCTGCCTTCCGGCTCCGACGTAGCCACGAGCGTTCTATGCGTTCCAGCGCCCCTTGACTGAACGCAATGACTACACGACATCATTCCGCCTTGGGCACTACAGGGGATGGAAGTCCGCTCCTGCTCCCCATAGTCCACTGCGACCTCCAAATGCACCAGCGCACAGGGAAACCACATCCGAGGCGCCTTCTGTCCCCACTGCCAACCGCGTAGAGAACACGGGCTGGAACAATGCGCGGGAGCGAAATCGCTACATCCAGCACCACCCGGCTTGCTGGCCCGCTTCAACGCACCTCTCCATACCCTGCACACAGACATGTATGCTCGCCAGCCACTCGGCCCACACAGCCAAGCAAAGCCAAAGGCCACTGTGCTCCCGGACACAAGCCAACGCTGTCTCCTTGCCAGCGTCGCACAGCAAGATGCTCCCCTGCACCGAACTGCGCACTGACCCTGGCAAAACCATAAGAAGGCTGAAGCGCAGAGGACCTCCTCAGCTGAGGCACTCGACCAGATGCCCCTCCATCACCGCACACCGGCACGTGTGCCGACCAAATCCTTATCAGCACCACCCGGCCTGCTGAAAAGATATCGGCAGCCCAGTTAAAACAGCACTGGACCCAAGACTGCTGACAGCTTCTTCATAGGACATGAATTCACTGGAGGGCAATGTTTCCTCATTCCGGACTGTCCCCTCCACGACAGGATCCCATCCTCGTCGCCAGTGTGGTAACTAGGTACCTGAAGCAACACCCGGATCAGCAGGTAAGTTACAAGTAGGTTTATTGCAGTATAGTTGCCAGGAACAACATTAGCATGTCTCCTCAAGCCAGCATATTTCTGTCAACAATGGAACCCAGCTCCAGAGAATAATACCCCAACACTCCACTCATGCTGACATCACCACATTCCAAGTTACAGTGATGTCACCACCTCACCTCAGATGCACATTATAACACCATTCCACGTCACAATCAACCCAGCTCCCGTTCATTACAAACAAATATTGGCAACGCAAAGACATTTGGCTTTCGTGTAGGCATGGGGAAAAGGCATTTGCCAGGCACTGCCATAGTGGTATTAACGGGCTATCAAATGTAGCACCTGGAAAACAGCTAGTGCCTAGGCATATAACAGTTCCCGACAAAGCCTAAAAACGTATACACAAGCCAAAACTGTTGGCTTTGTCAATGCTTGCTTTAACAGGACTTCAGTGAAGTGCACGCATAGTGCTTATAAATCGTGAGGTTTAAGCCAGCCCTGCGTCCAGTATTTATATTGCACCAGTAGCACATTTGTAGATGCGATTAAGTTATTAATATTCAGAAGACAACTTTGATAAAACACTGGCAGGCACTTGGCGCACAAAGCTTGATGGCAGGGCTTGACCAAGCTAGCTCAAAGAGATACCAGGAGGATGAGTTAAGGGCTTGGAGAGCAGGAATGGCCAAAGGCAGTCAATAGGTCATACAAAACCAAAAAAACCTGACAAGCTTTGTGTCCCTCCTCATATGCCATTTCTCCCTAGCTGTACTCCACTGCAATAGTTTGGGCTCAGAGGTGGCACTGAAAGCCAGAACTAAAAAAGGGACCAAATGGGACCCATAAACTCATTTAGGAGCCACCAATAAAATAAAACACTCACACAAATGACAAGATTTACATCCAACACTGTTTCATCCCAAAGATCTAGTTTTCTACTCTCATGCCATGGTCACAACCCATGCAGTAAAACCTTCATTTCAGGGCAAAACAATTAACAATTGCAAGAAGAAAGTGAAATACCCCCAATACCATCAGACATGACGTCAACCGCCAACTAACTAAAGTACAATGTCTGACGTGAGGGAATAAGGACAGAAAATGCAAATGTGTTTGTGCACCAGTTGACGTCACACCACGCCATGCCAGGGTGGAGCTGTCATGCAAGGTTGGGCTCAGGAAGCTCCTTCACAGCCGTACCCCTATTCACAAAAATGTAGGGACACAGACCGATCTTCAAGTGCTAAATAACAGACACACAGGCGGGTTTGTTATGGTCACAAGCATAGGACAGAAGTTACAGGGCAGTTAGCCGGAATAAATGAGGAACATGTGGGCAGGTGGAGGACACGTCGGGTCAGACTACAAGACAGGCAGTCGAGGGTGTAGTTAAAGGCTAGCCTAGCAGTCAGGAGCCCTTGCAACGGAGGCCCAAAGCGCTCAGTTTTGACACACACATATGGGCTGCCCGCGGCACTCACTTGGCCATAGCGAGGTAGGCATCCGTCCGCTCAACGACTGAGGCAGATCCGTCCTCTAGCGTCTCCAGCAGCGGCTGCAAGTTGGCATCCTCCGTGCGCGTCATTGTGCACAGGGGTTCTGCACGCAGAGAGGGAGTCGCGTTAAAACTGGCGAAGGAGACGGCAGAATATGCGATTACTGAGATCAGGGGGAATGGGGCGCGATAAACAAGTTGCTCGGTCTGATCGCATCTGGTGGGGGCAGGGTTACATCCACAAGGGGTTCCTATACCCTGGCGGCTGGCAGCGTATCACCCGGGAGTAAAGCTAGGTTCCGGGTTTGGCGGGAGCTGATGCTAGTCGGTGCACTTTTCGCGGGTCCTGCGCTTAGATCTCCCAGCCTCGCCTCCTTTTCCCCGCGCTCTTTAGCCTCCTCCCCTTCTCCGCCCGGATAAAATGGCGCTGCGCGAATGAACGTGTGCAGGGCGGACAATCGAGTAGGAAGAGGTCGAGCGAATATTCATCTAACAACTTGACATCTTTCTACTCGATTGTCCGCCCTGCACACGTTTTACTGTGGAACTGCGCTTGTGCCGCTTGCTCTCTATTCTAGATCGAAGTATCGAACCTAGAGTTCCGTGGCTTGTCCTGGCTGCAACGACGCTTGCCATTTGGCAAGTATAATCGTTGCTATGTTCAACCAAACAAAAACTATTGAAGAAAGGATATCATATAACGAAACAAACAATATGCTCTCAACATTTTAGGTTGCCAGGGCAGGTGAAATTCTTTACGTCTGGTAAATAATTATTTTGAAACACGTGGGACGGAGATGCCAGAGAAAGGCGGGAGAACTGAATTTTACCATTGGATTGCATTGGGGGGGGGGGTTATTTATTTATTTATTTCATTTATATAGCGCGCAAAAGGTATCCAGGTGCTTAAATTTAAGAGATTGGTTGCAGTGCTTCAGGTTACAGAAAGGAAGCGCAGGAAGTGATTACATCATAGAGGAACATACAGAAGTAATACATTACACGCAAACTGCAGAAGAGAGTTCAGAATGCGCAGATACATGGTGCCTAACCCCATGTTGTAGGGCGGCAGCAGCATACAAATGAAAGAGTCAATTAGGCGGCAGCAGACATGCCAACCCTCCCGATTTAGGCGGGAGACTCACGATTTTTAAATGAAAAATATTACAAAATATTGCAATTTTTCACGTTCTCCTGTCTATAATAATTCTATCCCCAATGCATTCCTATGGGGAAATTAATTTCTGCCGAATTCTCTCGTGAACTCTCCCTCCCAGGTGCCTCAGAATGTTGGCAAGTATGCAGCAGATACATGGTGCTTAACCCCATGTTGCAGAGCGGCAGCAGCATACAAATGCAAAAGTCAAGTAGGTGGCAGATACATGGTGCCTAAGCCCATGTGCAGGGCGGCAGCAGCATACAAATGTAAGAGTCAATTAGGCGGGCACTATTCAGGCTTGGAAGAAAGGGATGAGGGGAGGGGGAGAAGAAATAAGGCGAAGCAGGGGGAGAACATCAAGGGGGCCAGAAGAGGTGGGGTACACAACAACATTTGCAGGGGGTTGGGGCACACAACAGCACGGGGTGGGGGGCACACAGCAACATCAAGGGGGTGTTGGGGGCACACAACAACATCACGGGGGACAATAGGGGTGGGGGCACACAGCAACATCACAGGGGAGCAGGGGGTAGGGGGGCACACAGCAACAGCACAGGGGACCAGAAACGGACAGGGAGCAGACAGGGGCCTGGAGTGGGCCTTGTGAGGAGGGCTGGCCAAGTCTCCCGGCTTGCAATAGGCTGTAAAGTGGAGAGCAACAGCCAGTCCAAGGCCACAGAAGGAAACAGCCGCAGGCAGTCCAGTGCCAAGGCAAAGGCGGCCATCTTGAAATGGCAGTTGCAGAGGCGAAGATAAGGAAGACGGCTTCCAAAGGCCTGATTGTCAGCAACGTTTCCCCCAAAATGCACACACACGATCACAGAGAGAAGCGCTGCAAAATGCGCTCATGAATCATTAATTAAAAATGAAATAATTATTGTGCGCGTGAGTTGCAGGGGCCCCAGGGGGCTTGCCTATTTAGCTGATCATGTGGGCAGACAATGGAGGGCTGTAGTAATATATATAGCGCTTTATGGTATTTATAGCGCTTTAGAATATACAGCGCTTCACTAAATGTTGAAGGCAAGCGTCCCCAGATAGCACGATCTTCCCCACAATGAGAGACAATAATGGACTCTCCCAGGATGGGAATAAGGCCAGGACAAAGTGCGGGTGGGCTTAAATGGGAGTTTATCAATCAGAATAAGGCATGCAAAGAACTCTGCAAACTCTGAGAGCGCTCTGCCTGACAATAGCAAAGACAGGCGTATATATTTACAAAAAACGTCATGAGAACCTACATGCTATAGGGGGCACAAGTTCGTGGGGATTGGGTGGCGACGACTAGCTATAGGTGCTGCTGCGATGTGGTTTGCTGTGGCTGGAGGACGTCACTGGTTACCCTCGTGGGTTGGGCTGGGCCTGGCAGGTCAGCTGGGCTCATCCGGATTGTGTTGTTGTGCCAACCGTGACCAGCGTCAGAGATGAATGTCTTTCCTCACTTTCTGCCCTAGGGCCACGCACACCGCAGTCATTCAACATTGCAATATTATCTTCTTTGGTAAATCTTCCAATAGGTTATTCTACAGGTTAATGCAACACAGGAGGAATGCACCTAGAGTGGGGTCTGTTAGTGATTCATCAATACATGGTTACCATCGTCCTGTTGACCGGGTATCATAGGTCGTGGGGTTGGGTCTCGGGGCATGGGACAGGCGGTCCGTGTTATCATGTCTTGTTAGAAGTCATTATGGATGTGTTCCTGTAATGTTACCATAATATTGGGTGTCCTAATTTTACAGGGGCCATTAACCTAAGGTGAGCCGGTGGGTCGTGGAGCCTAAGAAAGGGCGCCTTTGGATCTGTGTTTTAAGGCCGGGGTTTACTGCTGGGTTGTAAATAGTTCAGGTGGCAAGCCGTGGCCTTGGGTGCTGCGGGGGAATCTAAACGCTTGAAGCGGCTCCAGCCGAATTGGGGGAGGTGGAGCAGCGTGGCACAGGCCTCTGCTTTTTCGTCTGGCAGGCTTCACTGGGAGGAAGGGAGAATGGCCTTGCATGTGCTCACAAAGGTATTTTCCTTGTGTGCTGCAGATTTTAGGTGGACGAGACATAAACATTCATATAATATACAATACTCATTGAGTCTTTCCAAAGCTCACGTTTTGACATTGCTAGTGCCATCCATATGGCCAATTTGAGCACATTACTTGTACACTACGTTTTTAACAACTACAACATTTTGTTATATGCTTATACATGCGCGGTAAGTGAGGTAGTAGTAAGGTTGGTGGAGCATGCAGGAACAACCCGCCAATGAGACTGACGGTAGTGGCACATAGTGGGCTTAGACACACATATGGTGCATTTTCGTGCACCCCTTACATGAGCCCTCACTATGGTTACATTTGTCTTCCTTTGCACTCTAGCAGCATTAGTTCAGTTTTGGCGCGGGACCGTGGGGTGCAGTCTTCTCGATAACACACATAACGTAAAAAAAAAGCCGGGACGCTTTTACCATTTGCGCATAGCTACAGGGATGTGGGTGCTTCATCCCTAATATCATATGAGCACACATTCTGCCATTTTTATAGATTCTACAGGTTTTTTAGTCAGAGAGGTTGTGGAGAGAAAGCGTTCATCACAGGTGGTTTGCTCATTAGTATTTGGGGACTCTGCTTTTGTCAGGGGACCATTTTACAGTTCTTTTCCACCCATGCCCTGCTGGCCGGGTCATGCTGGAAACAGCGATACACTGCGGAAGGTGAAATGTTACAGTGTTGGTATCTAACACTAGCTCATGTCCGTCTGTTCGTGGGAACGGGCTCTCAGCGGATCTGCCAGAGAGCTGTGGCCACAGGGATAATTGAAACTCTCCAAGGGTGGGGGCCGTGCTGCGGTGCACAGGGCTCAAACCATCTTTATTAGACAAAATGGTTTCCAGGGCCTAGCTAAATTCAGCAGGTTTGGTCAATGTCGACAGCCAGTGGCCCATCCACCGCCTGGGCCCTGGTGGCAGGAGGGGCCCCTGACGAGCCATGGACCTCACTGGGGGAGAGGATGCAGGGGAGGGGGGTCTCTTGGACCAATCCTCCCCTACATTTCCCCCCTTTCGTTACTTAAGTAACAAATTCTTTAAATCCTCCAATCTCCTGCACTCTTCCTCGTCAATTATTGCGTCATCCCATGCAGGTGTGCCTTTTATGGGCATCCATGCTCTGCACACCCCTCACAGGCTCTCACCTCTCCTAGCATATTCATCTGGGGTGCAGGTCAGGTATATACTCCGCTCTCCCCTTCTAAGTCCACCCACACCTCCTCGTACCATTCCAGTATACGGGGCTCTTTAATGGTAGTATGCCACAATTTATCTACTATGTCTTTGTCGTGGTACCTGGGCACTATCTGGTATCTTGGCGTGTCATCTGTTCCTGTTTGTACCTGTACTTCCTGCATAGTTTGTATTGTACCACAGGTGTTGCCCATTGTCACCATCATCATTGCACCATTCGGCACTGCGTTACCACAACATCGAAGACCCACCTGGCACAGGCAAAAAATAAAAAGGAGGAACACTACAGCCGGCATCAAAAATTTCACAGTCATTCCCAGCCACGATGGAACCCAGGAGAAGATATTGTCGAACCATGTGCTTTCTTCTGCTCCACCTTCCATTCTCATTCTTTCTCCTAGGTTATGTACTGCTTCGATCACATGGGACAGGGAGCCGTTGTCTGCGTCTTCGGAAGGTACGAAAGTGCAGCAGGCACTTCCAATTTTTCGGCAAACACCTCCGTCCATCGCTGTCAACAGGTCCAAGGCATACCTGTTTTGCATGGTCATTAGCCGTAGTGCTCGCAGTTCCACTTTAATTACGTTAAACCCTTCTTCAGTATCATTTGCCAGCTGGATCAGCTCCCAACGCGTGATTTGGAGCCACTTTGCATTTGCTCGAGCCTGGATGCTTGGGATGAGTGAGGCGAAGAACGTTTCTGCAGAGCTGAATAATTGATATCTATCCGGGATCTGTGCCAGCAGTTCTGATGATGCTTTTGATATGTAGTTCGATGATCGTTTGTTTCGGGACAGCACCCCTTCCTTGTTCCCGGAAGACAGGACATGTACTTGTGACTCTGCAGTTGGCTGGGCCGCACTCTGTTGGGTGTTTCCTCGCGTCTTCTTGCTCCCATCAATGTGGCTTTCCGGGATTACCATTAGTGCGGAGTGTAGGGTGGCCAATGAACAGCTGCCACCCCAGGATTGTGGGAGGTGTAGGTATGCCTGGTTGTCACATACCCAATAGGAGTCCATTTGGGCCGCTGTCCCTTTTCTCATATCTGGGATGGTGAGGGTCTTGTTACAGTTCTTGTTTGCCCCCATGGTGGTTCTCCCGTCTCCCTTGAAACACAGTTCATAGTTTAGTTCTTTCTGCAGCTTGAAGGGTTTTTCAATGGCCGTTACCCAAGTCAATTTTGAGATGTGTTCCTTCCATACTGGTGTGCATGTTTCTTCTATCCATTGCAGTTTCTCTGGCGCCACACCCTGCAGTGCTTCAGCCTTACACATTATTTCTTCGTCCTTCCACTTGTTGTCTGAAAAAAGTGTCCCTTGTATTATAAAAAATGGCTCCTCCAGACATACCACTCCTACTGCCTTCGGATAACAAGTCTTCTCGTTCTGCAGCATTCTGAAAGTCACCTCATGTGCCTGGAATGTGTTCTTAATTCTGCACAACGTGAGATGAAGGAGACACTGGGCATCGACAATAGGCAACTCTTTGGGTAATACTTTCGGTGTACCTGAAGCATGGGGCATGAGGGAGCAGACATAACAGCTCTCATTTGTTGTTTGCTTAGCTGTTGCACTCATGTCCACATACCATTTATTTGTCTGGTGGGGGTGTCGTGGGTCTTCCATTTTGTCTAATCCTAACCCATAATACTCATCATACTTCCTCCTCCCCGCCTCCCTTTTCCGTCTGTTATTTCTTTTTCTAAGGTATTTCCCAGCTACATGGGCGATGGACAGTGTGGGCCACCCTTTCTCCCTCTCGCCCCCCTTTGCCCAATCATCATATAATATTTCATATCTCACTGTCATTTCTTAATTTTCTTTCTTCATGCTATCTAACAGTGTGTTTTTTGTTACGGGAGCGGGCCGGCTGGTGGGGGTGTTATATAACCAGGATATAGCAGAGGGGTTACGATCATTTAGACTGCGGGCATTGTAATTAGATACTTTTGGCGGGGAAGTTGTGCTGTTTTGCATATTTCCCTGCAGACCTTCATTTTGCGAGATAGCAACATTGGATGGTGTCGTGTAATATCCCCATACCAGTTTAGTTCCATCCCATACCAAAAAATCACCTTCTTTAGTATTTGCAACTGCTGTTTCATTTGTCACATTAGTCCCGTTAATTCCTCCCCCCTCGTTCATCTCGATAGAGATGAACGCTATGAACCAATACGTAACCAGGCCAAACATAATTGTAAAGAATAATGTAATGCAAACAGACAACCCACACTCATACGAATATCTACATCTCTCAGCTAAAAATTCTCTATATCTAATAAATCTATCCGTTGCAGGCTGCCCATTAGTTGCCATGGTAGTTCCTGTTTGAGATATAAAAGTGCATTAAGTGCATGCATGTAAACATTTTTGTTGGCACTACCAGTGCCAAGATATCATGGAAGGGGGATAGGATTGGGTAGGGGAGGGGTGTTGGGATGTACAGAGAAGGGAGCATACAGCATACGTATTCTTCACATTATTATTTATACATAAATCCATATATATATTTTTTTCAATTCTTCAACTTTATCGATAACCTGTAATATAATGTTTCTCGTTAACAATTTTCTCTGTCAGGTACACTTCTTCCACTCACATGTTCACATTCACTCGCCATTTTCATTTGTGTTGTTTGCTGTTGTCTGTGCCTCCCCGTCCACCTCTTCCTGCACACTATTATATGCCTTTCGCACATCCGTCAAATGTATCCAATACTTGAGCCCCTTAACTTTTACAGCCGTAGGCGTGCAAAGTACCACTTCGTATGGTCCGTGGAACCGTGGCGCATTCCACCGGCGCACAAAGCTCCGGACATAAATGAACTCTCCCGGCATCAGTTGTACCAGTGTTTCATGTTCCGTAAGGGACTCCGTTGTGTTCCCTTCTTCCCTTGTGAATGGTGGTGAGAGCTGCTTTGATATTGCGCGCGCTGCCCTAGTTAGCTTTTTCAGGTATTCTGTGAACTCATCTCCCAATATCGCAGCGCTTCTGTGCACGTCTGAGTGTTGGCGCAGTGGGGAGTGTGCTGTGTGCATTCGTCTCCCGGTCACGATTTCGTGCGGGGACAAATGGTGGTCCTTGCTTGGCTGATTCCTCAGCTCAAACAGCGCAAGGGGAAAACAGTAAATCCAGTTTTTCTTTAATGAGAAGCACAATTTGGACAATCTCCCTTTTAACAGTCCGTTCATCTTTTCTACCACGCCATTACTTTGAGGATGATAAATCGAGCACAATTTATGTTTTATTCCCAATAATGTTGTCACTTCTTTGAAGAGCTCGTTCACGAAGTGAGTGCCGTTGTCTGAGCGAATTACGTCGCAAATTCCCCAGCACGGGAATACTTCCCTTACTAGGAACTTTGCAGCGCTTTTAGCAGCAGGTCGTGCACATGGACCTGCTTCCACCCATCTCGAGAATGGGTATACAACCACAATCATGTAGCGTGCCCCATTACACCTTTCCCCCATATCCGCGTAGTCTATGTGCAATTCTCTGAAGGGTCCTACTGGTTTTGGAATTGTTCCACTGAGTGTACGTAACGTCATTCCAGAGTTGTATATCTGGCACATTGTGCACTCCATTGTCAATCTTGATACGTGCTCCTCGAGACAAGGCACTAACCAGTCTTCTTGTATCTCTGCTGCAATGTGTTGTTTGGTGTTGTGTGCTGGAAAGTGTAATTGCTGAAACGCTATTTCTAATAGCTTGACTGGCATTACCACTTTCCCTGAGTTATTTTGTCGCCATAATAAGTTTGTTGCTGACTGGCTACACCCTCGTTTTACCCACATCATCTTTTCATCACCACTTGCTCCTTCCTGTAGCTCTAGTATTTGTGATATGGGCATCGCATTGTATCATTCTGGGAGCTCTTTGTTTGTCTTGTGTTGTAGCATGTACTCACCTGTTTCATGTTTTTCAAAGTATGAGGCTTCCTTGGCAGCAGCTTCTGCTGCTGCGTTCCCCAAAGACACAACGTCTGTGTTGGACGTATGTGCTTGGCACTTCACCACTGCTACCACTGTTGGATCTTTTAGGGCCTCAATTAACTCCTTCAGTAATTCTGCATGTTGCACTGGGGTCCCATCTGCTCTTCGAAACCCCCTCCGCCCCCACCTTGCCAGACCTCCATTTACTGTTGTCGTCATGTAAGCTGAATCTGCGTATATTGTTACTGCACAACCTTTAGCTGCGTGTAATGCTTCTATTAGGGCAATGAGTTCCGCTGCTTGTGCTGAGAAATGTGATGGAAGGCGATACTGCACTAGTGTCTCATACTCACCTTCTTCTAATCTCACCACTGCCAATACTACATGTTTCTCTCCCGTGTCCATGTCAATCGATGCTGACCCATCCACAAAGTACACCTCCCCCTCGCTCAGGGCATTCTCACACACCACTGTGTCCTCCCCTCTTTCCCCTGTGTAAGTCGCACAATCGTGTTCCTGCATGTCCTCCAGTGTGCATGCTTCTGTAATGAATGTTGCCGGATTCACTGTCCTGCATCGTACCACATGGATATTGGCGCTGGACAATGTTATTTCATAGGCAGTTGCTCGCTGTGTGGTCAGTGTACTCTTTGATCTCTCAAGTATTGCAAATAATGAGTGTTCCACAAACAATGTGACAGGGCATCCCATTACTATTGTGGCGCTTTTCTCAATTGCGAACGCGGCGGCAGCGAGTGATTGCTCGCACGCGAAATGTCCTTGCATCACTGCATCCAAGGTGCCACTATAGTAAGCCAATGGTTTGTGTCCTAGGGAAGTCTTTTGTGTCAGTACAGCTGTCATGAGTGTCCCCTTGCAATGTGAGAACAGGTAAAATTTGTGTTCATAATCAGGATTGGCGAGTACTGGAGCACTCGAAATCAACTCTTTTAGTGACTTGAATGAGTCACTCATCTCGTCTGACTATTCTATTTTCCTGTTTTCTTGTTTGCCTCCTTGAGTGCGTGCAGTAATGGTCTGGTGTAGGCTGCATAATCTAATATCCATGCTCTACAATAGTTACACATTCCCAAGAATTTCTGCATCTCCTTCACTGTTGTGCGTTCTCTTACTGATCTTATTGCTTCTACCCCATCAGGGATTATTCTTTTTCCGTCTTTTGATATCAGCTGTCCCAAGTACAGGACCTCTTTCTGACAGTATTGTAGCTTTTCCTTGTCCACTTTGTACCCCTTATTTGCCAGCAGCGACAAGAGTGTTACTGAGTCTTTTCTGCATGTTTCTTCATTCTGTGCGCAGACAAGCAAATCGTCTACGTACTGAATGATTGTGCTTTCAACTGATAAATTACCGAGGTCTTCGTGTAGTATGCGGTTGAATATGCTTGGGCTCTCACAGTATCCCTGTGGTAATCTGCAATGTTCATATCTCTTTCCCCCCAATGTAAATGCTGTCAGGTATCTGCTTTCTTCTGCCAAGGGGATGGAGAAGAATGCGTTTTTCAAATCGATCACTGTGAAATGTGATGCCGTTTTTGGGATACTGCATAATATTGAAGCAGGGTTCGGGACCAAAGGGAACTCTTTCTGTATGACGTCATTTAGGGGGCGTAAATCCTGGATCATCCTCCAAGCCCCTCCCTTTGCTTTTTTGATCGGGTAGATACATGTGTTACATGGGGAGTTTGAAGGCACTATTATCCCCTGTGCTAGCAATGCGTTATTGTCTCTTTTATCCCTTCCTCAGCTTCACGGGACAATGGATATAGTTTCACTCGGGGTAGAATTGCCCCTTGTTTGAGCTTTATTACCACTGGCGTCACTCCATGCAACAACCCCACATCATGGGGGCCTGTTGTCCACAAATTGTTTGGCACCAGTCGCATGTCATCATCAAAAAATGACGGTGGTGTTCCCACCACTGCCATCAACTGGACGGGAATTTGTCTAGCTTGAATCAAAATGTCACAGGGCATTGCTATTTCCATTATTATTTCGCCATCACTTTCTGAGTCGGAAAAGAGATCCTCATCAGATAAATCTCGCAGGGAAATGTTGGCATTGATGCACAGTACTGTGCGCCATTCACACCCGTCTATGTCCATCCCAATCACAGCGATCCTTTTCGCTGACACCTGTACAGCATGCAAGTCTAATGATACCACCGATCCTGGTGCTATGTCGGGGCGAACTATTGGGCGGAAGATGAATTCCGCGGGTATTCTCCACTCCAGCTTTTTTAGCTCAGGCACTACTCGGGCCAGTGTTTTTAAACCTTCAATGAACATTCTTTCGTCCACTGGCAGGCCACATATTTCCGGAGCAGTTGTTTGAGCCTGTACTACCAGCATTACGCGTAATGGGCATATTCCTTGTGTTGAACGCACTATTCCTCTTTCTGTGAATGATATTGTCATGTTAAGCTTGCTAAGAAGGTCCCTCTGTAGCAAGTTTATTGGCGATTGTTCGTAATAAAGTAAGGGTGTTTTTACATTTTTACCCCCCACTGTCACATCCAAAGCTTCTGTATAAGGAACTTCAATAACAGCCCCAGAGAACCCCTGCGTCTCTAACTTCCGGTTAGATAACGGAAACCGGCCCTCCCTAATGCATGATTTCTCCGCTCCTGAATCCACCATGAATATGAACTGCTTGTCTCCTATCTGCGCCCCTACCAATGGTTCCTCTGCTGCATCGTAGGTGGTAGATAGGACAGGACACGCAAGTGTTCTCTGTGGGCTGTCCTATGCGGGGTGTCTCATTGCCCCTCCTTGGTTGAACACACTCCCTGAGACTACTGATACACCACTATAGGGGGCTGGTGCTGGGGCTCCATTTGCTGTTGTCGCGAAAGGGTTGCCTGGGGTGTAGTGCATAGTGTCATTGTTCTGTGGGTGATTCTGTGTTCTGTATTGGTGTCCCTGCCGTTGCTCAGGGTACCCCTGCCCTGGGTCCCTCTGTTGTTGTCCCATTGGGAGACCATATGGGCTCCCCAGATGAGGATGGCCATAGTGTTCTACCTCTGGAAATCCGTTGTTTTGTCTACTCCTGCACTCTCTGGAAAAGTGCCCCCACCTCCCGCAGTTCCAACAACTTCCTTGCGCACCTCTGGGACCCTGCCATCCGTTTCTTCCCATTCCCCCGTACCCTTGGCCACCCCCTCTTCGACCCCTGTACCGACCTCGTCCCCCTCGAGGGGCCCACTCTTGCCACTGCGGACCTCCACTCTGCTCCTGCTCGTTCCACTGTCGCTGCCCTGCTCCTGCCCAATTAGTTGCCATCCTCCCTTGTATTGCTACCAGCCCCTCCTCCTCCTCATCTCCCTCCCTGCTGTGTGGGAGCGCGGCTACTGCTGCGGTGACCTTCACCAGCTTTGTTTGTACTAGTTTCGCCTCGTCCGCCAATCTTCTCTGCGCCACCTCCTTTTCCCTCTCTTTTATTCGTTTGCAGTGGTGAACTATTATGCTCTGAATTTCGGGCCATCCTTTTGCTTCAATACCTGCTATTTTGTCAAGTGCTTTTTGCACCTCTTTTGGGAGCCCCCTCTTTATTATGAAGCAGAATAATGATGTTGATTGATACCAGGGCGTGCCCGTTTCTGCTCTCCACATCTCTTGGACCCGAAAAATGTAATCCATAGCATCTTCCCCATCATTCATTGTACATTGCATTACTGACTGCAAATCTGGGGTATCTGGAAACGTTTCCTGCAAGGCATCCCACACCCTGGCACGTACTGTGTTAAAAGAGGCACCGTCATGGCGATCGCAATCTAACGTTACTCCCGGGAAGCCAGCTTTTACCCATACTCTGTCAGCCTGATCCCCAACTGCTGATACTAGAAAACTCTTCACGTTGCCTATGGCTAGAGGTACCCCGGCTGTGTGTTTCTCAAAGGCATATATCCACTTGCTTGCCCCTCCTGATAGCGGGGGCAATAACTTTAACAAATTGGCCTTATCCATCTGAGCCCAGGGTATGTAATTCGGCCTCTCTCCTCCCCTGTGTATTAGTGGGAGTTGTAACTTCCCTTTTGTCGTTGTATCTGTACTCACCTTCATTCCTGATTTTCCTAATGATGCCATTTTTCCCAACCTGTTCCTTAATCGCCCTGTCCACTCATCATCCATCGTTCTCATTGAGCATGCGCCATCCAACCCCTCACTTCCCCCTCCTATTGCCATACTTAGCCTTTCACCTTCCTCTAAATCATCCCCTATATCACACAGTAGCTCCTCTCCGCCTCCTGTGGTCCTTACCTCATCATCAGTACACCCCTCTCTTCCCTGTAGTTCAATTATTCGTGTCGGTTCTTCCTGTATCCTAAACAGTATCTCTCCTTTTTTCCACTCTTCTTCAAATGTTCTATTCTCACTCTGCACTCTTGATGCAGGCTCTGATCTAGCGGTATTGATTGCAGTCCGTTCACATATGCTTTTTATTCTTGAGAGCTCGTCTTTGGCTATAGAGAGCCTGGATTCTAGGTCTCCTGTTAACTTCTCTATGTCCACCCTTGGTGTACTTACCTGCTCTCGATCCCTATGACTCGTATATAGTGGGGGTGCTGTTGGCCCTTGAGTGGTAGTTGTTGTCGTTGGGGGTACATACGTTGGATCACTATACCCCTCTGCGGGCACTGGCTTGTTTAGTATTGGGTACAGCCTAGTTACCTCTATCGGTGGCTCCTCTTCTGGCAATACCTTGTCATCCTTTGGTATCATTAGTGGATTGTCAGTGGTAGATGGTAAATCAGTATCTAATTCCCTTGTCTTGGGCGGGGGTATTTCTTCAAACAGTCTCCATAGGTCTAATATTTCTCTTCTATTGTGTAGCTGCTTCCCCTTGTATTTCAAACAAATGCACGTAGCTACCATATCTAGGACACTCTTGTCAAACGATCCCCCTTCGGGCCATATCTGAGGTAATCCTTCCCCCTTCAACTCTGTGATCTACTGGTCATGATATTTCTTAATCCGCTCTGCGTACCCAGGTAGACTCTTACAAATATGTGATAAAGGTGTGTCTGCCCCCATACTTCCTACTTGCTCGATACTGATGTATCTCTATATGTATATATCTGTATCTCGATATAAATGTATCACCATAGGAGTTCACGTATTTATATCTTACTGAACGTGGGGACCTGCGTGTTTTCCCGCCACCTGTACAGCATGAGAATGGCTGCCGACAGCCTCTATTCCATACACTTGAGGAGGCACGTACAAGAGCAAACCATCAATAATTTCGACAATTTTACCCAACAAATCAAAGAAATAAACACTCACTTCACCACAATACTCTCTTCTTACCACACTTACCATGACCATACCATAATTATGCATTTCTGACCACCTTTACACACTCATTATAACAAATATGTTCTGACACATACGATGCTTACACACCCATAAGCAGCACTCTTATTCACGGCCCAGTTTGTCCTCCCTTTCCTCCCTCGCCAGCTGTCCCTTTCTGTCTTACTCTGATATATATATATATATATATATATATTTGTTTCCTAGTTTTGGAGCAGAATTATCTCTCTGCTTAGATTATATTTTTGCTTGTGCTAACCCAGTTTATTTTCCCGTGAACCCAAAGAGAAGAATAGAAAGAATAGCAGTCACTAATGTATTCTCCGTGTCTTCCTTTACCAGACACCTTTATCTCTTTTTCCACTTCTTCATATATTCCCAGTACTAGTCAAGATAGCACTATGCGGCGCCGCCTTCCACCCCCTCACAGAGCTAGGTTCCCGTCTCTTTATCTCTGTTCACCTCTTAATCCTAATGGCCATATGCGAAGAAAAAGCAAAGGAAGTTTAGAGTGGTCCTTAGTAGACCCAAAGTGCCCCCTTTCAACCAACCTTGTTCCCTGTCCTATATTTCCTCCCCTACTCCCTTTATGGTCGCTCGCACTTAATACTCACGTGCCCGTCCTGAACCGAGAGTCTCCGAAACTGGGTCCGTCCAGGCAGTGTTGCCGTACGCTCAACGGTCAGCCCCGGCTCCGGCGAGCGGTACTCAAAGGGGATTTTTCAACCGGGATCCCGTACCCTCTCTCTGTTGAGTGCGCACTTCTGAGCGTACCGGTCGCCGTTGGCGGGCAGCCTTCTGGAGCCGGCGCACCGTGCGTATCCCTTTTCGACCGGAGATTTTCGTGCCAAAGGGGACGGTAGGGATATATATAAAAATCACGCTTATGGGGTCACCACTGAAGGCAAGCGTCCCCAGATAGCACGATCTTCCCCACAATGAGAGACAATAATGGACTCTCCCAGGATGGGAATAAGGCCAGGACAAAGTGCGGGTGAGCTTAAATGGGAGTTTATCAATCAGAATAGGGCATGCAAAGAACTCTGCAAACTCCGAGAGCGCTCTGCCTGACAATAGCAAAGACAGGCGTATATATTTACAAAAAACGTCATGAGAACCTACATGCTATAGGGGGCACAAGTTCGTGGGGATTGGGTGGTGACGACTAGCTATAGGTGCTGCTGCGATGTGGTTTGCTGTGGCTGGAGGACGTCACTGGTTACCCTCGTGGGTTGGGCTGGGCCTGGCAGGTCCGCTGGGCTCATCCGGATGGTGTTGTGCCAACCGTGACCAGCGTCAGAGATGAATGTCTTTCCTGACTTTCTGCCCTAGGGCCACGCACACCGCAGTCATTCAACATTGCAATATTATCTTCTCTGGTAAATCTTCCAATAGGTTATTCTACAGGTTAATGCAACACAGGAGGAATGCACCTAGAGTGGGGTCTGTTAGTGATTCATCAATACATGGTTACCATCGTCCTGTTGACCGGGTATCATAGGTCGTGGGGTTGGGTCTCGGGGGATGGGACAGGCGGTCCGTGTTATCATGTCTTGTTAGAAGTCATTATGGATGTGTTCCTGTAATGTTACCATAATATTGGGTGTCCTAATTTTACAGGGGCCATTAACCTAAGGTGAGCCGGTGGGTCGTGGAGCCTAAGAAAGGGCGCCTTTGGATCTGTGTTTTAAGGCCGGGGTTTACTGCTGGGTTGTAAATAGTTCAGGTGGCAGGCTGTGGCCTTGGGTGCTGCGGGGGAATGTAAATGCTTGAAGCGGCTCCAGCCGAATTGGGGGAGGTGGAGCAGCGCGGCACAGGCCTCTGCTTTTTCGTCTGGCAGGCTTCACTGGGAGGAAGGGAGAATGGCCTTGCATGTGCTCACAAAGGTATTTTCCTCGTGTGTTGCAGATTTTAGGTGGACGAGACATAAACATTCATATAATATACAATACTCATTGAGTCTTTCCAAAGCTCACGTTTTGACATTGCTAGTGCCATCCATATGGCCAATTTGAGCACATTACTTGTACACTACGTTTTTAACAACTACAACATTTTGTTATATGCTTATACATGCGCGGTAAGTGAGGTAGTAGTAAGGTTGGTGGAGAACGCAGGAACAACCCGCCAATGAGACTGACGGTAGTGGCACATAGTGGGCTTAGACACACATATGGTGCATTTTCGTGCACCCCTTACATGAGCCCTCACTATGGTTACATTTGTCTTTCTTTGCACTCTAGCAGCATTAGTTCAGTTTTGGCGCGGGACCGTGGGGTGCAGTCTTCTCGATAACACACATAACATAAAAAAAGCCCAGGACGTTTTTACCATAGCTACAGGGATGTGGGTGCTTCATCCCTAATGTCATATGAGCACACATTCTGCCATTTTTATAGATTTTACAGGTTTTTTAGTCAGAGAGGTTGTGGAGAGAAAGCTTTCATCACAGGTGGTTTGCTCATTAGTATTTGGGGACTCTGCTTTTGTCAGGGGACCATTTTACAGTTCTTTTCCACCCATGCCCTGCTGGCCGGGTCATGCTGGAAACAGCGATACACTGCGGAAGGTGAAATGTTACAGTGTTGGTATCTAACACTAGCTCATGTCCGTCTGTTCATGGGAACGGGCTCTCAGCGGATCTGCCAGAGAGCTGTGGCCACAGGGATAATTGAAACTCTCCAAGGGTGGGGGCCGCGCTGCGGTGCACAGGGCTCAAACCATCTTTATTAGACAAAATGGTTTCCAGGGCCTAGCTAAATTCAGCAGGTTTGGTCAATGTCGACAGCCAGTGGCCCATCCACCACCTGGGCCCTGGTGGCAGGAGGGGCCCTTGACAAGCCATGGACCTCACCGGGGGAGAGGATGCAGGGGAGGGGGGTCTCTTGGACCAATCCTCCCCTACAATGTGATGATATTTTTTTTTTTGCCAGCAATAATGTGGCACACACATATAGCCAGTTTTATATTGCCAGTATAACATGTGAATAGGTCGCTGGTGGCATGCAAGGTACAGGATTCATAATGCAGCAAAAAGCTCAATGTGAAACTGCAGGGAGTAAAAGTGCACCAATTTTCTTTTCTTTCTTCCCTTGAATACATCATGCATAGAAGACTACATTTTTGAACATTATTTATATAACTGACTGACTTAATTAACAATTACTAATCACTAATGCTAATACATTAACATTATAATATAGTCCCATGTACAAAATGAGGTGAAAATACATATTTAGAAATTTGTTTTTTCAAATGTGCACTGGCATTTTTTTTTCTTCTTTCTCTTTCTGTGTTTGCAGAAAGTATGCGCGAAAGGAAATCATAATTGAAACAGTTGCTCACTGAGCAATGATCCCATTGTGTAAAAGTGAAGGGTGATGCTGCCTTTCAACCTGATTGGAGGAAAGTGTCTGCAGATATATCACGTAGGCAAAGTGGGTAGGTGCAGAGGTCTGCTAAGTGGAAAACTGACAGAGGGAAGTTAGTTTGTGTTGGCTGGGCTCTGGAGATAGATGTTCTTAGTGTCACTGGCACTGGCTTGGAAGTTTCGCCGTGCATCCCAGACACCAAGATTACCGGGACAGCTCATGCTGACTGGGCCTGTTCTTCGGAGGCGAGTGAAGGAAGGTTGTGTGTGGGAGAGGTGCCACAAATATTTCTGGTAAGCAGACACAGTTTAAGTGAGGTTACTGTGTTCTGTTGTACGAATGACCGATCTAAAAATATCAGGTAGGCAGAGTAGTTAGGGAAATATTCTGCATCTTGATTCGTCATGTGTATAATGTTAAAAAGCAATTCATATTTTTTTTAAAAGAAAAACACTTGTTTGCTCTTTTTCTGTATTTTTTCTCTTTTCTCTTTGTTACAGATTATGGGAAAATGCACATGGTAAGATCTTTATTGAGATGTGTATTTGTTTGCAATACAAATAATATATAAAAGCAGATGGTGTAGAGTTTTTTTTTATATTGCATTTGGGATTGTATTTGTGACACAGGGGAGATTCATTCTCTTTGGTGATACATTTGTCAATTTGCCCATGCAGATAGAATAATAACCCAGAATAAGCAGTGATAAATAGGTGTGTGCGTGTGTGTCCTCCTTGCATGTGTAACGCTCACCTGATTCCCGTAGAGGCGCCGGTCTTGACTGGGCTTATACCGTATCTTCAAAGGTGATGTGTAACACACGGCTGGCTCTTTGGGCTGGACCTCTGTGCACTGTATGTCTGACTCGAAGGGTAAGATGTCTGCAGATAGAAAATATGGGATTAATGAACTGGGTTATTGAATGTCTCTCTCTTCTTCCCTTTCTCTTCTCCTGTAGAACCCCAAAGGTTAACGCTCTCACCTTAGGTAAGTGAACGCCGTGCTCTCCATCTGCCTTGGGGCAGGGTGCTGTAACCAGTTTCTTCACTGGATAAGGGGAGCAGGCCTCTTGACTTCAGAGGACTGCTGTCCGTCGTTTACTGCACGAACGGTAAGTTTCGAGTAATTCTAATGTCTTTAAAAGTCTTTAGTAATGATGTCTCTTGTTTTTGCAGGGTTCCGGCGATGGCGGATGACGGGCTGAAGTGAGTTGAAGATGGAGCCCGTGTGATGAATGGAAGCGCCTGGAAGCACGTAAGTAAGCGCTTGTTGCCTGCTTCACGATGCGCTCTAACTGTCTTTTTATTTTGCAGGTACAAGTTCGGAGCGGCTGCAGGGTGCCGGAATACCCACTGGGTTAGATGAGGAAAGGAGTAATGGCACGTGAGTATTAAAGTTCTCCAATGTCTTTAAACGCACCTTGTTTTGTCTTTCAGATGCGGGATGCAGCGCTGAAGGCCTCCGGAGCGTGCGAAGAGCTGGTAAGCTTTTGTCTTTCAGATGCCGGAATGCAGTGCGAAGACCTCCGGAGCACACGAAGAGTAGGTAAGCCTTTGTCTTTCAGATGCCGGAATGCAGCGCGAGGCGTTGGTGACAGCCGATGGACCAGGTAAGTGAAGCGCTGTCACTGAAGACCGTAATGCTAACCTGTTCTTTCTTGTCTTTATAGGTGTTGCTGAAGACTGGATTCAGGATGGTAAGCCTTTTTCCTTAGGCCCAGGATCAGATGCAGAAGACATGATGAGCGTTCTGCTGCAGAGGATGCAGAATAACGCAAAGCAAGATTCATCCATCGGGTGTGGTTTAAATAGCCTCCTGTAGTGCTTAGGTGTCTCCTTCCACAGCCACACCTAGGTAAGAAAAGAGTTCCTGCTTTCCAGAAGAGTTCCAGTGTTCTGAACCTAGGGAGTGGCTCCTGCCCCACCCAACAGGAAAAGTAGTTCCAAACAGAAGAGGATCAGAGGCTCAACTGGCAGGCAAGTAAGCAGCATGGTCTGCTGCAGGTAAGTCCACCCAAGCATTATGAGCCCGGCGCTTCCAGCGCTGGGACTGGGCATATTTATGAGCCTGGTGCCACTGGCGCCAGGACTGGGTCCAAAAGGTCCCAATTGGGACTGGTTGGCACTCGGAACCTGGGTTATGGATCTGCTTCCAAGGGAGTTGGGAAAACCCTGACCTTTTGGAAGCAGAGATCATGACAGTACCCCCCCTCAAGGCCCCTCCCAAACCGGGCTTCTCCGGGGGTTTTGGCTTGTCAGGAAATGTTCGGTGAAATCTTTTGATTAGGCGAGGAGCGTGGACATATTCAGCAGGTTCCCAGGATCTCTCTTGGGGGCCGTAGCCTTTCCAGTCAATTAGGTAAAATAGTTTAGATTTGGAGATCTTGGAGTCCAGAATGCTTTTGACTTCAAACTCGAGTTCTCCATCAACTAGGATGGGTTTTGGAGATTTAGTTAGTCGGGTTTGAGGTTGCACGGGTTTTAATAGAGAGACGTGGAAGACCGGATGTATCTTCATGTGCGGGGGCAAGTCCAACTTGACCGCTACTGGGTTTACTATGGTAGTGATGGAATAGGGACCAAGGTATCTTGGGTTGAATGTGCGTGGCCCTTTTAGAGGTAGATATTTGGTGGATAACCAGACTTGATCCCCTACTTGATATTGAGGGGCTTCCTTCCGATGTTGATCTGCTCCTTCCTTGTATTGTTCTTTAGCCCTTTGAAGGTGCGAAACAGCTTCCTTAAAGGCTTGGGTGATTGTAGAATGCAGGTAGTCTACTGCTGGTGTTTCAAAATCTTGGAGGGGATCCAACTCCGAGGTTCGAGGGTGACTGCCGTATAAAAGAAAAAACGGGGTTTTCCCAGTTCCCGAATGGACAGAATTATTGTAGGCATATTCGGCTATCCAAAGGATGTCTTTCCAAGTTTTTTCAGTTTGTTGCAGCATGCAGCGTAAATACTGTTCCAGAGTTTGATTGGTCCTCTCGGTTTGTCCGTCGGTCTGAGGGTGGTGACTGGTCGATAGTCTCACATCAATTTGAGCCGACCGACAGCAACTTCGCCAAAAATGAGAAATAAATTGACTACCTCGATCCGAAATTAGAACCGAAGGAAAACCGTGCAGTCGGACGATGTTTTCGAGAAATTCTCGGGCCAGAGTTGCTGCTGTTGGCAAGCCTTTGAGCGGAATGAAATGCGCCATCTTGGAGAATAAGTCCACGATTACTAGAATCGTATTGTATCCGGAGCATGGAGGTAGATCGGTGATGAAGTCCATAGAAAGCGTATGCCAAGGGCGAGGTGGGATGTCAATAGGGCGTAAGAGGCCTGCTGGTCTTTCCTTTTGACTCTTGTTTTGGGCGCATACTCCACAGGACATTATAAAGTCTCTGATATCTTTTTTCCAAGACGGCCACCAGAAGTAGCGCTTGATCTTTTCTGAGGTCTTGGCCATACCAGGATGTCCTTCCATTAAAGAATCGTGATAACAAGAGATTACTTTTTTCTGTAAATCTGTGCTGGGCAGGTATAATCGTTCTTGGAAATACAATAAGTTGTCCTTTACTGCAAAGTCCTTTCCCTGCAGATGCCAATTCTGTATGTCTGCTGGAGTTACAAGTTGCCTGGCTTTATCCTTAACTTCCTCTATGGATTGTGTGGCGATTACACCCAGAATTCTTTGTTCGGGAATGATTGGTACAGGTTTAGGGTTGATCAAGTGTTCTTCCACTCCCATCCGAGAAAGGGCATCAGCTTTACCGTTTTTTGTACCAGGTCTATAGGTAATTATGAAGTCAAACTCGGCAAAGAATAATGCCCAACGGAGTTGTCTAGAGGATTGGGCTTTTGCGGTTTTCAAATATTGCAGGTTTCGGTGATCCGTAATCACAGTAACGGTGTGTCGGGCCCCCAGCAGATAATGCCGCCAAGCCTTAAAGGCAGACTTGATAGCCAGAAGTTCCTTGTCAGTAATCGTGTAATTGATTTCAGGAGGCGAGAATTTGCGGGACCAAAATGCCACGGGATGCAACTGATTGGTTACCGGGTCCTTTTGTGATAGAACTGCCCCCATGGCAAGGCTTGAAGCATCAGTTTCCACGATGTAGGGGAGTTCGGGGCGAGGGTGTTTTAAGATTGGTGCAGAGATAAATTTAGTCTTCAAATCCTGGAAAGCTTGTTCCGCCTCGGTAGACCATTCAAAACGTTTGTTTTTCTTTAACAAGGCAGTGATGGGCTGGACTATTCGAGAAAATTCGGGGATAAACCTGCAGTAAAAGTTAGCGAAGCCTAACATGCTTTGCACACCTTTTACGGAGGATGGTGATGGCCATTTGAGAACTGCATCGACCTTCTTTGAATCCATACGCACTCCGCCAGGTGATAATATGAATCCCGAGAATTCAACTTCAGTCACGTTGAAAACACATTTTTCCAACTTAGCGAAAAGTTTGTGTTGACGCAATCTTTCGAGGACCATTTTCACGTGTTTCCGATGTTCAGATTCCGATGAAGAATAAACGAGGATGTCGTCAAGGTAAACAACAACACACACATCTATGAGCTCTCTGAGGACATCGTTCATAAAATATTGAAAGGCGGCCGGGGCATTGCAAAGTCCGAAGGGCATGACCTGATATTCAAATAGCCCATATTTGGTGCGGAAGGCCGTCTTCCATTCATCGCCCTCTTTTACTCGTACCAAGTGGTAGGCTCCTCTAAGATCCAGCTTTGTATATATGCATGCTTTTCTGACTTGGTCCAGGAGTTCAGGGATCAAAGGTAACGGATATCTATTCTTGACGGTGATCTGGTTCAGGGAGCGATATTCTATACAAGTTCTAAGGTCTCCTTCCTTTTTTGGAACGAAGAACAAAGCTGAAGAAGCAGGGGACTTGGAAGGACGAATAAACCCATTTGCCAGGTATTGATCCAGGTATTGTCGAAGGTGAAGGTTCTCAGGCTCGGTGAGGGCATACATTCTACTACAAGGAGGAGTAGATCCAGGTATCAGGTCTATCTGGCAGTCATAAGACCTATGAGGAGGTAGAGAGTTAGCCTGGTCCTTCCGGAAAACATCTTGGTATTCTAGGTATTCGGGAGGTAACTGGGGAGTCTCTGAAGAAATTGCTGCCAGTGCAACACCAGGTGGAGGGTGACAAGTAGAGACACATTCTGGAAACTGGACCGTTCTTGCTCGCCAATCGATCAGAGGATTGTGTTTCTCTAACCAAGGTATTCCTAGAATAATCTGAAACTGAGGAGCCTTGATCACATCGAACACGATCTTCTCATGGTGTCCATCTTGACTTACTAGCGTCACTTCTTGAGTGGTATGCATTACTGGTCCGGAGGCTATCTCCGTTCCATCCACCGTAGTAATGACGTCCTTTACAGCCTTGGGACAAAGAGTTAGATTCATCCTCAAAACCATTTCATGATCCACATAATTGCCGATGGCACCGCTGTCGACGTAAGCTTCAATTGCATGTAATCGATCCGGATTATCAGGGCTAATGAGGACCATAGGTATCACGAAATGCGAGGTCACGGAACTGGTTTTCACGCTCGGCAAGAGGACCTCTATTCTTGTCGGGCGAGGTCGTTTCCCTGCTCAGAGTTTGTAACTTTGGTAACTGCAGCTCCTACTGCCTTCTTGGCAGGTTTCACCGGACAGTCTCGAAGAAAGTGCCCTGAGTTTCCGCAATAGAGACATAATTGCAACTGTTTTCTCCTTTCCCGCTCCTTTTGTGTTAGAGGACCTTTCAGGCCCCCTATTTGCATGGGTTCCCCGGAGTCTACTCCTTTGGAAGGAGTTGGCGGTTTGGAAAATACTCGAGCATCAAACTTGGAACGATCGGCCTTCCTGTTCTGCAGTCTGTGATCTATTTGAACGACTAAGTCTATATAGTCCGAACAATCTTGTGGGGGATTCACTACTTGGGCTAACACATCTTTGAGCTCTCCACGTAGACCTCTATAAAACAGCGTAATCCTTTTGTCCTCAGGCCATTGAGTTTCCACTATCAGTCTGTTGAAAGACGCAATATAAGCCAAAAGGTCTTGATTACCTTGTCGCAACGAAAGAAGCTCATTGTCCAAGGCCTGCCCCTGTGAATGTCTTGCGAACAGTTTTTCCATACTGAGCTGAAAAGCTTGAAAATCATGGAGGACCGGATCATCTTGATTTACTAGAGGGATCGACCAGTCTGCCGCATTGCCACTAAGGTACGAAAGCACGAAAGCTACTTTAGCTTGATCAGTTGGAAAGGCTGCTGGCCGGCTCTTTGGGTCACCAGAAAATCGTTCAGGCGGAGCCAGAGGTACATTCCCAGGTAGGTTGATCTGCACTGGATTCATAGAGAATGTAGAAGGAAGATTTCCCCCAGATGCGGGTAACGGGGTCTGTCCGGCTTGTGACTGTAGCAATTGTCTAGCGAGATCATCTGTTCGCTCCTTGGAAATAATCAGTTCCCTTCTTAGAGCGTTCGTTTCCCGACGGGCTGCATGCACTTCTGCCCTTAGTTCCCCAAGTAACTGGGCTAGCTGGTCGGTATCCGAGGTTTCCATAGCGCCTGGACGGGAGTTTTGCGGTAGGCTTTGCGTTCTGTAACGCTCACCTGATTCCCGTAGAGGCGCCGGTCTTGACTGGGCGTATACCGTATCTTCAAAGGTGATGTGTAACACACGGCTGGCTCTTTGGGCTGGACCTCTGTGCACTGTATGTCTGACTTGAAGGGTAAGATGTCTGCAGATAGAAAATATGGGATTAATGAACTGGGTTATTGAATGTCTCTCTCTTCTTCCCTTTCTCTTCTCCTGTAGAACCCCAAAGGTTAACGCTCTCACCTTAGGTAAGTGAACGCCGTGCTCTCCATCTGCTTCGGGGCAGGGTGCTGTAACCAGTTTCTTCACTGGATAAGGGGAGCAGGCCTCTTGACTTCAGAGGACTGCTGTCTGTCGTTTACTGCACGAACGGTAAGTTTCGAGTAATTCTAATGTCTTTAAAAGTCTTTAGTAATGATGTCTCTTGTTTTTGCAGGGTTCCGGCGATGGCGGATGACGGGCTGAAGTGAGTTGAAGATGGAGCCCGTGTGATGAATGGAAGCGCCTGGAAGCACGTAAGTAAGCGCTTGTTGCCTGCTTCACGATGCGCTCTAACTGTCTTTTTATTTTGCAGGTACAAGTTCGGAGCGGCTGCAGGGTGCCGGAATACCCACTGGGTTGGATGTGGAAAGGAGTAATGGCACGTGAGTATTAAAGTTCTCCAATGTCTTTAAACGCACCTTGTTTTGTCTTTCAGATGCGGGATGCAGCGCCGAAGGCCTCCGGAGCGTGCGAAGAGCTGGTAAGCTTTTGTCTTTCAGATGCCGGAATGCAGTGCGAAGACCTCCGGAGCGCACGAAGAGTAGGTAAGCCTTTGTCTTTCAGATGCCGGAATGCAGCGCGAGGCGTTGGTGACAGCCGATGGACCAGGTAAGTGAAGCGCTGTCACTGAAGACCGTAATGCTAACCTGTTCTTTCTTGTCTTTATAGGTGTTGCTGAAGACTGGATTCAGGATGGTAAGCCTTTTTCCTTAGGCCCAGGATCAGATGCAGAAGACACGATGAGCGTTCTGCTGCAGAGGATGCAGAATAACGCAAAGCAAGATTCATCCATCGGGTGTGGTTTAAATAGCCTCCTGTAGTGCTTAGGTGTCTCCTTCCACAGCCACGCCCAGGTAAGAAAAGAGTTCCTGCTTTCCAGAAGAGTTCCAGTGTTCTGAACCTAGGGAGTGGCTCCTGCCCCACCCAACAGGAAAAGTAGTTCCAAACAGAAGAGGATCAGAGGCTCAACTGGCAGGCAAGTAAGCAGCATGGTCTGCTGCAGGTAAGTCCACCCAAGCATTATGAGCCCGGCGCTTCCAGCGCTGGGACTGGGCATATTTATGAGCCTGGTGCCACTGGCGCCAGGACTGGGTCCAAAAGGTCCCAATTGGGACTGGTTGGCACTCGGAACCTGGGTTATGGATCTGCTTCCAAGGGAGTTGGGAAAACCCTGACCTTTTGGAAGCAGAGATCATGACAGCATGTTGTTGGAGGGTATCTAATATATTATAGATTGCAGGAGGTCCATGAGCCAGCAATGCCTATGAGCACCTAAATCGCTAGTGTAGACAAGCCAGTGATACCGGCTGACGGTGGCACTCTATATAAAAGCGTTGGGTTGCTTTTTTTTGTATAGGTCCAAGGCCCTATCTATAGATCACTAGGAGGTAATTTAATAGAAAGGAAGCCTTTGTTTATGATGGAGTTATAATGTAGGGAAGGAAACTATGCTCACCACTAAATAACCTATTACCACAAAATACCACCAGTAGTATATATTACTAGATTCTCCAATATAATATAAGAAGGTATGGTCACTAGAGTGATATGAGGCCAAACCCAATCTAAATGCAAGGATAAGTATTACCAAACTACCGCTCATCTTTTAGCGGTAAGAAAATACAGCCAAACCCCAAATTTACACAAAATATCCAACAGACATGGTGCGTTGGCCAGAAAAGTGGCTATAGGGCTCCTACTGGGCGTGGCAAGTGTGTCTCACACTACCATACGTACATTAGAGGGAACCCATTTCATGATAGCAGTGTGACACTAAAAGTGAATTTTAGAATGTCTCAAATGGAGGCCACATTCCCAGAGCTAGTGCAATGTCTGGAGGCAAAGCTATATGCACACGGGACGTAGTCATCAAATAATGCCACAGAATGGCATGACCGCATATATGGTGAAGTACAGAAAGAACCATTAGACAATATTTTTGCAGACGGCAGTATAATTGAGGTCTGCCTTTTGAGGCTACTAAATGCAGCTGATAAACATGCAGAGAAAGATTGTCTGATACAGCGATGTGCCAAGACATGGTTTATCCTAAATAGATCCCTGTGACTGCAAGAAAATAATGCCAAACTGATTAGCAGGTTAAAAGCTGATCTGGATGGAGCAGGTGAAAAAGAGGAAATGTTAAGAGCAGAATTGGAGGTACGTCAAAAGGACATGCAGTCAAAATTTAGAGATCTCGACATCCAATTGTCTCAAAGCAAGAAGCAGTTTGAGGATAGTGAACAAGAATTGAAACACTTTAAAGTGTTGGTAGATCATATTAGCCAAGACAAAGATGAGGTTGTTTTGGAAATGCAGGTTTTGCAAAAAGAACATTTTGAGAAAGAAAGTGATCTCCAAAATGCTGAACAGGAAATGGTTAAAATGTTTCAAGAAAGAGACAAGAGAAACAAAGAATTAAATGAATGCCAAATGCAAATGGGCGATATGCAGGAGGTAATTAATAAGATGAGTGATGAAAACAACTGTTTGTGTAAGTAGGTAGACAGGCTCCTTAAAAAGTGCAAAGATTTGGAACAGCAAATATGCATTTCCAGGTCCCAGGACCATATGCAATGGAGTTGAGGTGAATCCTACTTCTACACAGAGAACTAGTGCCCCAGTGACTGGGCTGGTGACTGAACTTGGCTGCAGCGCCCTTGGGGGATTTGATACACCCATTGGGGGCCGCTACCTATCCCATACACCTGAAACCAGGGTTGAATCACAAAGTAGTGCAATTCCTTGCATAGCAACGAGTAGCCCCATAAAAATAATTAAATCAATCAAAGCTCTGATTAAACCATTTAAAAAAGGAGGGGAGTGCTGTATAGAGGACCACTTAGAAGCAGTGCATGATATATTTAAAGCCCTCCAGATACCTAAGGAACAATACAGGCAATACTTTCACTAAACTCTAGATGCTCCCACAGCCGGTATCATTAGAGGGTTAAATGAACAGCAGAACATGAAGTGGTCCAAGTTTGAAAAAGAGATTAGACGTCATTTCTCTCCTTTCCAATCATTGCAAGAGGCAAAAAAGGTTGCATACTGTCATGATCTCTGCTTCCAAAAGGTCAGGGTTTTCCCAACTCCCTTGGAAGCAGATCCATAACCCAGGTTCCGAGTGCCAACCAGTCCCAATTGGGACCTTTTGGACCCAGTCCTGGCGCCAGTGGCACCAGGCTCATAAATATGCCCAGTCCCAGCGCTGGAAGCGCCGGGCTCATAATGCTTGGGTGGACTTACCTGCAGCAGACCATGCTGCTTACTTGCCTGCCAGTTGAGTCTCTGATCCTCTTCTGTTTGGAACTACTTTTCCTGTTGGGTGGGGGAGGAGCAACTCCCTAGATTCAGAACACTGGAACTCTTCTGGAAAGCAGGAACTCTTTTCTTACCTAGGCGTGGCTGTGGAAGGAGACACCTAAGCACTACAGGAGGCTATTTAAACCACACCCGATGGATGAATCTTGCTTTGCGTTATTCTGCATCCTCAGCAGCAGAACGCTCATCGTGTCTTCTGCATCTGATCCTGGGCCTAAGGAAAAAGGCTTACCACCCTGAATCCAGTCTTCAGCAACACCTATAAAGACAAGAAAGAACAGGTTAGCATTACGGTCTTCAGTGACAGCTCTTCACTTACCTGGTCCATCGGCTGTCACCAACGCCTCGCGCTGCATTCCGGCATCTGAAAGACAAAGGCTTACCTACTCTTCGTGCGCTCCGGAGGTCTTCACACTGCATTCCGGCATCTGAAAGACAAAAGCTTACCAACTCTTTGCACGCTCCAGAGGCCTTTGGCGCTGCATCCCGCATCTGAAAGACAAAACAAGGTGCGTTTAAAGACATTGGGGAACTTTAATACTCACGTGCCATTACTCCTTTCCACATCTAACCCAGTGGGTATTCCGGCACCCTGCAGCCGCCCCGAACTTGTACCTGCAAAATAAAAAGACAGTTAGAGCGCATCGTGAAGCAGGCAACAAGCGCTTACTTACGTGCTTCCAGGCGCTTCTATTCATCACACGGGCTCCATCTTCAACTCACTTCAGCCCGCCATCCGCCATCGCCGGAACCCTGCAAAACAAGAGACATCATTACTAAAGACTTTAAAGACATTAGAATTACTCGAAACTTACCGTTCGTGCAGTAAACGACGGACAGCAGTCCTCTGAAGTCAAGAGGCCTGCTCCCCTTATCCAGTGAAGAAACTGGTTACAGCACCCTGCCTCGAGGCAGATGGAGAGCCCGGCGTTCATTTACCTAAGGTGAGAGCGTTAACCTTTGGGGTTCTACAGGAGAAGAGAAAGGGAAGAAGAGAGAGACATTCAATAACCCAGTTCATTAATCCCACATTTTCTATCTGCAGACATCTTACCCTTCGAGTCAGACATACAGTGCACAGAGGTCCAGCCCAAAGAGCCACCCGTGTGTTACACATCACCTTTGAAGATACAGTATACGCCCAGTCAAGACCGGCGCCTCTACGGGAATCAGGTGAGCGTTACAGAATGCAAAGCCTACCACATAACTCCCGTCCAGGCGCTATGGAAACCTCGGATACAGACCAGCTAGCCCAGTTACTTGGGGAACTAAGGGCAGAAGTGCATGCAGCCCGTCAGGAAACGAACGCTCTAAGAAGGGAACTGATTATTTCCAAGGAGTGAATAGATGATCTCGCTAGACAATTGCTACAGTCACAAGCCGGACAGACCCTGTTACCCGCATCTGGGGGAAATCTTCCTTCTACATCCTCTATGAATCCAGTGCAGATCAACCTACCTGGGAATGTACCTCTGGCTCCGCCCGAACGATTTTCTGGTGACCCAAAGAGGTTTGCAGTATTTATTAATCAGTGCCGGTTGCATTTCTTATGCCGGCCAGCAGCCTTTCCAACTGATCAAGCTAAAGTAGCTTTCGTGCTTTCGTACCTTAGTGGCAATGCGGCAGACTGGTCGATCCCTCTAGTAAATCAAGATGATCCGGTCCTCCATGATTTTCAAGCTTTTCAGCTCAGTATGGAAAAACTGTTCGCAAGACATTCACAGGGACAGGCCTTGGACAATGAGCTTCTTTCGTTGCGACAAGGTAATCAAGACCTTTTGGCTTATATTGCGTCTTTCAACAGACTGATAGTGGAAACTCACTGGCCTGAGGACAAAAGGATTACGCTATTTTATAGAGGTCTACGCGGAGAGCTCAAAGATGTGTTAGCCCAAGTAGTGAATCCCCCACAAGATTGTTCGGACTATATAGACTTAGTCGTTCAAATAGATCACAGACTGCTGAACAGGAAGGCCGATCGTTCCAAGTTTGATGCTCGAGTATTTTCCAAACCGCCAACTCCTTCCAAAGGAGTAGACTCCGGGGAACCCATGCAAATAGGGGGTCTGAAAGGTCCTCTAACACAAAAGGAGCGGGAAAGGAGAAAACAGTTGCAATTATGCCTCTATTGCGGAAACTCAGGGCACTTTCTTCGAGACTGTCCGGTGAAACCTGCCAAGAAGGCAGTAGGAGCTGCAGTTACCAAAGTTACAAACTCTGAGCAGGGAAACGACCTCGCCCGACAAGAATAGAGGTCCTCTTGCCGAGCGTGAAAACCAGTTCCGTGACCTCGCATTTCGTGATACCTATGGTCCTCATTAGCCCTGATAATCCGGATCGATTACATGCAATTGAAGCTTACGTCGACAGCGGTGCCATCGGCAATTATGTGGATCATGAAATGGTTTTGAGGATGAATCTACATTATAACTCCATCATAAACAAAGGCTTCCTTTCTATTAAATTACCTCCTAGTGATCTATAGATAGGGCCTTGGACCTATACAAAAAAAAGCAACCCAACGCTTTTATATAGAGTGCCACCGTCAGCCGGTATCACTGGCTTGTCTACACTAGCGATTTAGGTGCTCATAGGCATTGCTGGCTCATGGACCTCCTGCAATCTATAATATATTAGATACCCTCCAACAACATGCTGTCATGATCTCTGCTTCCAAAAGGTCAGGGTTTTCCCAACTCCCTTGGAAGCAGATCCATAACCCAGGTTCCGAGTGCCAACCAGTCCCAATTGGGACCTTTTGGACCCAGTCCTGGCGCCAGTGGCACCAGGCTCATAAATATGCCCAGTCCCAGCGCTGGAGGCGCCGGGCTCATAATGCTTGGGTGGACTTACCTGCAGCAGACCATGCTGCTTACTTGCCTGCCAGTTGAGTCTCTGATCCTCTTCTGTTTGGAACTACTTTTCCTGTTGGGTGGGGGAGGAGCCACTCCCTAGATTCAGAACACTGGAACTCTTCTGGAAAGCAGGAACTCTTTTCTTACCTAGGCGTGGCTGTGGAAGGAGACATCTAAGCACTACAGGAGGCTATTTAAACCACACCCGATGGATGAATCTTGCTTTGCGTTATTCTGCATCCTCAGCAGCAGAACGCTCATCGTGTCTTCTGCATCTGATCCTGGGCCTAAGGAAAAAGGCTTACCACCCTGAATCCAGTCTTCAGCAACACCTATAAAGACAAGAAAGAACAGGTTAGCATTACGGTCTTCAGTGACAGCTCTTCACTTACCTGGTCCATCGGCTGTCACCAACGCCTCGCGCTGCATTCCGGCATCTGAAAGACAAAGGCTTACCTACTCTTCGTGCGCTCCGGAGGTCTTCACACTGCATTCCGGCATCTGAAAGACAAAAGCTTACCAACTCTTTGCACGCTCCAGAGGCCTTTGGCGCTGCATCCCGCATCTGAAAGACAAAACAAGGTGCGTTTAAAGACATTGGGGAACTTTAATACTCACGTGCCATTACTCCTTTCCACATCTAACCCAGTGGGTATTCCGGCACCCTGCAGCCGCCCCGAACTTGTACCTGCAAAATAAAAAGACAGTTAGAGCGCATCGTGAAGCAGGCAACAAGCGCTTACTTACGTGCTTCCAGGCGCTTCTATTCATCACACGGGCTCCATCTTCAACTCAATTCAGCCCGCCATCCGCCATCGCCGGAACCCTGCAAAACAAGAGACATCATTACTAAAGACTTTAAAGACATTAGAATTACTCGAAACTTACCGTTCGTGCAGTAAACGACGGACAGCAGTCCTCTGAAGTCAAGAGGCCTGCTCCCCTTATCCAGTGAAGAAACTGGTTACAGCACCCTGCCTCGAGGCAGATGGAGAGCCCGGCGTTCATTTACCTAAGGTGAGAGCGTTAACCTTTGGGGTTCTACAGGAGAAGAGAAAGGGAAGAAGAGAGAGACATTCAATAACCCAGTTCATTAATCCCACATTTTCTATCTGCAGACATCTTACCCTTCGAGTCAGACATACAGTGCACAGAGGTCCAGCCCAAAGAGCCACCCGTGTGTTACACATCACCTTTGAAGATACAGTATACGCCCAGTCAAGACCGGCGCCTCTACGGGAATCAGGTGAGCGTTACAGAATGCAAAGCCTACCACATAACTCCCGTCCAGGCGCTATGGAAACCTCGGATACAGACCAGCTAGCCCAGTTACTTGGGGAACTAAGGGCAGAAGTGCATGCAGCCCGTCAGGAAACGAACGCTCTAAGAAGGGAACTGATTATTTCCAAGGAGTGAATAGATGATCTCGCTAGACAATTGCTACAGTCACAAGCCGGACAGACCCTGTTACCCGCATCTGGGGGAAATCTTCCTTCTACATCCTCTATGAATCCAGTGCAGATCAACCTACCTGGGAATGTACCTCTGGCTCCGCCCGAACGATTTTCTGGTGACCCAAAGAGGTTTGCAGTATTTATTAATCAGTGCCGGTTGCATTTCTTATGCCGGCCAGCAGCCTTTCCAACTGATCAAGCTAAAGTAGCTTTCGTGCTTTCGTACCTTAGTGGCAATGCGGCAGACTGGTCGATCCCTCTAGTAAATCAAGATGATCCGGTCCTCCATGATTTTCAAGCTTTTCAGCTCAGTATGGAAAAACTGTTCGCAAGACATTCACAGGGACAGGCCTTGGACAATGAGCTTCTTTCGTTGCGACAAGGTAATCAAGACCTTTTGGCTTATATTGCGTCTTTCAACAGACTGATAGTGGAAACTCACTGGCCTGAGGACAAAAGGATTACGCTATTTTATAGAGGTCTACGCAGAGAGCTCAAAGATGTGTTAGCCCAAGTAGTGAATCCCCCACAAGATTGTTCGGACTATATAGACTTAGTCGTTCAAATAGATCACAGACTGCTGAACAGGAAGGCCGATCGTTCCAAGTTTGATGCTCGAGTATTTTCCAAACCGCCAACTCCTTCCAAAGGAGTAGACTCCGGGGAACCCATGCAACTAGGGGGTCTGAAAGGTCCTCTAACACAAAAGGAGCGGGAAAGGAGAAAACAGTTGCAATTATGCCTCTATTGCGGAAACTCAGGGCACTTTCTTCGAGACTGTCCGGTGAAACCTGCCAAGAAGGCAGTAGGAGCTGCAGTTACCAAAGTTACAAACTCTGAGCAGGGAAACGACCTCGCCCGACAAGAATAGAGGTCCTCTTGCCGAGCGTGAAAACCAGTTCCGTGACCTCGCATTTCGTGATACCTATGGTCCTCATTAGCCCTGATAATCCGGATCGATTACATGCAATTGAAGCTTACGTCGACAGCGGTGCCATCGGCAATTATGTGGATCATGAAATGGTTTTGAGGATGAATCTAACTCTTTGTCCCAAGGCTGTAAAGGACGTCATTACTACGGTGGATGGTACGGAGATAGCCTCCGGGCCAGTAACGCATACCACTCAAGAAGTGACGCTAGTAAGTCAAGATGGACACCATGAGAAGATCGTGTTCGATGTGATCAAGGCCCCTCAGTTTCAGATTATTCTAGGAATACCTTGGTTAGAGAAACACAATCCTCTGATCGATTGGCGAGCAAGAACGGTCCAGTTTCCAGAATGTGTCTCTACTTGTCACCCTCCACCTGGTGTTGCACTGGCAGCAATTTCTTCAGAGACTCCCCAGTTACCTCCTGAATACCTAGAATACCAAGATTTTTTCCGGAAGGATCAGGCTAACTCTCTACCTCCTCATAGGTCTTATGACTGCCAGATCGACCTGATACCTGGATCTACTCCTCCTTGTAGTAGAATGTATGCCCTCACCGAGCCTGAGAACCTTCACCTTCGACAATACCTGGATCAATACCTGGCAAATGGGTTTATTCGTCCTTCCAAGTCCCCTGCTTCTTCAGCTTTGTTCTTCGTTCCAAAAAAGGAAGGAGACCTTAGAACTTGTATAGATTATCGCTCCCTGAACCAGATCACCGTTAAGAATAGATATCCGTTACCTTTGATCCCTGAACTCCTGGACCAAGTCAGAAAAGCATGCATATATACAAAGCTGGATCTTAGAGGAGCTTACCACTTGGTACGAGTAAAAGAGGGCGATGAATGGAAGACGGCCTTCCACACCAAGTATGGGCTATTTGAATATCAGGTCATGCCCTTCGGACTTTGTAATGCCCCGGCCGCCTTTCAATATTTTATGAACGATGTCCTCAGAGAGCTCATAGATGTGTGTGTTGTTGTTTACATTGACGACATCCTCGTTTATTCTTCATCGGAATCTGAACATCGGAAACACGTGAAAATGGTCCTCGAAAGATTGCGTCAACACAAACTTTTCGCTAAGTTGGAAAAATGTGTTTTCAACGTGACTGAAGTTGAATTCTCGGGATTCATATTATCACCTGGCGGAGTGCGTATGTATTCAAAGAAGGTCGATGCAGTTCTCAAATGGCCATCACCATCCTCCGTAAAAGGTGTGCAAAGCATGTTAGGCTTCGCTAACTTTTACCGCAGGTTTATCCCCGAATTCTCTCGAATAGTCCAGCCCATCACTGCCTTGTTAAAGAAAAACAAACGTTTTGAATGGTCTACCGAGGCGGAACAAGCTTTCCAGGATTTGAAGACTAAATTTATCTCTGCACCAATCTTAAAACACCCTCGCCCGAACTCCCCTACATCGTGGAAACTGATGCTTCAAGCCTTGCCATGGGGGCAGTTCTATCACAAAAGGACCCGGTAACCAATCAGTTGCATCCCGTGGCATTTTGGTCCCGCAAATTCTCGCCTCCTGAAATCAATTACACGATTACTGACAAGGAACTTCTGGCTATCAAGTCTGCCTTTAAGGCTTGGCGGCATTATCTGCTGGGGGCCCGACACACCGTTACTGTGATTACGGATCACTGAAACCTGCAATATTTGAAAACCGCAAAAGCCCAATCCTCTAGACAACTCCGTTGGGCATTATTCTTTGCCGAGTTTGACTTCATAATTACCTATCGACCTGGTACAAAAAACGGTAAAGCTGATGCCCTTTCTCGGATGGGAGTGGAAGAACACTTGATCAACCCTAAACCTGTACCAATCATTCCCGAACAAAGAATTCTGGGTGTAATCGCCACAGAATCCATAGAGGAAGTTAAGGATAAAGCCAGGCAACTTGTAACTCCAGCAGACATACAGAATTGGCATCTGCAGGGAAAGGACTTTGCAGTAAAGGACAACTTATTGTATTTCCAAGAACGATTATACCTACCCAGCACAGATTTACAGAAAAAAGTAATCTCTTGTTATCACGATTCTTTAATGGAAGGACATCCCGGTATGGCCAAGACCTCAGAAAAGATCAAGCGCTACTTCTGGTGGCCGTCTTGGAAAAAAGATATCAGAGACTTTATAATGTCCTGTGGAGTATGCGCCCAAAACAAGAGTCAAAAGGAAAGACCAGCAGGCCTCTTACGCCCTATTGACATCCCACCTCGCCCTTGGCATACGCTTTCTATGGACTTCATCACCGATCTACCTCCATGCTCCGGATACAATACGATTCTAGTAATCGTGGACTTATTCTCCAAGATGGCGCATTTCATTCCGCTCAAAGGCTTGCCAACAGCAGCAACTCTGGCCCGAGAATTTCTCGAAAACATCGTCCGACTGCACGGTTTTCCTTCGGTTCTAATTTCGGATCGAGGTAGTCAATTTATTTCTCATTTTTGGCGAAGTTGCTGTCGGTCGGCTCAAATTGATGTGAGACTATCGACCAGTCACCACCCTCAGACCGACGGACAAACCGAGAGGACCAATCAAACTCTGGAACAGTATTTACGCTGCATGCTGCAACAAACTGAAAAAACTTGGAAAGACATCCTTTGGATAGCCGAATATGCCTACAATAACTCTGTCCATTCGGGAACTGGGAAAACCCCTTTTTTTCTTTTGTACGGCAGTCACCCTCGAACCTCGGAGTTGGATCCCCTCCAAGATCTTGAAACACCAGCAGTAGACTACCTGCATTCTACAATCACCCAAACCTTTAAGGAAGCTGTTTCTCACCTTCAAAGGGCTAAAGAACAATACAAGAAAGGAGCAGATCAACATCGGACGGAAGCCCCTCAATATCAAGTAGGGGATCAAGTCTGGTTATCCACCAAATATCTACCTCTAAAAGGGCCACGCACATTCAACCCAAGATACCTTGGTCCCTATTCCATCACTACCATAGTAAACCCAGTAGCGGTCAAGTTGGACTTGCCCCCGCACATGAAGATACATCCGGTCTTCCACGTCTCTCTATTAAAACCCGTGCAACCTCAAACCCGACTAACCAAATCTCCAAAACCTATCCTAGTTGATGGAGAACTCGAGTTTGAAGTCAAAAGCATTCTGGACTCCAAGATCTCCAAATCTAAACTATTCTACCTAATTGACTGGAAAGGCTACGGCCCCCAAGAGAGATCCTGGGAACCTGCTGAATATGTCCACGCTCCTCGCCTAATCAAAAGATTTCACCGAACATTTCCTGACAAGCCAAAACCCCCGGAGAAGCCCGGTTTGGGAGGGGCCTTGAGGGGGGTACTGTCATGATCTCTGCTTCCAAAAGGTCAGGGTTTTCCCAACTCCCTTGGAAGCAGATCCATAACCCAGGTTCCGAGTGCCAACCAGTCCCAATTGGGACCTTTTGGACCCAGTCCTGGCGCCAGTGGCACCAGGCTCATGAATATGCCCAGTCCCAGCGCTGGAAGCGCCGGGCTCATAATGCTTGGGTGGACTTACCTGCAGCAGACCATGCTGCTTACTTGCCTGCCAGTTGAGTCTCTGATCCTCTTCTGTTTGGAACTACTTTTCCTGTTGGGTGGGGGAGGAGCCACTCCCTAGATTCAGAACACTGGAACTCTTCTGGAAAGCAGGAACTCTTTTCTTACCTAGGCGTGGCTGTGGAAGGAGACACCTAAGCACTACAGGAGGCTATTTAAATCACACACGATGGATGAATCTTGCTTTGCGTTATTCTGCATCCTCAGCAGCAGAACGCTCATCGTGTCTTCTGCATCTGATCCTGGGCCTAAGGAAAAAGGATTACCACCCTGAATCCAGTCTTCAGCAACACCTATAAAGACAAGAAAGAACAGGTTAGCATTACGGTCTTCAGTGATAGCTCTTCACTTACCTGGTCCATCGGCTGTCACCAACGCCTCGCGCTGCATTCCGGCATCTGAAAGACAAAGGCTTACCTACTCTTCGTGCGCTCCGGAGGTCTTCACACTGCATTCCGGCATCTGAAAGACAAAAGCTTACCAACTCTTCGCACGCTCCGGAGGCCTTCGGCGCTGCATCCCGCATCTGAAAGACAAAACAAGGTGCGTTTAAAGACATTGGGGACCTTTAATACTCACGTGCCATTACTCCTTTCCACATCTAACCTAGTGGGTATTCCGGCACCCTGCAGCCGCCCCGAACTTGTACCTGCAAAATAAAAAGACAGTTAGAGCGCATCGTGAAGCAGGCAACAAGCGCTTACTTACGTGCTTCCAGGCGCTTCTATTCATCACACGGGCTCCATCTTCAACTCACTTCAGCCCGCCATCCGCCATCGCCGGAACCCTGCAAAACAAGAGACATCATTACTAAAGACTTTAAAGACATTAGAATTACTCGAAACTTACCGTTCGTGCAGTAAACGACGGACAGCAGTCCTCTGAAGTCAAGAGGCCTGCTCCCCTTATCCAGTGAAGAAACTGGTTACAGCACCCTGCCTCGAGGCAGATGGAGAGCACGGCGTTCATTTACCTAAGGTGAGAGCGTTAACCTTTGGGGTTCTAGAGGAGAAGAGAAAGGGAAGAAGAGAGAGACATTCAATAACCCAGTTCATTAATCCCACATTTTCTATCTGCAGACATCTTACCCTTCGAGTCAGACATACAGTGCACAGAGGTCCAGCCCAAAGAGCCAGCCGTGTGTTACACATCACCTTTGAAGATACAGTATACGCCCAGTCAAGACCGGCGCCTCTACGGGAATCAGGTGAGCGTTACACATACACAATTACGGCTGGGCCTAACACGTCACCTTGCCAGTTTTTGCAAGACTTAAAAAGAGCTTTTTCTCGCTTTGATGTATCTTTTGACCCCAATTCCAATGAGTTTAAAACTGCCTACTTCTATGGACTACAGAAAGACATCATATCACAGTTAGTCCGTGAATTTGACCATGACAAGTCCCTTGAATGGACTGTACACCAAAGTATAAAACTATATGAAGTACTCTATTGTCCGAGTAGAGAAAATGATAAAATGAAAGACACTAGACCAAAATCTAAAGAACCCTCAGCAACAGTGATGGAGATCAGGTCAGCCAAAATGTCCCTTGAGTCTGCTCAAAGTCCAGGTAAAAATAATTTGGCACCTGAACAAAGAGGTAATCAACAGAGATCGTCACTCCCTGCACCAATATTTCAATCACATGATCCCAGTAATAGGGAGAGCTAAATTAGCCCTAAGTACTTAGGAGACAGGCCCCGGGCAGGATATCGGCCTGATATGTCAGGTATGAACAATAATCAGAGACAAAGTCAGGATCAAAGAAATAATGGTCCCTACCAGACATTGGGGACACAGAGCAGATTTGACCCTAACACCATGATATACGGTAATCTGGATAGACCCCGATATCTAATCACAGCTGAGCGCAATTCCTCTTATCCCACCGAAACCAAACAAGACAGCAACATCGAAGGCGCAGTACTCGGATCAGCTATAATTGATAGACCAGATGAAGTGGCCAATAAAGATCGCTGCGAAAAGAACAAAACACCACAATCCCCGCCCAAAGCACACTGCTCATTACCAAAAATGTCATTCGGAATATTCAGGGGACCTGCAAAAACCTTGACGACCGTGAATTCAAAGCAGAATGAGCAAGGACCAAGCTGTGACCCAACCGGCAAGAGAAAAGAAAAAAAGAAACACTGTGCATCGCACAAACAAACCAGCAACTCAAAGAAATTTATAAGAAACCTAACCACACCTGCAAAATCAGGCTTATTCGAAAGAGAAAAAAAAGATGAGCCATCTAAACCAAAAGATACGGAAACGGTGAAAAGTACTGAAATCACAACGTCCAAACCTCCGAAAACAAACCCTAAAAAACGACAAAGATTGGACTCAGACGTACAATCAACCCAATCCGTGCCATCATTAGAAGACCTATGCAACCTTTCAACCTACGACGACGAGTCCGAGGATGAACACAATCTTGAGGCACGAGTGTCTAGTCCAATACACCTCAATGCAGAGGAACTTGAGGTTAAAAACGCCTCCAAGAAAAAAATAAATCCCTGGTTGATAAAAATACAAATTGGACCCTACCCTGATGGAGAGAGTGCCGCTAAGAGAAGACCGGCAAACCCGGGGAGAGGCCTCGGGAAAGATATTCACTCAGCTTCTCAAAACTGCAACGAACGAGAGCCAACGACTTATGGACCCAGATTCGAAAACAAAAAAATATGTGAAACTGAACCCCAAACAGACAGCAGCTCAGAGACAAAAGGGGGCAAGCCACGCCGAACAGAAAATGAAGGCTGACCTCAAACTATCGGCCCCAAAAATCCTCATTGCGAACGTATTTAAAGACGACAACGATGTCAACCTAAATAGAGGAAATGTCATGCGACTATTACACTCACTACCAGCCCTAAGAACGGTGTCCTCCCATGACATCTCAATAGTCGAATACATCTCGGAAGTACATGCAGACAGAGTCCACCTCCACATAAAATCACAGGCGGTACGAAAGACCATACTGGCTTCCAAAGAGGACCTCCTGCTGCTTGGATTCGAGGTCGCCGAAGTATGGACGGAAAGTCATAATAATCATCTCAATAACAGAATAAACGATTCGAATGAGTCAGGCCACACAAAACGCAGAAATGAAATACGACAACTTCTAACGACAACATATAATCCACAACAGTCTAACGATAAAGGGACAAATGGAAGGAGCAACCATTAGCTAATCCAGAGTGATGGAAACAATCTGTTGACACTAATATCTTGGAACACACGCGGATTTCACCACCTCTACGACGACTTTCCAGTGGACCTAAGCAACAACCTCGTTATCTGTCTCCAAGAAACATGGCTGAGGAGCACGCCGGTGAAAGATGGATACGTGACGTTGCTAAATCCTGCAGGAAAAAACACACAAGGACGCCCGTTTTCAGGGCTCATAACAATGATAAAAATTGGAACCAATTGGGAAGTGTCTGAAACTGAGAACCCAAACATCTTCGTCCAAAGCACGCTGTTACAGCACCACACTGAAAACACTTCCAAAAAACAGTACATACTTCTAATCAATGTGTACTGGAATCCCGCTCAGATAACCAACGGAAAGTTTGTGTCATCAGTAATGGCAATTATAGATAAACATCAACAAACTGATCGCGAGATATCCATCATTATATGTGGTGATATGAATACAACTTGGTTCAACGCAAATGGGACCCAAATAAAAGAACCCAGGAAGGAAAGGTCTCATAACCTGTCGAGAAGTGCATTATGGTCTATCGAAATGGATATTCGTGATTGCGACATGGCAAATGGACAGGTCGAAGGCGACCTACCACCAAAGAACACCTGGCACGGCATGGGTCACAAGAAAATCTTAGACTACATATGGTTATCAAGACATTTTTGGCATAAGATCGTGAACCTGAAAATAATAGAGACAACAACCAGCGATCACGATGTCTTAGTTCTAACCATGAACTTACCCTCGAAAAAACATACATCTAGAATGGTCCAGAGTCTCGAGGTAAATAATGGCCAAAATAGATTAAGAATAAACAGCAAACAAATAACCACATTAACCAGGAAGTTTCAAAACCTGACAATGATCGACGAAGCGGCCCTAAATTATCTTCCGCTACTACCTTACACCAACAAAGGATCCCTCTTGACGACACATTCAAATAAAATTCACACCCACGCTTGGAGCATTAAAGTTACAGAAGAAAAAAAGAAGACACAAAAAGAAATTCGTCAACTGAAACTACAAGGAGGCCTGGATACATCCATTAAGATAAAACAACGAAAGCAAAAATACCGTAATTGGGTGAAAGCTTTTGCTTTCCTTCGCGATCAAGAACGAGGCGAAGCAATGCTGAGACTGATTAAATCGAATAATTGCAGAGAGATCTGGCAAATCATAAACAAATGCTCCAGAAATCAAGCAAACACAATGGCCAGTGGGGTCACAGAAAGTGACTGGAAAACCCACTTCAACAGAGTGTTCACGAATGGAAACAGCATTCCAATCCAAGCACGTCATGTAGCAGAAGTTGAATGGGACTGCAGCGAGAAAGCCGAAGACATCTCCATGGCAATCACGAAACTGAACAACTCGCGTGCGGCAGGACCGGATGGCATCACCAACGTAATGCTGAAAGCCAACAAAGACGAATGGTCAAACTTCATCACCAAACTATTCGCAAGAATCGCAAAGCATAAAAGAATACCAACCTCATGGACCACGGCCATTATAGTTCCAATTTTCAAGAAGGGTAATCGGGCCGATCCTGCCAATTATCGCCCGATTGCCCTACTGGACACAATTGGTAAGATATTTGCGAGTTTCCTGCAAAAGAAACTATCAGCATGGGCAGAAATGAGGAACATCAATGATTGCCGGCAAACTGGTTTCACCAAGGGAGTCGGAACAGAAATCAACCTGACCCTGGTAAATATACTAAAATTGAACTGTATAGAAAAAAGGTCAAAGCTTTTCATAGCCTTCATCGATATGCATCAAGCATTCGATGCCATAATTCGTGAAAAACTGTGGCAGAAACTAACATCTTGGGGGTGCCCACAGAACTTACTACAGCCTATAAAAGCACTCCACACAATGACGTCAATTCAGATAAGACTAAATGAAAAAGGACTCCTCTCAGAAGCTGTTAATACTCAAAAGGGGGTGAAGCAAGGTTGCCCGCTTGCAGCCTGCTTATTTAAACTATTCATTGCAGATATACCCTTGGCTCTCAGTGATGTGAAGTGCTTTTCACCAAAAATCAATGGACATCACATCAACTGCATCACTTATGCGGACGATATAGTCTTATTCGACAAAACCCAGATAGGTCTGCAACGTCTACTGACACAACTTCATCACTACATGACTATCAATGAACTCAAGATAAATGTCACCAAAACGAAAATCATGCAGATCGGTGCAACAAAAAGCAATAAAAACAAAAATTTTCAGTGGAAGATCGCTGATACATCTATTGCTGAAATAGAAGAAATTAGATACCTAGGGGTAATGATCAACAAATCCATACGAGAATGGAACTGGACACAAGACATCTCACAGCGCATGAAAACACTCGCAATACAAGGCAGACGCATTCATAACCTGTATGGCAAATTCTCACTAATTCCAGTAAAAACGTTTTACCTCCAAAAAGTAATACCAGCTATCACCTATGGTTCTGAGACAGGTTGGAACCTGGACTTTCGTATTTGGGCAAAACTTGAAAGCCTATTTTGGAAGACGGTGCTGCAATTACCTAAATACATATCGATGATCGCCATCAGACACGAACTAGCCATAAACGAACTATACTCGAATGTGATCTGGAAGTCGTTAGCTTTGCTCCGAAAGATGCATATGCCAACACCGGAACCTGCCTACGAGATACTTGCGATAAACAACCGACAACCCCACATAGATCTAATACAGAAATGGACACAAGGTGTGAAGGCGATAATGCAAGCAGCTGATATAAAAATAGAGCTGCTGCTGGCACAACCACAAATCGCAAAACGAAAACTCCAAGATTGGTCCTGGATGAAAAACCTGGAAAATCTCGAAGGTCTGACATCCTCTCTAAAACTCGGACCCACAAAAAACAAATTAAACGCAATGCCGAGATATCTGGTCCAATTCCCTTCCCGATATCACCGCGACAGATTTCTCCAACTCAGATTAAATGCCATTAAGAACAAAGAAATGCTATTTATGAGACACGACCAGGTAACCACAGATAATCTATGCAGACATTGTGGGACAGAAATCGAATCAACAAGACATTTAATAACCGAATGCTCAACGCTCAAAGATCTACGAACTCTCCATTTAGGAAAATTTGCACTGCTGAACGTGAATATGGATGATTGGTGGCTTCGGATAATAAGTGGAAGCTCAGTCCACCTCACATGTTCAGCGATAAACTTTATAGACACAGCGTTGAACTCATGAGGACGGAAAGATAAACGAAAGAAAGAACCTAATATGACCAGTCCAATTATGCCCAAGAGGCATGGAAGGAAAACGAGAACATTAATAATGACAGGAAGCGAAAGTTTTGTAATAAAAGTTTGTAATAAACTATATGTTACAATAAAAAAAAAAAAACAAAAAAAAATAGACCCCGATATGTGGATTGATTTACTGAAAATGGGAATCAACATAGGGGTCAGTACCCACAAAATGAGAGACAGGACATGAGGCAAAATATTAATTATGCTCCACGTCAATACAATGAATCACCATCACCAGGGGACTACAACCAAATGATAGGTGCACCCCACTCTCCTCCACATATGAATCAAGAGTTCAGAAGCAATTCCAACAGAAATCATTCTCCTGAGAAATATCAGAATAGATTCAACCAGGGGGAAAATAACCAATATCGACCTATGCCACAGAGAGAGAATCTAGAGAAATGGAAAGATTCCAGTGTCTCGAGGCCCAAGTGAAAATGTTGGCTGAGCAAATAGGAAAGCTCTGTACAGCACAAAAACAGTCATCAAAGGAAGGGACAGAAGGCCATAGCAATGACCGGGTGGTTTCTGACAAGTGACTAAGTATTAATGATACCTGCAATGCTAAGAAAACAGATTGCCCTGATGTGATTTTGCATAATGACTCTGAGATGCCTAATGATTTAAAAAAGAAAGTACCGGCAAATGAACATGTGACAGAAAGTGCAAATACATCTAAAAAAGAAGATTGGTTTAATCTGGAGCTAAATCAAACAGTAGAAATGTGCACAAATGAAAAAGAAAAACATGAATCTCCAAAAGAACAAAGGGACAGATTTAAGAAAGACAACTCATGCACAGTGATACAAGTGAACAGGGAGTACATGGGGATGCTAGAACTCCTTCCCTGGGCAATCAAAACACTAACCAAACACAGGCAAAAAGAATAGATATTCAGAAGGAGGGTGCAGATAAATCACCTGAAAAGTTCTTTGAGCCACATATTTTCGAAGAATTTAAAAAGACTGGTACCATACCAAATAACCACAAATGCACAGAATTAGAAAATGGCAAATTACCAAGTGATGATTTTACACCTGTTCAGTTGGAGGATTGTAGTGTGAACTCTGATGATCCCCGGATGGATGGGCGAACAGTGGCCACACTCCAAAAGACCTCTGAATATGGGGAAATGAATAAAGTCTCTCACACAGAAATGGACAGAAAGGAGGGAAACATGTCTTTCCACTTACCAATGTGCATAGCCAAAAGTGAAAAAGGACTGATGAAGGTTAGTCCTGAAATGAGTAAAAATTCACACTTTTTATGTGTATTGGAGGAAGTTGAAGACAGGTATTATGCTCACATCAGTGTGGAAGAGAAATTCAATACATTTGCAATGATTGGCACTGGCGCACAGGCCACAATTATGTCCAAAGAATTGATAAAAAGTATCAATGAAGGGAGATCCCCACAGAATCAGATCACAGTGAGGCAAAGTGAAGGTCCAATGCATTAACGGTGAGGAGGTGCCTATTATAGGTGTTACCAAAGTTGACATAAAGATAGGAAAACACAGAATGAAACAGGAAGTATTGATCACATCTGTTTGTGTAATTCCATTTTTGATGGGGACAGATTGCCTGAAAAGATTATCTCCTCTCATAGATGGGGTGAACGGAGTACTGTGGTCCTTAACCAAAAAACCATTGAGACCTAAGAAAATAAAATCACAAAACAGTAGTATAAATGAATGCCACACCGTTGCCATAACGAATGATGCAGTGGAGGTATACCTCCAGAATTGATGTATACCTAGCGTTACTGTCATTTTGATGTGTCAAGATAAAATGCATACGAGAAGGAAAAACAATCTGTGCAGATTTATTTAGACCGTAGGAAAAAATGGCAAACTGAATAGATGAGCACACATTGCGCTTCTATTTAAAAGAGAAGAAATGCAAACGGAATACTAATCCTAAAACAGACACAGAAAAACACATTACCACTCTTGCTGAAATACACTTGGAAGATGAGAAACCATGGGTTCACATTGGTATAATTGACCATTCTAAAGTGATAAAAGCCACCTTTGCGCTTGAAAAGGAAAGAAGCTTTATTATTGAGAAATTACTGCAGAAAATAATGGAGAGGGAGGAGATCCCAAAATTTAGAATTAAAAACCAATATGTCTCCGGTTTGGACAGTCCGGACTTTGAAAACCGAATTGCAGGCAGATGCATGCTAAAGATTAATATTGTGCAGAAAACAATTTTCCATAATGTGTGGATAGTGAGTGGAACACAAAATGATTTTTACATGGGCAATGATATCATGCACAGAACGTGTATGGTGTTAGATTTCCTTAATCAAAAAATATGGTCACGGGTAGGTGGGCCTGCACCTGAATTTGAAGACAAAAGAAAGGCTTATCATTGCGCACAACTGGTCCCATATGCAATTGAATTACAGTTGAGGAAAGATACTACTATTCCTGCATTCACCAAGCAAGTTGCAATAAAACTAAAGTGCAAGAATGGGCAGCAAATGAAAGATGCTGAGCCATTTGTGTGTTTAAATGAGTCCATGAAGCAACAAGGACTGGATTATAAATACACCCCATTGGTAGATGTTGGAGAAGGATCTGTCAAGATTACGGTGAATAATAAAGGACATCAGGATATTCATTTAGAGGAACATTCTTCATTAGGAATGGCCATACAAAAATCACATTATACTGCAGATTTCAATGACCAATAACATGGTTATTGGAGGTATCCCTGAAAGGTATGTAGATGCAGGGGGTGTATTGCCAGAATATCTGGATTCTCAGCCCAAAGGGATCTTTAAAATTCAATCTGTGTACCCTTATGATTCAAATGAGACAGTGTGCTGCCACCAAGAGGATTATATAGTATTTGACTTAAATGAAAATGAAACTGAAAATCAGCACATTGAAGTGGAAGTTGATATGCCAAAATATTTTAAAGTGGCAGCTTTACAGAGAGACACAGCCACCCATTTAGAAGAATGCACAGAGATTCCTCCACTGGAGGATTTCACAGAATTGTCAAAAATGGTAGAAGAACAGATTTTGTTGGCAGATGCATGTGATAGCAATGAAGATAAAAATTAATTGAGAAAAATATTTATGGAATTTAAAGATGTCTTTGCTAAAGATACATATGATTGCGGCCTAACTAATTTACATGTTGCCACATTACCGGAAGGGTGTAGTAGAAATCTAATATTTGTGCACCAATATAGATTACCACCGGCATGTTTAGAGTCACTGGCAGAAATAATTCAAAACTTGGAGTCTCAGGGAATTATTAGGCCCATTCATAGTACATCCAACACTCCTATTTTGGGTGTGTTAAAGCCAAATGGTCAATGGCATCTGTGTGCAGATTTGAGAGAATTAAATAAAAGAGTGCCAATGTCCAGATGGCCACTGCCATTCATTGATGAAGGCCTTGCTCAGGTGCATGGCTCAAAGGTGTTTACTACATTAGATCTCACATCTGGATATTGGTGTGTGCCTATGGCAGAGGATATTCAGAATTTGTTTTCATTTTCATTTGATAAGACCCAATACGCCTGGGTCAGAACACCATTCGGGTACATCAATAGTGGGAGTGAATTTGGTATATTTTTGAGAAAGGCTATGCCTGATGCAGCAGAAAGAGGAACTATAGTTTATGTGGATGATGTCCTGATAAAAAAATGAAAGCTTAAAAAGCCATTTTGATGAAATTAGACATTCTTGGCCAATTGCAAAAGGCGGGTGCCAAAGTATCGTTACAGAAAGCACAATGGTGCAAGAAAAAGGTGAATTTTCTAAGCCATGAAGTGAATGCACATGGACTAAGCCCACAAAAGAAAAAGGTGGAGGCCATACAGAAATTAAAAGACCCTAGAAGTGTGAAAGGTTTAAAACGTTTATTAGGAATGACAGGATATAACAGGAAATTTATTGAAAATTATGCTGAAATTACTCAACCATTGACTAAACTACTGAAGCTGAATACACCTTGGAAATGGGAAAAAGAGCAATCTGAGGCAGTCGCTAAATTAAAGGAATGTCTTATAAAGGCACCATGCTTAGCATACCCCATAAAGAACAGGGATTTCTTTATAGAAATAGGTTTCTCTGAACATTGAATGTCAGCAGTGTTATCTCAAAAACATAATTTGAATCACAAAATCATTGCTATGCAAGTAAGGCATTTTCTCAAGTTGAAATTAAATTCAGTGAATGTCAAAAGGCCCTTTTGACCACTATGTGGGCGTTACAGCATTTCCTCCCCATTGTTCAGGGAGAAAAGGCAATCATTGAGACAAATCATCAACCATGGCAGTTTTTAGAGAGTAAAAGGATTAGGTCAGGTAATCTAGCACAGTCCAGGTTTACTTCATGGACATTGGCATTACAAGGCTTTCCCGTAGAAGTGAGGTATGGCCAAAATGAAAAGAGCCCAGTAGCTCAAGGATTGCCAGATATACATGACTGTGCAGCTGAACATGTATCAAATGAAGTAGAAGTGGAATCTAGTTTACAGGAGTTTGAACAATCACCACACAAAGCTTTTGATGAAAAGACATGCAAGGATGTGCCAACTGTATATGTTGACGGTTGTGCTTTTAACATTGAAAATGACAGTAATGAACAATTGGTATCAGGAATAGGAAATGTCTGGTTGAAATGTGAAGGCATTCCGAATATAGGGATGAGAAATGGGGCTAGGAGTAGTAAGGTAGCGGAATTGGCAGCTATTTATAAAGCAATTACTACTGCAATTGATAATACATTTAGTGAAATTGCCCTGGTGACTGATTCTGATTATGCACGAAATAGCTTTGTGGAATATTTGCCTGGCTGGAAAGCAAGAGGCATGATTATGTACAATAAAAAGCCCCTCAAACATGGAAAATGTATGCAGGCTATAGACAAATTAGTGTCAGAGAATGATCTAACAATATACTGGAGAAAATTCTGTGGACATTTAAAAACTCCAGGAGAAGATAAGGAGGGAAATGATAAAGCAGGTCATTTAGCCAAAATTGGGGCTGTGATGGGAGAGTTGCTACCTATTGAACACTTACTTGGTGATATACAGATTGATGCAGTTACTCACTCTAAGGCTCCAAAAGAGGTAGAACAGCCAGTAGTGCAATGGAGTTATGATACACCAGATCAAGACCTGATTAAGGCACAAAAAGATGATCCAATTTTTGGAATCTATTATTGTCACGACCCACATCCAAAAAACCCTCTGGCAAGCCCATGGGCCAGGAGAGGTCTTGGCTCAGTTCTCCAATAAACCTAAGCATCCACTGCTAAGGCCCTCTTGGAGCCAGTCCTGGCGCCTATGGCACCAGGCTCATACACAGTGAAGACATGTGTTTGGGGAATTACTTTATTTTGAAGCTGCCAGCCAACATGGAGGCATCCACATAGCTTGGCTCCTAGGAACCAAGCTATGCGGTGTAGTGTTTTGGTTGTGGTAGCCTAGGGACTACTTTACCTGGACTACTTTCTTGAAACTATTTAAACCACACCTGACTTGGATAACACGCTTCACGTTACTTTGCAATCCTGCAACGTGACGTTCACCGTGTCCAGCTATACCCGCGAACCTCAGAGAAACAGCACCTGTAAGGAGACAAAAGGAACATTGTTAGCAGCAGCATCCTACCTGCAATTTTCATCTTTAGCTGCCCACAGCTCCTGCGAACAGCTTCTTAGGATCAGCACGTCTCCCGTACCGACGGATCTGCAAAAAGGAAAGAAACAAGGTATTAGAGACATTACAACATAACAAACTGTGCCGAAAAGCTTACCTAGCAGGTCGCCCCTCGACCAGCATCATCTCGAAATTCCACACCCTGGATGAACACCGCGATCTATGGGAAAAGAAAAGAAAACAGGTTAGCAAAGGCAAGGCATCACTGTGCTGCGCATAGCACCTACTTACCGCATCATAGCGCTCATTACACGCCATCATTTACCGGCGAGACCCAATTCAGCCAATGCACCACACTGGACTTCAGCACAACTAAGGAAGAGAAAGAGACATTATTAACCAAGAAAGGCATGCAGGAATAACAACAATATAGAACAGCAATAAGACCTACCTGAAAGACTTCAAACGGGCCAGCATCAGTGAAGTAACTAGATCGCATCCGCCCACAAAAGACAACGCGCCCCTGCCAAGAAGGCAGGACGGAGAGCACACCTGAATCAACAATAAGGTGAAGAGAGGCCCCAGAGGGGCTGAATGCATACGGGGTGATGGGAGGCTAATTACCCCAGTTGGCCAGTATTGAACATAGCCCTCCTGTGTTACAGGCAGAACCTCCCCCACTGGCCACATCTGGGAACCGCAGAGAAGGATACCAGTGTCCATACGGCTGGGTGGCGTCCCCGTGGATACCAGGTGAGTGTAACAGAACGCGAAGCCTGCCAAACCAATCCACCTGGGCGCCATGGAGACATCAGAATTAGACCAATTGGCCCAATTGTTAGGGGAACTTCGTGCCAAGGTTCATTCTGCTCGACAAGAGACTAATGCCCTCCGGAGATACCTATTAGTGACCAAAGAGCTCACTGAAGAGATTAGCAGGCAATACTTGCAATCACAGGCAGGACAGACATCTCTACCTGGAAGCAATCCAATGATGCAAAACCCCACCATACCATCCAGAACCTCCACTCCGGTACAGATCATGTTACCGGGAACAGTTCCTCTGGCACCACCGGAGAGGTTTGCAGGCGACCCACGGAAGTACGCAGCTTTCATGAATCAGTGTCGCCTTCACTTTCTTTGCAGGCCTGGAGCATTCCCAAATGACCAAGCTCGGGAAGCCTTTGTTTTATCTTACCTGAGTGGTAGCGGAGCAGATTGGTCGGTGCCATTGGTGACCCATGATGATCCTTTGTTGCATGACTTTGGGGGGTTTCAGAGGGAAATGGAAAAGCTTTTTGCTCGCCATAACCAAGAACAAGCAGTAGACAATGAACTCCTTTCCCTCCGACAGGGGAATCAGGACTTGTTAACGTACATTGCTACTTTCAACAGATTGGTTGCCGAAGCTAAGTGGCCTGAAAACAAAAGAACCACGTTGTTTCATCGGGCCTTACGAGGCGATTTAAAAGACGTTCTAGCCCAAGTGGTTGATCCTCTCAGAGACTGTTCTGAATTCATAAATTTGGTCATGCAACTAGACCCCCGGTTGCAAGACCGAAAAGCAGACCGTTCCAAAATGGACCCCCGGCTGTGTATGTTCAACCATGAGACAACGCAACTCGAGTGCAAGAAAACACTGTGGAGCCCATGCAAATCAGAGGGGTACGACCTCCACTAACAAAACAAGAGCGAGATAAAAGAAGAGAACAACAACTATGTGTGTATTGCAGAAAACCAGGACATTTCCTGAAGGACTGCCCAGTAAAACCGCCAAAGAAGATCGTCGAACCACAGAAAAAGATGAAGAGAAGAAATCAAAATCGGAAAACTACCCAGCTCGGCAAACATAGAGGTCAGTTTTTCGAGTGAGAGGAAAGAATCACTGACCTCAAACTTTGCAATACCAGCGATCTTAATTAACAACCAACGGTCATCAAGAATGCATGCCGTTGAAGCATACATCGACAGCGGAGCAGTTGGGAATTGTATAGATCAAGACCTGGCAGCAGAGATGTGGCTTCCCTTATGTTCCAAGCCAACTACGGACAAGGTAACCACGGTGGATGGGACAGAAATCGCTTCCGGACCCGTAACCCAATGCACAGCCGAGGTAATCTTGCTGTGCCAGGACGGACATCGGGAACTTATTTCATTCGATCTCATCAAGGCACCTCAATTCCGGCTAATACTAGGGATGCCATGGTTAGTTGCTCACAACCCTTTGATTGACTGGCGGGCATGGAAATTAACCTTCCCCAGCGACTGCTCTCCAGCCTGTCATTATCAAGAACAGAAACCTGCTTTCAGTATCTCTACGACTCCCAGAGCGACAGCATCAACCCTGGGAGTAACTAATACCTTGTCTGAGGAATACCACGATTTCCAGGATGTATTCCAGAACGACCAAGCAAACACACTGCCACCGCACAGGCCCTATGACTGTCAGATCGACCTTGTTCCAGGTGCTCAAGTCCCTTGTGGTAGAATCTATGCTCTTATGGAACCTGAAAACTTTCATCTGAAGTCTTATTTAGACCAGTACCTTGCAAACGGATTCATCCGTCCATCGAAGTCCCCTGCAGCCAGACCTTTGTTCTTCGTACCGAAAAAAGAAGGGGACTTAAGAACCTGTATTGACTACCACGCATTAAACCAGATCACCGTGAAGAACCGTTACCCTTGCCACTTATCCCTGAAATGCTGGACACGGGCAAAGATGCCCCGATTTACACCAAATTGGACCTTCGAGGAGCGCACCACCTGGTCCGAGTCAGAAGCGGAGACAAATGGAAAACTGCTTTCTGTACCAAATACGGTTTGTACGAATATCAAGTCATGCCGTTTGGGTTATGCAACGCTCCTACAGCATTTCAATATTTCATGAATGACGTCTTGAGAGAATTAATTGATGTCTGCGCCCTAGTGTACATAGATGATATCTTAGTGTACTCAACCTCGAAACAAAATCATATCAAGCACATTCGTTCAGTCCTCACCAAGCTCCGTGAACATCGTTTATATGCAAAGCTTGAAAAGTGCTTTTTTCACATCACTGAAGTTGAGTTTCTTGGTTTTATCCTTACTCCAGGAGGCATCAGGATGGACGTGCATAAAGTAGACGCCATTTTGAAATGGCCATCACCAACGTCATTGAAAGGGGTACCAAGCATGTTGGGCTTTGCAAACTTCTATCGCCGGTTCATACCAGACTTCTCTCAAGTTGTACACCCGATCACCGTATTGTTATGAAAAAACAATAAAAAATGTGCCTGGACCGAAGAAGCAGAAAAAGCTTTTCAGGAACTCAAGAAAAGGTTCACCTCCATGCCAATCCTGCGTCATCCTCGCCCAGATCTCCCTTATATCGTGGAAACTGATGCTTCCAGTATGGCAATGGGAGCTGTCCTCTCACAGAGAGATCCAGAAACCGGCCAGCTACACCCAATGACCTTCTGGTCGAAACAATTCTCACCTCCGGAGATTAATTACGCCATCACTGACAAAGAACTCTTGGCTATCAAATCCGCCTTTAAGGCCTGGCGACACTACCTTCTGGGGGCCAGACACACCATTACAGTTATCACAGACCACCGAAACCTGCAATATCTTAAAACATCTAAAGCCCAGTCCTCACGTCAATTGCGGTGGGCCCTTTTCTTCGCTGAATATGATTATGTCATCACGTTTCAACCAGGGGTCAAGAATGGAAAAACTGATGCACTATCTCGTATGGGCACTGATGACATAGTATATACGACTCCAGACCTAGTACCCATTATACCTGAAGACAAACTCTTGGGCCTCACGACAGCCTTAACTCAAGTAGAACTGAGAAACGAGATTCAACGGACCATGAATCATGATGCTCTCCTTGCATGGCAAGCACAAGGGGAACAATATTCCATCAAAGACCACTTACCCTTTTTTAAGGATCGTTTGTATGTACCCTCCAAGGAGTTACAACAATATATGATTTCAGGTTATCACGATTCACTGATCGAAGGACACCCTGGGATCACCAAGACTCTAGCTAAGGTATAACAGAACTTCTGGTGGCCTGCCTGGCGTAAAGACATCATCCAATATATTCAGTCCTGACGAGTCTGCGCACAAAATAAGTCGCAAAAACAAAAACCATCCGGTCTTCTACAACCTTTAGACATTCCTCCCACTCCATGGCACACTCTTTCCCTCGACTTCATCACTGACCTACCTCCCAGTCAAGGGTTTACCACCATTCTTGTAGTCGTGGACTTATTCTCAAAGATGGCACACTTTATTCCGCTCAAAGGCGTCCAAGACGCATCCACTTTAGCCAAAGTATTCCTGGAAGGTATTGTTAAACTACACGGCTCCCCATCAGTCCTGATCTCCGATCGAGGTAGCCAGTTCGTCTCCGACTTCTGGAAAAAGTGTTGTGCAATGGTGCAGATTGTCGTCCGGCTATCTACCAGTCATCACCCCCAAACGGACGGTCAAACCGAGTGGACCAATCAGACTCTCGAGCAGTATTTACGGTGCATGTTGCACCATGAACAAAGAAACTGGAAAGACTTACTATGGATAGCTGAGTATGTATATAACAATTCCTTGCATTCAAGTACGGGACAAACACCCTTTTATACCCTTTATGGCAGACACCAACGTACCTCTGAACTGGATCTCCCAGCCAGTTTGGAAATGCCAGCAGTGAAAACTTTTCACACCACCATCACTCAGGCTTTCAAAAAGGCCAAAGAACATCTTATTCTCACCAAGGAAAAGCAAAAGCAATTTGCTGATCAACACCGGAAGAAAGCCCCAGACTATCATGTAGGAGACAAGGTTTGGTTGGCCGCTTGATTCGCACCCATCAAGGGAACCCAGACCTTTCAACCCAGGTACTTAGGGCCTTATACCATAAAGGCAATTATCAATCCAGCGGCCGCCAAACTAGATTTACCACCTAACCTACAAATCCATCCGGTATTTCATGTGTCCGTTTTAAAGCCAATGCAGCCCGGTACACGGATTGGGACACCACCAAAGCCCATACTTGTTGACGGAGAACCAGAATCCGAAGTCAGAGGTATCCTGGATTCCAAGTATTCTAGGGGCAAGCTATACTATCTAATCGATTGGAAGGGATTTTTTGCCCCCAGGATAGATCCTGGGAACCCTGTGAGAACATTCATGCACCACGTCTGATCAAATAATATCATCGGAACTTCCCAACTTAACCTGGGCCGGACAGAAGAAACACCATGAGAGGGGCCTTTGGGGGGGAGTGCTGTCACAACCCACATCCAAAAACCCCTCTGGCAAGCCCATGGGCCAGGAGAGGTCTTGGCTCGGGTCTCCAATAAACCTAGGCATCCACTGCTTAGGCCCTCTTGGAGCCAGTCCTGGCGCCTATGGCGCCAGGCTTATACACAGTGAAGACATGTGTTTGGGGAACTACTTTATTTTGAAGCTGCCAGCCAACATGGAGGCATCCAGATAGCTTGGCTCCTAGGAACCAAGCTATGTGGTATAGTGTTTTGGGTGTGGTAGCCTAGGAACTACTTTACCTGGACTACTTTCTTGAAACTATTTAAACCACACCCGACTTGGATAACACGCTTCGCGTTACTTTGCAATCCTGCAACGTGACGTTCACCGTGTCCAGCTATACCCGCGAACCTCAGAGAATCAGCACCTGTAAGGAGACAAAAGGAACATTGTTAGCGGTAGCATCTTACCTGCAATTTTCATCTTTAGCTGCCCACAGCTCCTGCAAACAGCTTCCTAGGATCAGCACGTCTCCCGGACCGACGGATCTGCAAAAAGGAAAGAAACAAGGTATTAGAGACATTACAACATAACGAACTGTGCCGAAAAGCTTACCTAGCGGGTCGCCCCTCGACCAGCATTGCCTCGAAATTTCAACACCCTGGGGGAATACTACGATATATGGGAAAAGAAAAGAAAACAGGTTAGCAAAGGCAAGGCATCACTGCGCTGCGCATAGCGCCTACTTACTGCATCATAGCGCTCATTACACGCCATCATTTACCAGCGAGACCCAATTCAGCCAATGCACCACACTGGACTTCAGCACAACTAAGGAAGAGAAAGAGACATTATTAACCAAGAAAGGCATGCAGGAATAACAACAATATAGAACAGCAATAAGACCTACCTGAAAGACTTCAAACGGGCCAGCATCAGTGAAGTAACTAGATCGCATCTGCCCACAAAAGACAACGCGCTCCTGCCAAGAAGGCAGGACGGAGAGCACACCTGAATCAACAATAAGGGGAGGAGAGGCCCAAGAGGGGCTGAAGGTATACGGGGTGGTGGGAGGCTAATTACCCCAGTTGGCCAGTCTTGAACATAGCCCTCCTGTATTACAGGCAGAACCTCCCCCACTGGCCACATCTGGGAACCGCAGAGAAGGTGGCGTCCCCGTGGATACCAGGTGAGCGTAACAATTATAATCATTTGGTAGACCCTGAACAAAATCCTTTAACTGAAAATGATTTTGCGGGAAAATAAGATTTGAGGGTGCTATTAAAGAATAGAAAATGAATCAGACTACAGGATGGACTCATGATTAGGAAATCTATAACAGGACAAATACAGTGAGTGGTACCCCTTTCATTCAGAGGGCTAATGCTACACCATGCACATGATGCAATAACTGCAGGACACAGAGGTTCACAAAAAACATAAGAGATACTGAAAGATTAAGCTTGCTGGCCACATATGTCCCAAGATGTGGAATTATATACTAGGGGATGTCTAGTATGTGCCCAATTTAAACCCGCTTCACCAATGCATAGAGCTCCACTGATGAAAAGAGGGTTAACCCTACCAATGTCAGATTTGCAAATAGACTATGTAGGGCCTGTAAAAGGGTCGAGCAGGGGGAACCGTTATATTTTGAGTGTGGTTTGTTTGATGTCAAAATGGCTAGAGTGTATTCCTGCACCAGATTGTAGTGCACAAACAGCAGCTACATTACTGGTAAATCATATATTTTCAAGGTTTGGGTTACCGCAAAGAAAGAATAGAATTAGATAGAGGAAGTCATTTTACAAGTGCTTTAATGAGTAAAGTGTGGCAGATACTGGGGGTGAAAGGAAAACTGCATATTGCATGCAGACCCGCCTCTTCTGGGGGTGTTGAACGTTGCAACTGGTCGGTTGTAGATATATTAAAGAAGTTTGTAGCAGAGGCAGGTTTCAGCTGGGATTTATGTTTACCTCTGGTTCTGATGGCAATCAGATCAACTCCTGCCAAAGCAACAGGTATCAGCCCTCATGAGGTATTGACAGGTAGGAAAATGGTGTTGCCACAACATTTGTTATACAGGACACATGAACAGACACTTGTAAGCGCATCTACAGTTCATGAATATATGGAAGAACTGAGGAAGCATTGACAACATGCATTTGCTTTTGTGCAGCGGAATTTGGAAAGGGCTGCTGACAGTGCAAAATCATATTATGATAAAAAGACATCTATGAAATAGTATAGTGTAGGGGATCAGGTATATAAATTTCATTTTGGAAAGGGTAAACAGAAAAATTCTAAATTTCTGGCGGCCTGGCAGGGGCCATTTCAAATTATAGATAAGGTGTCTCCAGTGGTATATAAAATATTAAGAACAGAGAGTGAAACGGTAACAGAGCAATTTGTTCATGTTAATCAAATTAAGCCCTGTCATCCCAAACATGAAGTCAGGAGGCTTGAGCAAGTAGAAACAGCTCAATTGCCCTGAGTACATGAAAGAAAAACACATAGTACCCTTCACAATATTTAATGCCAGAGAAATAAAAATAGATGTAATTCTTGTTGTGAAATAGATGTAAATAAAAATATCATAGGTGATAAACATTGACAAAAAGGGGGCTGAAGCAGATGGTATTATTTTATTACAATGTTGAAATATGTTAATGTATAATGATGTTTTGTGTATATGTTTGTTTTTTCTATAACATGTACTTAGTTTCAGAGACCTAAGAAAACGGGCGAAATGTTTTGGAATAAATATTTTATTTTTGGTAAAAGGGTGAAATTGGTATTGTGCTATGTACTTAATCTGTCTCTTTTCTGTTTAATTTAGAACGACTAACTGTATTTTGAGGTCGGAGGTCACAGGACCGAAGGACACGGGAGAGGATGGAGTCCTGTGATTCGCAGGGAGAAATTTTGAAAAAGCCCAGGGCGGGGGCGAAGACCAAGGGCCTCATTACAAGTTTGACAGTAGCCATGCCGCTATTTGCGGCATGGCTGCTGCCAAACCGGGCTCCTTTACCGGGTTCTCTGAATGGGGAATTACAGGGCCATTCCGAGTTCGGAGGGCCCGGTAATTCCTCCCTCAGGGAACTGGGCCCGGACCTTCCCCATTCCCATTTGAACCCCCATAGGGCTCAATAGGAATGGAGAGGGAGCTAACAACGGGCCGATTATGACCGGCCCGTTGTTAGCTCCCTCTTCCCGTCGCGGGACCCGGCAACGACGACTGGTTTTACCAGGCGTCCTTATCGGGTCCCGCGAGGGGACCTTGTTATCATGCAGAATGATGTTAACGGGTCCGCATCCATTAGCGGAACCCGTTAACCCATTCCGCACGAGTCGTAATGAGGCCCCAAGCCTGTAAAACGAATGTCATTGATGATGACGCCGGCGATATGGATGACAATATTGATGATTGTAGGGGATCTCAAAACTATGGAAGCACAGGTTATTATTGAGCCCGGACCAGCATCTGGCATTGCGGTGGAAGAAGCGCCTGGGTTCATTATGAGCAATAGAAGGATGATCTTTCAGAATATATATGTACCCATGAATCCTGATAATTTGTTGGAAAAACACTTTAATAACACTGGGATCATGGTTGATCAGACTAAAGAGTGGCTAGAATTGAAAAAACAGGACGCCAAGCAGACGATAAGAGATATGTTAATGCAATTAGAAAAGACATTTGTGGATTCGGCGGATATAAAGAAAAGGAGGGGAAAGAGAGGAGCAGTGATGCTTGTGGTCTCCTTGGTAATGTCTATTATTGGAGCTGCGATAGGTACTACAATGTCAACAGCCAATGCCATTTCAGTAGGGACGCTGAGTACTAAAGCACAACAGTTGAGTTACTAATTGGAGATGATCCAAAAGACTTTGGATGGAATTTGTAGGTGGATTGGATGTACAAGTGAAGTTTATCAATGAAACTACAGTAATACTAAATGAACAGGCTGAAGTTGTACAGCGTTCTACTAAATTAATAATTAAGCATGACCGGATATTGAATGAAATCCTGAATGTAATAAATCATGTTGATAGATTGTTGACAAATTACATGAGGGAAGTCCAAACTGCAATTTCCCAATTAATTTGAGGACATATACCATTATATTTTGTTTCACAAGCTATTGTGCATCAAATGATAGAACGGTTAACCAGAAGGGAGATTGATATGGTACAAGTGAAAATTGCTGTTGAAATGGGCAATGCAATGCCCCTATATGTGAATTTGGAAAGATTAGAAATTGTGTTTTTGTTGTGCATCCCATATACAGCTCCTGAACTTATTTATCAAACTAAATGGGTACATATCGTGGGATTTTGGCAAGAAGGTAAACACATAAAAATGAAGACTCCAGAAGTGGTAGCATTTCAGTCATGGGTGCCTGAGGTTTATTTGATCCCGAACCTGGAAACATGTATAAAATTTAAAGAACAAAATTACATGTGTCCAGGTAAACCATGTATTCCTGATGCTAGGGATGCTATTTGTGGTTTGAAATCTGATTCAGGTATATCGGGGGGGGGGGGGGTGAAGTAGTCATTAGCAATGTGGGTGGTGAGGAATTGGCACAAGCTAAAATGGTAAAAAATAAATGTTGGTCAGCACCTTTATGAAGAATATAACGATCACGCACTTGAATCATGGAACATTTGTTGTCAAGCAATTGAAATATAATGTATTTTACTTACAGGTTCCAAATGATACAGTTGTTTCAATTTGGGGTTTAACATTATTCCATATCACAAATGATATTTGGGAAAGCCAAGTGGAAAATATTGAGTTTTTTCAAAGGGGTACATTCCCAATAGACCCGGATGTGGAATTCTTATTGAATTATAAAGGAAAACATACTGTTAAAATGAGTCTAAGAAAGAACAATATTACAGTTAGTAGCCTGGGTTTAATGGAAGTGGAAGTGTTTAATTGGGGAACCTGGGTGGAACGCACTATGGTGGGTTTAGCTGTTGTAGTGTTAGTGATGGGAGGATGGTTAATCATTTTGTCCATAAAAGTGAGGATGTGTTACGCTCACCTGGCTCCCACAGGGGCGTCGATCTGAACTGGACAGCTGCGGCCTCCACCAATGTGATGCGTAGTGGCGAGATGACGGACTGGACTGGCCCACCCAGCTTGGTTTGCTTGGCCTGTAGGAATATTATTCTGCAAATGGAGAAAGGGAATTAACCACCCGTGGAGTTGAGCGTTAACCCTCCCCCACTCCCGCTGTTCTCCCCACTGATCACCTTTGATGTCCCCTCTTATAGTCTCACCTGATGGTTTGGAAAGATGAGCTCTCCATCCTGCATTGAGCGCAGGGGCGCGTTGATAACCAGTTGCTTCACTGGCTCGAAGGAATTGGTGAGTTCCAGAACAATATTGACTCTGAGATTCCCGGCAAGACGCCGTAAGTATGTAGTTCGTAAGAGTTCAAATGTCTGACTTTCACTCTTGCCCGATTCCTTGCAGGTTGTAGATTGACCCTAGCGAAGAGTTCCTCGTGGCAACCGGTAATATTCAGGTAAGGATTTGTATTATCCAACACAGTTCGATAAAATAATGTCAATATGTAACCTTTTGCTTTCTCCCTTATTCAGGCGCTTAGAGAAAATATGAAGTCTCGGGGAATAATGCCTCCGGCGGTAAAATCAGGTAAGTCTATTGTGGTGAGGAGGTTTCCCCTTGTTTGTACCTTTGTTTCACCTTGCTGTTCCTTTGTTTCCCCTTAGGGGCCGGGGTTCGGCGAGGATGCAGTGGAAGCTGTGCCGACCCGTGAAGAGGAATAGTACCCCCGGTGGTAAAATCAGGTAAGTCTATGGGGGGTAACTAATATTGCCTCTGTGTATTCCCTTGGCTCACCTTGCTGTTCTTGTCTTCCCCTTAGGTGCCGGAGTGTGGCGGGAGCATGCAGAAGGATGCGGTGGAATGTGAAGATGCTGCGAAGGCCGGTGAGTTCAGCGCAGCGCTGCTCCAGGCGAGGCGACGCGCATAAAATAACTTCTTTCTTCCAGCTCGACGGCGCGATGGATCTGAATTCAGGTAAGGGTCAAAGGTATTGCTCTTGTTCTAACCTTTTCTCCTTCTCTCCACTTTTTCTAGGAGCTCCGGACTCGAGGCGGGCGTGGCAGAAGACTGGATGCAGACTTGCAGGCACGGTGAGCGTTACGCTGCTGGATGCAGAATAACGCGAAGCGTGTGCTGCTCTTCGGGCGTGGTTTAAATAGCCTCCAAAGTAGTCCCAGGTAAGTATTCCTCCCCAGCCCCACCCAAGTAAAAAATAGTCCCTTAGGTAATGTAGTCCCTTCCAAGCCTCCTTTGGCTTGGAGTTCTTGCAGCATGGTCTGCATCAGGTGAGTTTGCAGCATGGTCTGCATCAGGTAAGTTTTAATCTATGAGCCTGGCGCCATAGGCGCCAGGACTGCACCCAAATAGCCCCTAGCAGGGGTTGTTGGGTTTGCTTAGTATAACTTGATGCCTGCTTCCGGGGTTGCTGGACTTGGTCTGGGTCCCCGGGGGTAGGCATCATAACAGCATGTTTCTTATGACATTAGTAACAATAGGGAATTAAAGATATCCCAATGCGCATACATTTTAAAAGGAAAGGGAAACACAAGTGGGGTTTCTTCCAATTGTGGATTTGAGTACTGCCAAATTGTCAGAAAAGGAGGGCAATGTAGTAATATATATAGCGCTTTATGGTATTTATAGTGCTTTAGAATATACAGCGCTTCACTTAATGTGATGAAAGATTTCTTTTTGTTGCCATTAATAATGTGGCACACACATATAGCCATTTATATGTTGCCAGTGTAACTTGTGAATAGGTCGCTGGTGGCATGCAAAGTACAGGATTCATAATGCAGCAAAAAGCTCAATGTGAAACTGCAGGGAATAAAAGTGCACCAATTGTTTTTTTTCTTTCTTCTCTTGAATACCTCTTGCATAGAAGACTACATTATTGAACATTATTTATATAACTGACTGACTTAATTAACAATTACTAATCACTAATGCTAATACATTAACATTATAATGTAGTCTCATGTACAAAATGAGGTGAAAATACATATTTTGAAATTCGTTTTTTCAAATGTGCACTGGCATTTCTTTTTCTTCTTTCTCTTTCTGTGTTTGCAGAAAGTAGAAAGTATGCACGAAAGGAAATAATAATTGAACCAGTTGCTCACTGAGCAATGATCCTATTGTATAAAAGTGAAGGGTGATGCTGCCTTTCAGCCTGATTGGAGGAAAGTGTCTGCAGATATATCACGTAGGCAAAGTGGGTAGGTGCAGAGGTTTGCTAAGGGGAAAACTGACAGAGGGAAGTTAGTTTGTGTTGGCTGGGCTCTGGAGATAGATGTTCTTGGTGTCATTGGCACTGGCTTGGAAGTTTCGCCGTGCATCCCAGACACCAGGATTACAGGGGTAGCTCATGCTGACTGGGCCTGTTCTTCAGAGGCGAGTGAAGGAAGGTTGTGTGTGGGAGAGAGCCACAAATATTTCTGGTAAGCAGACACAGTTTAAGTGAGGTTACTGTGTTCTGTTGTACGAATGACCGATCTAAAAATATCAGGTAGGCAGAGTAGCTAGGGAAATATTCTGCATCTTGATTCGTCATGTGTATAATGTTAAAAAGCAATTCATATTTTTAAAAAGAAAAAAACTGGTTTGCTCTGTTTCTGTATATTTCTTCTTTTCCCTTTGTTACAGATTATGGGAAAATGCACATGGTAAGATCTTTATTGAGATTTGTATTTGTTTGCAATACAAAGAATATATAAAAGCAGATGGTGTAGAGTTTTTTTATATTGCATTTGGGATTGTATTTGTGACACAGGGGAGATTCATTCTGTTTGGTAATACATTTGTCAATTTGCCCATGCAGATAGAATAATAACCCAGAATAAGCAGTGATAAACAGGTGTGTGCATGTGTGTCCTCCTTGCATGTTGTCGGAGAGTATCTAATATAATATAGATTGCTGGAGGTCCATGAGCCAGCAATGCCTATGAGCACCTAGATCGCTGGTGTAGATAAGCCAGTGATACCGGCCACGAGCTGTAGGTGGCACTCTATATAAAAGTGTTGGGTTCCTTTTTTTTGTATAGGTCCAAGGCCCTATCTATAGATCACTAGGAGGTATTCTAATAGAAAGGAAGGTTTTGTTTATGATGGAGTTATAATGTAGGGAAGGAAACTATTCTCACCACTAAATAACCTATTACCACAAAATACCACCAGTAGTATATATGACTAGATTCTCCAATATAATATAAGAAGGTATGGTCACTAGAGTGATATGAGGCCAAACCCAATCTAAATGCAAGGATAAGTATTACCAAACTACCGCTCATCTTTTAGCAGAAAATACCACCAAACCCCAAATTTACACAAAATATCCACAAGGTCTCCCGATGGTGGATGGGAGCTAAACAGTAGTCCCACACAAAGCAGCTGCCTTCGGTAGCTGTAAGATGGTAGAAATGAAAGAAGATGATGAGCTGGGGCCTGGAGTGGGGCTTGTGAGGAGGGCCGGCCAAGCCTGCTGGCTTGAAATAGGCTGTAAAGTGGAAAGCAACAGCCAATCCAGTCCAAGGCCACAGAAGGAAACAGCCCCAGGCAGTCCAGTGCCAAGGCGAAGGTGGCCATCTTGGAATGGCAGTTAGGAATATTGTAGGAGGGAGAAAGTAAAAAATAGCACCATTTTTTATAGAAACATTGGGAGTCTCCCACCTAAATCGCAAGGATTGGCATGTGTGAATTATAGTGGTGAAATGAACAGGAGGCCTGCTGCATTGCAGTGGTTCAACAATGATGAGTTTATTAGTAGCAAACCCCCCCTGATACCACTACCTGGAACACTTCATTCTCTTGCTCGCTCTGTCAATGTCCTCACACCAGACCTGCTGTGGGATATATTGACCCACTCAACAGCATTGCTCCACATCAGCAATCTGCACTTGCGCAGATACAGCAAAATGGCAGCGCTGGCTCCTGTGAGCGCCATGGCCTCAAAACTGCTTTCTGCAGCAACAAAATAAAATGGCTGCACCGTCCTGCCAAGCACACATCAGGCAGGATGGAACCAGGGAACACACTGAGAGAGCGTGCCAGTGTGTTCTGACATATACAAAGGGAAGAAAGTGAAAAAGCAGCACTGCTTTGCTGCAAACCCCAAAATCCCCATTGAAAAGGAAACTTTTTCACCTTTAAAAAATGCTGCTTTGACGCTTATTCATCTGTTCTTTCTTAAACCACCGTGATTAATAAAGCCCTGCCATGCACTTTCATATCCCCAGTGTGCGTCAGCAAAACCATCATGACCCCTGAATGACAGGCTCTGTTAAACCAAATCTGAAAAAAAGGCCCAAGAAACTTCACTTTCTGCCGTGCACGGGCAACGCTTTATTTTGTGCTACAAAGTGTGAAAGGAATGAACACTGCAAAATAAATCATAGCTCTGTGCACATGTCAATTCCAGGAGACCTTTGCCTTGTACAGACTGTTGTATACAAGAAACTAACTATGGCTGCAAGACAATATTGGGAAGTCAGGTGGCAAAATCGAATTTGAAAGGAAATGCTAGCAGTTTTCACCACATGTGTAAAATGGGCTTTACAAACCAAAGAAAAATAAATGCCCATTTTACAGGGAAAGTAATATGTTGAATGAAAGCTTGTCTGTGGCCAGCAATGAGAAGGGGTTGGCTGCTGGGAAACACATATAGGATATTTTTATTCCACAGGCTTGTTTTTTTTTTTTATTTGGGACCAAAGAAAAGAAAATAAAGGTTTTAAACTGACTTGGCTAGATTTTGCAAGCTTCCAAAAACAAGTTATTCTAGTTGGCAGAGCTAAGGCTTCCCCCAAGGAAGGGAGCCACCATAAACTTCCAGGATACGAAAGTGATAATTGTTAGGTTGGAAAACTGTGACTGAGCAGGACAAAGAAACTCCACATAACAATCAGACTTCAGTCTGGGCAGGGGCCTCTTTCAATGGAAATTCTGGACATCAAATTGTGAAGTGGATAAGGGGCAATAAACCTTCAATCAAGCTGGAAAACCCATCCTCCCTTTGGGGGAAGTGACATTTGGTGGTAGCTGAAAAAGAAAAAAATGGTCCAGGGCAGGACAAAGGACTGCCATTTGCTTCCAAAGACTATTTTATAAATAAACTTTAAAGACTTTAATCTCTGTTATGTTATGTGTGCTTATATCACGCCGGCAGTCCGCAAGCATCAGGGCGCTGTTAACATACAACAATACTGGACATACATGGGACACGCTTTAAACATCCGGATGGACTCTCTAATTACTGAATAGGTCTCATCCCTTGAAGAAGTCTTCAGGCATTTCCTAAACGTTTGATAATTCTCTTCCAACCGCAAGGTTGGCGGTAGTTTGTTCCACTGTTGCGCGGCACGCACTGAGAAGGATCTGCCCATACTCGCCTTAAGATTGTATCTTGGCGCATTAAGCAATCCTTTGTCCGCTGAGCATAGCTGTCTCAAGGGAGTGTATCTTACAAATTGATTTTTGAAATAATGGGGTGCATTTCTAAAGAGGCACCTGTGTATGATGGTCATTGACTTAAAGTTCACTCTGTCCTCAACTCTTAACCAGTGCAGCAATTTTCTTGCCGCTGTTATGTGATCCCTGGTTTTTATTCTCTTAACTATGCGTCCCGCATCGGTTTCCATGACTTGACATCTAGCAAGATCTTTTTTGATTGCTCCTAGTAATAATGCATTACCATAATGTAATCTCGACAGAACTATAGCTCTAGCAATAGTCACTGTGTTTTCCTCATTCAGATACGGTCTGATTGCTCTCATGAGGTGTAGGTAGTATGCAATATTTGTATGCAAATAATTAACCTGGACCTCTGTGCTCACAGAGACATCCATCATCATCCCCAGTGTCTTGACCTGGCTCATGACCTGTATTTTGGCCTCTTTAATATAGAAGGTTTTGTTCTCCTCTCCTAATCTAGCTCTGGCTATGCTAGTTCCAAAGATCATTAGCTCTGTTTTCGTGTTGTTTCTCTGCAGCAAGACTTTGCAAAAATATAAAAATCTTGCAGTTTAAAAGTGATTTTAATTTGAGACATTGTAGAAGTCACTGACACCTTGGGAATACAAATGGCAAAGTATTGGGGATTATAAGAAAAGTATCAATGATGCCAATGCCCATTTGTATACTTATATCCCTTATGATAAACCACACGTGTATAATGTTATGCAATTTTAAGCCGAATCTTTCATACTCAAAATTACCAAAATGTGTCAGAGGGGCGAAACAATGTCTCACAGAGTTCAGAGTTGGAGTGGAATGGTCTGCATAAAATATGTAACCTGCTCATGTCATTGGGTAATATGCCACAACTGTACAAAAGTGTAAATTCTGTTATGACGGATTTTTGGCAAAAAGGTCTGTGGGAAGTCTTTTCACCTCATAAAAGTACAACCCCTAAACTGAGACACATCCTAGGGGAGGAAGCCAACATTGATTGCCCAATCCAGTTGGTAGAGGCATGTTTACCCTGACCCTGCCCAGCCATATACTTCGATGATGTCACTATATATTATAAATAAGAGTCCCTGACAAGACTCTAGACACACACCCTTCCTGAAGTTCATGCACTGCGTTCCTGTTCCATTCATCATTCAGATTCCTGACCCCAGCTACACGGCCAAAGCATTGCTGACCCCACTCCAGGGCCCACTGCAAAACCCAAGCAGTGCTGATCCTATTCCCAGCAAGGCCTCAAATCTGAAAACCCACTAATCTTCCATTAAAAAGGGGAAAGCTGTGGTACCTTTTGCATCTTTTACCAGCCTGGCTTGCTGCCCACTAACTGCATGCCCGCTGCCATCCTGCCATCCAGCTGACCTTTAGTATCCAGTGACCAGAATTGCCAGTCCAGAAGTGCCATCCGGTGACCAGAACTGCCCAGCTGTTTGCCAGGCGCGCCATCGTGTAGTGACCAGACCCTATTGATGGTCCAAAAATCCCAAAACTAAAAGTGGACTGTGAGTATAAATTACCACCCCATGGAAACCCATAGTATACCTTGTCTTGCCTTGGTCCTTATCTCACTCTCTAATTCATCCTATACTTATCCTGATAACTCATTAAAACTGTCAGAATTATCCGTGCAACCCTGCCCTTGATTTCTAGTGCTAGTGCCATCTCTCTTTTCAATTTTGTCTTGTGTAATCCTATGCCATTAGTCATATTTCGAGTGATTGGACTGGTTTCCGCCAAGGTTGGGCGCTGGGGTGATAGGATTGAACTCACAAATCAAACTTGGCTCTTACTGTGTCTGTCTTTGGTGGCCTAGCCTGAATACTCTAGTGTAAAGTAAAACTGTTCTTGTCACAACTGATTTCCTTTCCTATTTCACAGCTTCATTTTACTCAAAGCGCACCTTTTTAGATCTTGTATAACTCCTCCAATTTACTTTCACTTCCATATTGTCCCTGATTTATTTATTTATTTATATAGCGCTAAAGCCCGCAGGCATCAGAGCGCTTACCAATGAGACAGGACATGAGACAAACAGGATACGGGACAACAAAATCACAGTTATAATTCAGTTCTGTGGGGTACTAGAGTTTATGAACTGGTCGGGTAATTATTTGAATAGCAGGGTCTTTAGTTTCTTTCTGAATTGTATGTAGTTAGATTCCAATTTCAGTGCTTCAGGTAGTTCGTTCCATTTAAGGATACTTCTGCCCGGGAAGGCCTTGCCGAGACCATTCCGCTTTTTTGCTGGAATGGTTTGGAGTAGGCCTTTGTTAGATGATCTTAGGTTTCTGGTTCATGCCAATTGAATTGTTTTTTTAGATATGCTGGGGCTTTGCCATAGAGGCATCGATGGACCATAGTGAGGGACTTGAATGTGATTCTCTCCTCAATGGCCAGCCAGTCTTTTCTGTCACTCGTAATGTGCTCCCTTCTTGATTTGCCCATGATTGCCTTGATGGCGTTGTTTTGTATCACCTGACATTGTTTCAGGCATTTGCTACTTGCCTCTAGGAGCAGGGAATTGCCATAGTCAAGCCTGGAGAGTATTGTAGCTCTCTGGCTATGGTGGTACTATTTTTTTGATTATGTAGGGGTCTGATCTTTTTAAGTAGTTTTTGGTAGTACTGGCAGTTTCTTTTCAAGTAGGTTATATGGGCCTCAGCTCCAAGGGAGGCCTGCAAGTAGACTCCAAGTGTCTTCACCTTTTCTGATATTGGTATTTGGGCATTTTTAATACAGAAGGAGGAGTATAATGGATTACGTTTTTTTCTGGCATGTACTGATCCAAAGATCATTAGTTCATATTTACCTCTATCCCCCAAGAACCACACTCCAAATCAGTGTATTTCACCCGTTTTTTGTAAAAAACGTTTGGGTAATTTAAGGCGGGAATTAAGAAAATGCAACTTTTACAAGTGTCATTTTGCTGCAATCTGTTTTAAACTTTCCACTCATTTTCAAACTGTATTTTCTTGGTAATCCCTTCTTTGTGATTATTAGTGTCTTTGCATTGTTGCTTTAGTGAGGAATTATATTTGCTTCAAGGTTTTTAACACACATTCATTATTTATTTGTCCATTTCCTAGTGGCATTTCATAACATTGCAAGGGGTTTACAATTCGTCTTTCTCTCTTATTTGGGGAGGGGAGGTCAGATTTGGAATCCGTTTCCTGTTTCTTATTCCTGATTACCTGCTGCTTCCACTCAGAATTGATTATTTGTGGGTTGAGCGAACATTGCAGGGGGAAATTCTAACTTGTGTGCTATCTTTCCTAAATCAAAAAGCGCTCCTATTCCGCTGTGCTGTGTAAATGTTCCACTAGAAGGTTAAACCCAATGCATTGCTCACATTCAGATTGCTGCCCCATATTAAAAAGTGTATGATTTCTTTTGAATTTTAAAATAAATATTGCATTTTACCAACCAGTCTGGTTCATGGTCCATTGTGACCCGGGGTATTTGAAAAGGGTGTGTGATATGAGTGGTGTACCATCTCAAAATTGTATCTGCATAAAATAAGGAGAAAAGTATCTCAATTGTGCGCTACATTCTAGGCCGAGACCAAGGTGTGTGTTGCTTGATTGAAATCCTTAACACTGCCTAACCTCCGTAATTGTCCTGGAGCCTCTTGTGTTTTCGTGCTCTTCTCCAGAGAAGAGCAGGAAACCTCTGGGTTTATTAGGGGCTGCAATAAAATGCAGCTGCTGTCTTCCCTCAGCAGAGATCAAAGGATTCCTGTGAGTGAGACACACAAGGCTGCTCAGGCAGCAACGGTCACTGGACCGTTTATTAAACACTTAACACCTCTTTGTAATGCTAAGTGATAAGACCATAGGGAGCATTACCTATTTTGCATAGGGAGCCCAAAATAATGTTGCAGATAAATATTCAAGCCTGTGCCTTTGTTCAAGACAAAAACATTGGAACTATTTCTCATTTCCGTTAGGTTATTGGGGTGGTCGATAAAGGTCCCAATGGGAAAGAGGGGTTTGCGTGGCGCACACCATATTGGTGACTGCAGTGACGTCTATGTTGGTGCAATGTTGCGATTTAGCATGTATTTAGTGTAGTTAATGAGAATGGGATAGCTCAGGGGCAGCACATCTGTCTTGGATGAAAGACAACGCATAGCAACACATGTTTGAATCCTGGTCTCGCGCTTAGAAACAGATCTCAGGTATTAAGCGTGTTATAAAAGAACAATTATAATCATAATAATTACTATTAGTGTTACTTTGTGTTTAGTTGATACAGTTTAGATTCACACGCGCATGTAGCAACATAATTTTAAATCATAGCGCCTAAAAGATGGTTATCAAAGATGAAACAGGTGAGACACATACCACGCAAATGGCATAAATGATGCGTTCAAGGACTTTTATTCCCAACTGTACCGCCATGAAAAGCAGGTTCCCCAGGAAACCATACAAGATACGCTGGAAGAGATAGGGCTGCCCACAATAGACTCCACCCAATGAGAAATGCTAGGTGCGGAACTAACGGTTGAGGATGTGAGCGAGACGACGATACAGTCACTGGCCACTTGCAAAACCCCAGGGAGCGATGGGCTACCCCCTGATATCTACAAAGCATACAGCTCAGAACTGGCACCGGTCCTGCACGAAGTGTTCAGGGAAGCATACGACTCAAGGATACTGCCGAGAAGCATGAGGGAGACGCTGGTTGTTCCGATCCCAAAACCAAGGAAGCCCAATGAAGAGTGCGGCACATACAGGCCACTAGCTATGTTAAACTACGACATCCAAATTCTTACGACTATATTGGCCAAACGGCTGTCGAAAGTGATAGGGACCATAGAGCATGGGGATCATAATGGGTTTGTACTGGGTAGAAGCACAGCAGGGAACTTACGGAGGCTGCAACACATTATAGCACAGATGAGCAGGAAAAATATGTGGTGATCCCCTTAGACGCTATAACGGCATTTGACTCCATATATTGGGAGTGGCTGATTGCTACCCTGAGACAGTTCGGGCTGGGAGAACACTCCATAAGATGGATCAGGTTGCTCTACAAAAGCACCGGTGGCGAGGGTGAAAACAGGGAGGGTGGTATCGGCGTTGTGGGATATCCAAAGGGGCATTAGACAGGGCTACCCGCTGTCACCAACGCTCTACATCCTAGGCTTGGACACAGCAGCTGTATATATAAGGAAGCAATTCAGGGGAGCATCATGTTGTGTCACTATATGCGGATGATGTACTGCTCTATCGAAGAGACCCGCACCTCAATGTACCAGTGATCTTAGATGTGCTGCGGAACTTTGCACGAATATCTGGGATTCACTTTAGCACTGAGAAACCGTGCATATTCCCGCTGGCTGGGCTAGCAAGAGTCAGCGAGGCGAATCTCCTGGAAGTCGGGTTTCAGTGGCAAAGACACATGTTCAGATATTTGGGGGTGAATATTTGGCACACACCTCAGCAGATGCATGAGGGCAACAAAATGTTAGCGGTACAGGGACTGAAAAACTCCATGAAATTCTGGGTTAACCTCCCGCTGTCGGTTATGGGCAGGGTGGCCGTGGTTAAAATTATAGTCCTCCCAAGGTTCCTGTATTTCGTCCATAAGGTCCATTATTACATACCAACCTCCTTTTTTGGCTTACTGTGGAAACTTTTAAAAGAACTACTGTGGGGCCCTGCCAGACATAGGCTGTCCCTGAGCACACTCACACTGCCATATAAAACAGGCAGGGTACAACTGCCGGACTTTGAGAGATATTTCCTAGCCGCGCAACTTAGGCATGTGTCCAAGTGGTTGGCAGATGAGGCAAGTACGGAAACAAGAATACTCAATCAGCTAGGTGCACCAGTGCGCCTAAAGGAGGTGGTATGGGTGCCGGTGAAGTGTTTCGGAGCACTACCGATGATCGTGCAGCTAAGCAGAAAGGTCTGCGACAGAGCCTTGAAATTAATGGGGCAAGACCACCCATAATTGCCTGATACCCCACTAGTGGCAGATGTATGTGCAACCAGAGCAGAGCTGGTGAGAACCAGGCGGTGGGAAAGGCATGGCATCTGCACCTGGGGCGATATATATGAGGAGGGTTCCTTCCGAGAATTTGACTCCATGGTGGAGAGCGAGGGACTACCCGGCGGCCAGTTCCTCTGGTACCAGAGGATTAGGAGAGTAGCGAGAAACGTCTGGAAGAGTTGCCCTGAGGAGCTGGCAGCAGCACCAATACTAACGTTATTACACAACCTGGGGGATGGGTAGAAACCGGTGTCCAGAATATGCAGGCAGCTTGCAGATAGACCAAACCCTAGGAGCGGTGCGCTAAAGCAGGGGTAGGAAGTGGACCTGGGTGCCAGCATAATGGAGAAAGAGTGGGAGAGGATACTGGTATACACCAGGGAAGTGTCTAGAAATGCTAGATTCTGACTGATCCAGTTGAAAGTTCTCTTCAAAACATACATGACACATAGCAGAATCGCTAAATTCCGTGGCGCCACGGATCCACTGTGCCCCTGGTGTAAGTCGGAGGGTGCAGACATGAAACATATCTTCTGGGAGTGTTCCAGGATGCATAGTTTCTGGCACAAGATAGAACAAACCTGTAGAAGGGCTGAGATGTTGAGATACGAGTGGACGCCGAAGGAATGTTTGCTTAGAGCCTACCCGAGAGTGAGCAAATTCAAGCACCTTGTCAAACCTATGGACATGGTGTGTGTGCTGGCCAAGAGAGCCATTGCAATGGCGTGGAAAAAGCCTGGGGGCCCGCAAAATGCTAGATGGTATGGTGAACTAGAGCACTGGACGGGGGCGGAAACCAGAGTGTGGGGTGAAGGTGTGTGTGGTAAGGGAAGGTGGGGAGACGAGCCCTGCGTACGAGGCCTGGAAAACATTGGTGTGGGACATGTTCCATCGATCTGATGATAAACCCCCATGAAAGGGACAAGCCTGGGCAGAGTACGGTTGCGGTAAAAGTGATATAGTCAGATACGAGGTGGAAAATGGAACTGTGGCTTTCTTGCCCTTGTGGCCCCGATACACCCTCTATGCTGGTTCCTCTGAAATACAGAATGGCCACCCCTTACAAACTCACTTGCAAACTGAAGACCACCTGTCAATACTACAATGTTTTGAATGTTTGTTATTGTATATCATAAATGCTAATAAAAACATTTTAAAATAAACTCACTGTTTCTTTCTAAGGACCTGCACCTGAAGGTGCTTTAAATATTTAAAAGTCCTGCTCAGGTGTGGGTCATTATAACCACTAGACTGTACACTACACTTACTCCAAGCCCCTCTTCCTCGTCTCAGTACTGTAAGGAAGGCATGGTATCAAACAGTGAAGACAGACACAAGTGATCTCAGTTGAAGGGTGTTTATTGAACTTCAATGGGTTGTTTGAATGCCTATTTAATCTAAATCTAAGGATGAGAGCAAGATACGACCATCGAATAATAATAATACAGTCCTAGTCGAGTCAATGTCAAAATAAAAGGGCCTATACTAAGGAACCTATCGTCAATCCTTACTTCTAAATACAAAAGGTTGTGGGACAATAATGTATGCAACAAAGAAAAGTGTTTAAGAAATAATATGTCAGGACGATTGAGCAGTTGGCTTCCCTTGCCTGCCTTTTCTGCATGGGGCAAGGCGGCACATTTGAGTTTCGCACACACTCTGGCTTCTCTGCCACAAGGATACAGTTCAAAGCCTAGATATCAGGGCCTTCTGCCAAAGTCTCTTTTCCAATAACAGTCTCTTACTACAGAGGGCCTGTTGTAACAAACAAATATCAAAGTTCCATTCCTATCAGGATCTTCACATGCACAAGTTCTCGCTTCCAGTGTGTATCATGGGTCTCCTTCCTTCAGACTTGAACCCATTTTTACCACAATGTTTACACTTGGTCTCCCTCGTTCGGGCTCGGACCATGGATCTCCGTCGATCGGGCTCAGATCCTCTTGATATCAAAATCGAAGACTTTTGAATGTGTGATGGGTTTTGCTTAAACCGTCGCAGGACCACTTTGATTCACTTCACACAAAGTTTGTATCAATCTTTTGGCTTTCGTTTCTTTTGGTGGGATACCTTTCAGAGACCTTCAATTGAGCACTCTCGCGGGGCTGGATCATTCTGGTAATGGTATTGTATCTTTCCTTCTCAAGTTCAAACATTCATCAGCAGTTTAGCTTTACTCATGCCTTTCATCACACGCGTTTAACAATGTTTGTTCCAGCGATCGTTCTACAATGTTGCTGCTTGCAACCTTGACTTCAACACAGACCAGTCTTTCATCGGTCTCCCCAACTCACCGGCTGTGTTGATCTCTCTGGTGCTTCTTTGTTCTTGGAGCCCAGGACGATACCCCGGTGGCTGCTGCTCCTCCCCACTGTCAGAGATCTGAGCCTCAACAGGGTGAAGCGCCTGGTGATCGAAGAGACGCTGTTGAACCCGTAGTGCAGTGGTATATTCTTCCTACCAATGTAACACTCAGTTGTATATAAAAACAGTCTGAGCGGTCAATTGGTTGAAAGATGTTTGAAGAATGAACAGGACCCTCTGGAACTCCTGATGACTGCAAGTTTCTTCCCGATAGCTGGGAATTCCACAAGACAGACTGAACACTCAGTGATTGTCAACAGGGGGAGGTACGGTACTTAATAGAGAAGGAACTAAATAAGACAAGGAAAGGCAAAGAACCAATAACGGAAAATGAGCAGGAAACAAGGACTCTTACTTGTATATCCGGGAGACGAGAAGCAACGATGAAGATAGGATGATGGTGATCTCCCAGGATCCAAGAAGAGAGAGCCCAGTCTCACGGAGTTGAAGGAATCCTCAGTCCGATGCAAGACCTATTCCCGCCGGCACGCGTACGCCTAGTGAATAATCCCAGGAGTGCTACAGGCAGTCTCTAGTCCAGCACTCGACTCCTATACCCGCCGGCACGCGTACGCCTAGAGTGAATAGTCCCAGACATGCTACAGGCAGTCTCTAGTCCAGCACGCGTAACCTATTCCCGCCGGCACGAGTACGCCTAGGAAGAAGGAATCCAAATGTTCCGGGTCAGAATCAGGTAACCAGACAAGACAAGGTATGAGGCAAGAATCGAAGTCAAAAGGAAATCCGGGTCGCAGCAGGGGTTCGTAGCTGAAGTTCGAAGCTGAAGTACCGAGGGCAAGACAAGAGCAAAATCCGAAAAACAGGCCAGAGGTCGAGAAGAGACAAGATCAAAATAGCAAGCGCCACTGTAGAATTCCAAAGAAAACAATCAGAAGCACCGAAACAGCGGACTGGCCGGACTTAAGATTGCGTGACCACAACGCGGGAGTCACGTGACCGGGAAGTCGGAACAACACGTGACTGCAGACGTAGCAGTGGCCATCGTCGCCATGGCAATCCCCAATGCCTTCGAAACAAGCCTTTAGAGGAATAGAAGCGCTTATTGCTGTCCCTAGCTATATTGACTACCGTAAGCCTGTCAGGTAAGCGGGAACGTGTAGCAGGAATTGGTGTTCTGACAGTATCCTCCCCCAAAGGTCCCCCGAGACCTTGAGATGCGAGAAACTGGGACAACAGCACAGGTGCATGGATGTTGGACTCAGGTTCCCAAGTGCGATCCTCCGGACCGTAACCCTTCCAGTCCACCAAAAACAAACGTACACCACGCGATATTTTAGTATCCAAAATAGCATTAACCTCATACTCCTCCACCCCTTGTACCAACAGGGGGGGGGGACGGATAGGTAACCTCACCTGCTCAGAACATGGTTTGACCAAAGACACGTGGAAAACGGGATGTATTTTCCAAGTAGGAGGCAATTCCAATTTGACCACAAGGGGATTAATCACCTCCTTAACCATATAAGGACCCACAAAGCGAGGTAATAGGGTTTTACGACCTGGAATACTGAGATTCTTGGTAGACAGCCAAACACGCATACCTGTGGTATACTGCGGTGCCGGCTGGCGATGGCGATCGGCATACTTTTTAGCCTGTTCCTGCGCATGTATTAAGTGTTCCATAACGTTCCTACGCAACGATGTCAGATCTCTAAGGCAGGATTGGACAGCTGGACAATCCGAGGTTATACACGAATCCAAGGGTAGAGAGCGTGGGTGTTGTCCATACATGGCATAGAAAGGAGAAACCCCCGTAGAAGAATGCGCAGAATTATTATAAGCGAACTCTGCCATAGGCAAAACGGAGAGCCAGGTTTCTTGGTGCTGTAGGATAAGACATCTCAAGTATTGTTCCATGGTGGCATTGAGTCGCTCGGTTTGGCCATCGGTTTGTGGATGGTAGGCCGTAGAATACCTCTCGTCAATACCCATGGACTGTGTAAGGTGTTTCCAAAAACGAGAGGTAAACTGAGAACCCCTGTCAGTTATTACGATCTCAGGAAGACCAAAGAAGCGGAAGACATTGCGTAAAAACAGGTCCGCCAGAGTAATAGCGGACGGAAGACCCCGACAAGGCACAAAAAGGGCCAACTTAGTAAAACTATCGATTACCACCCAAATAGTGTCAAATCCACCAATCAAGGGTAGTTCCACTACAAAGTCCATGGAAAGCATGGCCCAGGGTTTAGCAGGTACTGGCAGGGGTTGTAGAAGACCCATTGGTTTGGCCGGAACGGTTTTACATTGAGCGCAAACCGCGCAATTAGCGATGTATAGCACAATGTCTTTTGACATGAATGGCCACCAGCACCAGCGCTTGAGTAATTCCAATGTCTTACGATGACCAGGGTGTGCGGCCAACATGGAGTCATGACACCAAGACATGGCAATCCTGCGGGTATACGAGTTAGGTATATAGATTTTGCCTTGGACGTATGGCAAGGACTGAATAATATCCAGATTAAGATCCTCCAATTCAGGATGTTTTTCTGAGACCCAATGTTGAATGGCTGTCCTCAGGGATGGTTGCAAAGTGCATCCACACACGACCTGGTTGGGCAAGAGTAGTCGACCCTCCTGTGGCCGATGCACTGGGTCTTCAAATAGTCTTGACAGGGCATCTGCCTTGGAGTGCAAGGTCCCAGGACGGTAGGTCAATACAAAGTTGTACATTGAGAAGAACTCATGCCAACGTGCATGACGCGCTGTCGTGCATTTCAATGATTGAAGGGCCAGTAGGTTTCTGTGATCAGTAAACACTTGAATCGGAGTCTCTGCTCCCAAGAGATGATGTCTCCAAACTGTAAAAGCCTCCCGGACAGATAGCAGCTCACGTTCGGTGATGGTGTAGTTTACCTCATACGGAGTAAGCTTGCGTGAATGATACGCGACAGGATGGAGGATCTCTGTGTCAGGACAAAACTGGGAGAGAACTGCCCCTACTGCCACGTCAGAAGCATCGGCCTCTACAACAAACGGTTGTTTGACATTGGGATGTTGAAGCACCGGAGCTGAAGTAAAGGCTTCCTTAAGAGTCTCAAACGCATTCTGTGCTTCAGGATTCCACTGAAACGGATGCTTATTGCTTGTTAAAGCAGTAAGTGGAGCCACAATGCTAGAGAAGTGCCTGATGAACCGCCGATAAAAGTTTGCGAACCCCAAAAAAGACTGCAAAGCTTTTAGTGTACCTGGGACGGGCCATTCCAATACAGCCTTGACCTTGGTTTGGCTCATCTGAACACCCAGGTTAGTAATGTCATAGCCCAGGAATTCAACTGAAGTAGTATGAAAAATGCACTTCTCTAGTTTTGCGTATAGTTTATTCTTCCGCAGACGTTGTAGTACTTCAGTAACATGTTGAAGGTGTAGTTCAAGAGAAGGGGAATAAATCAAGATATCGTCTAAGTAGACGATCACAAATCGATCAATCATGTCCTGAAAAACATCATTAATGAAATGTTGAAATGTGGCAGGGGCATTACATAGCCCAAACGGCATGACCAAATATTCAAAAAGGCCGTGTCTGGTTTTGAATGCTGTCTTCCATTCGTCCCCCTTTCTTATCCTTACTAGATTATAGGCACCCCTGAGGTCCAATTTGGTGTATATCACTGAAGAGCCTAGCTGATCCAAAAGTACTGAAATCAGTGGTATGGGATATTGATTCCGTATTGTGACTGCATTCAATTCCCGATAATCTATACATGGTCTCAGGTCCCCCTCTTTTTTCGGGACAAAGAACAGGGGAGATGCAGCAGGAGAACGGGAGTGGCGAATAAAACCCGAAGCCAAAGCCTTGTCCAGATACTCCTTTAAAACTGCATCTTCCTTTAAAGTAAGAGAGTAGATCCTCCCAGAGGGGATCCTAGCTCCCTCCTTAAGGTCTATGGGACAGTCGTAAATACGATGAGGCGGTAATTTTTCTGCCTCACCTTTGTCGAAGACATCTGCGAAAGACTTGTATTCCGGGGGTAAAACAGTCTTGACAACGCCACCTATCATTGAAACAGATTCCAATAAGGCTTGACAGGGATTGTTCTTCACTTGAGTCGTTGGGCCACAATGTCTTGAACAATACGTTGAGGAAAACGAGACAGACCCAGCAACCCAATCTACCAAGGGATTATGGAGCCGAAGCCAAGGTAGACCCAGAATAAGTCGGAATTGAGGTGCAGTAATGACATCGAATGAAATGACTTCGCTATGACAACCATCTATGAGCAAATCCAGGGGAACTGTCGACTCCGTTACCAACCCTGAGAGTAGTGTGGTACCATCAACTGCGTTGACCACCTCGGGTTGTTCCTTTGGTACCAGGGGAATGTTCCAGTCTTTCACATACTGGAGATCAACATAATTTCCAGTAGCCCCTGAATCCAAAACCGCTTCAGAGGACCAGGTTTCGCCGTCCGAAGAAGCAACAACTAACTTAATAGTGAAAGGAACCGAGAATTTGGAGCCCGGAAGATCAATGCTCGACATAGGGGCTCCCTCTATTGTCGGGCTTTGGAGTTTCCCGACTTCGCCGGTTTATTGGGACATTGATTCAAAAAATGACCAGAAGAACCGCAATAAAAACATAATTTGTTCCTTTTACGCTTCTCTCTTTCTTCGCTAGATAATGGTCCTCTGATCGCCCCTATTTGCATGGGTTCCCCATTGCCCGAAGCCGAACTTGTCAGACTAACAGGGACCGGAGGCAAAATCCTCTTTTCCCCCTTCCTTTCCGCTTTACGGGCATCGATCTGAAGAACTAGATCCAAAAAGTCAGGAAAGGAGACGGGGACCACAGGTACCGTAGCAATGACATCCTTGAGGGAATCCGACAAACCCTTATAAAATAAGGCTGCCTTCTTCTCGTCCGGCCAGTTGGTTTCAGCAACCAATTGGATAAACTTAGCCAGATAAGTCAATAGAGTAGGATCGCCCTGCTGCAGATTCAATAACTCCAAGTCAGTTGCCTGAGATTTGTATCGAGTGTCAAAAACTCTGGTAAGCGCCTCTATGAGAGCGTCACAGTCAAATAACATATGACTGCCTTGCTCCAAGAGAGGATTCGCCCAGACGGCAGCAGTACCCCCTAGGTTAGACAATATAAAAGCGGCCTTAGTAGTTGCATCGGGAAATGATGCTGGTCTACAAAGAAAATGCAGTCTGCATTGATTGATGAACGTTCTAAAGGTTTTTGGATCGCCCAAGAAACGTTCAGGAGGAGCCAACGGGAATTGTGTCATAACTACCGGTACCGGGTCTGCCCTGGCCTGAGCACTGGCCGTACCAGACCCGGAAGCCACTGCGACTGATGGAGGTTCAATGGCACTAGCCCTCAATCCCGCTTGAATATCATCAATACGGCGATGAGTAACATCATGGGCAGTTTGCATGTCAGCACGTAAATCAGCCACTAACTGAACCAAGGTAGCCAAAGGATCATTGGCTGTGTCCATTTTTAGGCTTCTGATTCTGTCAGAGATCTGAGCCTCAACAGGGTGAAGCGCCTGGTGATCGAAGAGACGCTGTTGAACCCGTAGTGCAGTGGTATATTCTTCCTACCAATGTAACACTCAGTTGTATATAAAAACAGTCTGAGCGGTCAATTGGTTGAAAGATGTTTGAAGAATGAACAGGACCCTCTGGAACTCCTGATGACTGCAAGTTTCTTCCCGATAGCTGGGAATTCCACAAGACAGACTGAACACTCAGTGATTGTCAACAGGGGGAGGTACGGTACTTAATAGAGAAGGAACTAAATAAGACAAGGAAAGGCAAAGAACCAATAACGGAAAATGAGCAGGAAACAAGGACTCTTACTTGTATATCCGGGAGACGAGAAGCAACGATGAAGATAGGATGATGGTGATCTCCCAGGATCCAAGAAGAGAGAGCCCAGTCTCACGGAGTTGAAGGAATCCTCAGTCCGATGCAAGACCTATTCCCGCCGGCACGCGTACGCCTAGTGAATAATCCCAGGAGTGCTACAGGCAGTCTCTAGTCCAGCACTCGACTCCTATACCCGCCGGCACGCGTACGCCTAGAGTGAATAGTCCCAGACGTGCTACAGGCAGTCTCTAGTCCAGCACGCGTAACCTATTCCCGCCGGCACGAGTACGCCTAGGAAGAAGGAATCCAAATGTTCCGGGTCAGAATCAGGTAACCAGACAAGACAAGGTATGAGGCAAGAATCGAAGTCAAAAGGAAATCCGGGTCGCAGCAGGGGTTCGTAGCTGAAGTTCGAAGCTGAAGTACCGAGGGCAAGACAAGAGCAAAATCCGAAAAACAGGCCAGAGGTCGAGAAGAGACAAGATCAAAATAGCAAGCGCCACTGTAGAATTCCAAAGAAAACAATCAGAAGCACCGAAACAGCGGACTGGCCGGACTTAAGATTGCGTGACCACAACGCGGGAGTCACGTGACCGGGAAGTCGGAACAACACGTGACTGCAGACGTAGCAGTGGCCATCGTCGCCATGGCAATCCCCAATGCCTTCGAAACAAGCCTTTAGAGGAATAGAAGCGCTTATTGCTGTCCCTAGCTATATTGACTACCGTAAGCCTGTCAGGTAAGCGGGAACGTGTAGCAGGAATTGGTGTTCTGACACCCACCTTGGTCGGTTACGCGGGAGGGCCTTCGGTATCTCCGACACACAATGCAGTATTCTTCATTCTGGTTTCCAGGCCTTCTGCTTTTTGCATCAAAGGTTTCTTGGAAGTAACGGTTTCTTGCCGGAAAGGTCAAAGGTATTCCCCTCCTTGCAAACCCTTCTTGGTTTCCCGTCTTTCTCCCCTCATTCAGCTGCCAACTCGAAACTGCTGTTCCTTCGTGTGCTTTGCCTTGCTCAGAGTGTGCTCTTGTGCTCCGCCTTTTATCCATATAGGGAAGTTTAATAGAAGTCAGGTGTGAGTGATTGTCAGTAATTGCCTGACTTCGCCTGACAATAGTAGCGGTGCATGTCAGGTACACTGGTCGGGTGTGAATTTGTTTTCTCTCAGAGCGGGCTATCCGTGCGAAAATGTTGGAGAAGAGAAAGGGGCAGGGGTAAAGTTCTGACATATCCTACGTAGTAGGATGGGGTGAAGGTGTTACAGGGGAAGGGATACCGCGTCTCGCCATCCATTGTCCGACTCCCTGAAGACCCCTCACCCAGGCGATCCTCCCGCACTGGTCCACCCCCAGGAACTGGATCCAAAAGCAATGGACGTGTCCTGGCCACCTGAATTACAGATCCCCGGGGACTAGCGGTTGAGACACCTACTAGTTTGTTACAGTACAAAGAGCATTATGGGACTTGAAGTCCCTAATGTTCTTATTCCTTTTAACCTTTTCTATTCACTCTGGTTTAATGATTTATAGAATGTACTTTTAGGGGAGGCTTTCAAAGGAATTAATGGTTGGTTCTTGGTTTTATAATGCAAACCATAGGTGGAATTATAACTATCAGAAGTAGTGGTATTGATTCTCTGATCCTTACATATATCATTCCCATGTTTACCATCAGGATTTTCACCACTGACAATTTGGTTAATTTTGAGAAGGGAAGCCTTACTATGACAACAAGCCATTAGATATTCTAGTATTATATAAACCTCATCGTCCAAAGAAGATGAATACTGCATCTCTCCTAACAGAGACATCATCAGGAGGTAGCTCAGGGGCAACGTGATCGCCTTGGAAGCAAGACGACATGGAGCAATACAGGTTCAATCCCCGGGTACGCGCTTAGAAACCTCTGGGTATTAAGCGCGTTATAAATGACATATCATATCATATTATATCCTATTCTCTTGGTGGCCCTCTCCTCCCAGGTGATCCTCCTGGCTAATGCCACCCCCAGGGTTAGAATCAGGCAGTGGGTGCCTTGCCCTGGCCACCTGGGAGGAGACTTAAGGCTGGGATTCTGTGAGGACTCCATAGGATTCATCACAGCCCATAGTGGGAGTAGCATGAGTAGTGGTTGTAGGGCCTTTTGTCCCCAAAAAGAACAACAATAAATTGGTTTATTAGTTAATGTATTAACTAAAGGGGGGAATGTTGGGGTGGTCCATAACATTCCTATTGGAAAAGATGGATTTGCGTTGCCCGCACCATATTGGTGAATTGGGCGACGGCGATGTTGGCGCAATATTGCAGTTTAGCATGTATCTAGTGTAGTTAATGAGAATGGGATATTAGTTCATCCATTTTAGATTCACACACGCGCAGCAACATAATGTCAAATCTGCAGATGCAATAGGAAAACAATATAGGTGTGTGGTGTGCCATGTAGCAACTGAAAGATGGGCAGCGAAGTGCTTCGTATGTGTATGCGAGAAAGGAGATTTGTGCATGGAAAAACCGCTGTGAGGGCACACGGTAGTCTTGAACATACATGCACAGACATACATATACAGGGGTCTTTAGGCACATGCATCTGGGACAATTGGGAAACACGTGGTACATTGCAAATACATGAATCTGTATGCCGCAAGTCTCCTCATAGCTACTGATTGTGCAGTCGCAGAAACCTAGGGTGGCGAGATAAACTTTGTGTGACTGGGAAAGCATGTTGAGCGAGGTTGCAGGCTGTTGGTGATCACTGTACTCACCACAACCAGAGCCAAACGATGGTGAAGTGGGTATCGTGGTGAAGCGTATCTTGAACCAGTCCTGTTTCAAGTCTCCTCACTGAGGGTGATCTTTCCAGTGATACGCCCTCTGTTTGTTGTAAAACCACTGAAACAGAAGAGTAAATCAGTTGAAAGAGCGGGAAGGAAAAGAAGAACAACACCAGAGACTCACCAGGCTGCAAAAGAAAGGAGAATGTCTTAGAAGCGAAGCATGAAAACCAACAAGAAAATGGAAGGCATGGCTGGACTTTAACCTTATCAGTGAATGATCACTGGATGGAATATTTCTCTGGTTGCTGTATTCAACTTCCAACTCTGATACTAACCCTATGGAATACAAGGTCAAGGACTAAGTGGCAATCTATTTCCAACATGGAATAATTTAGTATTTTAAATGCAGTACAGGGGCTTACGTAATGTAGTGGAGGGTAGCACTACAAGAAGTACTGAGGAATAATATCCAGGTTCCCTTACGGGATATAAATCCAATGGTATTGTTCCAGTAGGTAGTGAAAGCAAAAGGAAGGGAAGGTTAGTAGGAAGCTAGAACCCGGGCGGCACGAGGTACGCACTGGAAACGGGATGGTGCACAATGAATTCACTGCAGAGCGTCCTAAGTTAGTTCTGTGCACGTGAGAGCAGGTTCCAAGCAAAATGGATAGATGCATTGGGGCAGGATAGGGAAAGAAGATGGGAATCCGTGAACATAACTAAGGCAGCCCGTGGAGCAGGCAGGTTCGTTACTGTGCGGTCAGAAAGCGGAATGATTCCAAAATGCAAAGGCAGTCCATGGAGAGGAAGGTTAGGTTTGTTGCCGTTAGCAAAACAGAATCGGAAAGAATAAGCAGTCCGGGAACACGAAGATCACAATCGGGAAGTTACTCTAGGCAGGAACAGCAAAAGCACTCACTTCAATCAGAAGCATTCTGCCTACTTAATGAAAGTGCTTTATGGAAATGACTCGGGCGAACCTAACGTCACAGAGCGACGCAGCGGGTCACATGACCATTGTCAATCGCAAGCTGCGCAGAGTAGGAATGCAACGTGGAAAAGTGGCATACCCGTACTCCATGAGTGACTAATCGCCATGGCAACCTCCAATGCTGAAGGAGCGGGGAAACCCCAAGCTGGGAAAAATGAAGTGTATGTTTTTGCCGGAGGGAGGATGCGACGAGTGTAACATCATGAGGAGGTGGAACCATGACAGTATCCTCCCCCAAGGACACCGACACACCCCTGGAGGCATGGCAACTTTTTAGCAGAAAAGGGGCATGGATATTTCCAAGAGGCTCCCACGTTCTGTTTTTAGGACCATAGCCCTTCCAATTCACCAGCTAAAATGGAACAACCGCCCACATATTCATGTCCAGAATGGCCCGTACCGCATATTCCTCAGAGCCTTGCGCAATAACCAATGCCAGGAGAGCGGGTATACGAGTGACAGAAGACCAAGGCTTGAGAAGAGAAACATGGAAAACCGGGTGTACCAGCCAGCGAGATCGAAGACTCAGCTGCACTGTAACCGGGTTAATGAGGCTGGTTACAATGTAGGGACCAACCTTAAGATCCCAGGCAATATTTTGCCTGGGATCTTAAGGTTCTTGGTAGACAACCACACTTGCATGCCCACCTGATAGTCCAGTGCAGAAGTGCGATAAACATCCGTAAATTTCTTTGCCTATGACTGGGCCTGCTCAAGGTGCACCTTGATACCCTTGTGCAATGACACCAGATCACGGATACAGGAACAAGCCGGCGGGTTATCCAATGGAATGGATGGATCCAAAGGAAACGTTCTGGGATGCTGGCCATACAGTTTATAGAATGGAGATGAACCGGCGAAGAATGAAGAGAGTTACTGTAAGCGAATTTCACCATATATAATGCAGATAGCCAGGAATCTTGATGCTGCAGGCATAAACAACGGAGGTACTTCTCCAGAGTAGCATTCAGCCTCTCTGTAATGACCGTCGGTCTGTGTATGTTAAGGTGTTGAATATATGTCCTCGATAAGGAAAGCCGAACATAACAACTTACAAAAATAGGAAGTGAAATGGGAACCCCAGTCAGTGACGACAACCAATGGTAGACCAAAGAAGCGAAATACATGCTTGAGAAAAAGATCAGCCAAAACAGCAGCCCTACACCAAAAGTGGTACACCCCCTCCCTCAAAGTGCTAAAATCATCGCCTAGAGCGTGCCTAGAGGACCTCTCCTACTCCTCCTAACAAAACGGCCCTTGCAAGACTAAAAAGGGTATACTTGTACGAAATCAAGAAAGCAAAAAAAAAAACTTTAAGGAAACAGAATTCTTCAACTCCAAAAATCTGTGCTGGGAACTCCACAAAATCCTAGGGGAATACAATTCCCCCAGCTGCCTATTTCCGCTCCCCCGTCCACAAACTTACAAGCTCTCTGCGATTAACTTTCCAACCACTTTCATAACGTTGCACTTGAAAGACACCATACCATAACTACAAAACTATCTCTGATCCCGCCATCTAGTGTCGGACTCTCCACGAACCCGAACCCTTACTCGCCCTCCCAACCCACTTTCACCCCTCTTTCCTAGGACAATTTCCGCAACCTACTAGCACTAGCCAACCCTTGGGCTTGCCTGGAGACATGTGCTCCCTTCCCCTCCTGAAAAGGATCCTCGCCTCCACCTGTGCTGGCAGCGAGCCCGCTCCATTGTAAATAACTTGTTTGCAGCAGGCGTTTTCCCAGAGGCCTTCAAAACCTCTCATGTAAAACCACTTCTCAAAAAACCCAGCCTCGACCAACTCTCTCCATCCAGCTACCGCCCAATCTCCAATACCCGCTTCATTGCCAAACTAATTGACAGTGCGGCATATAAGCAACATGGCCTTTCACAGAAGCCAACAGCCTCCTCGACCCAGCCCAATCAGGGTTCTGACCCCTCTGTGGAATGGAATCCTCCCTGGTCTCCATCTGGGATGACCTAAAAAGAACTGCAAATTCAGAAGGATGTGCAGCGCTCATCCTCCTGGATCGCTCTGCAGCCATTGACACTATCAACCACACAATACTGAAGAACAGGCTTCTCACCCTAGGCATCTAAGACTCTGCCCTGAATTAGATCACCTCCTTAATTTCCAATCGCTCACAAATCGTTCTCCTTCACCCTTTGTCCTCTACCCCCACACCAAGTCACAAAAGGGGTGCCGCAAGGAGCGTCACTCTCACCATTCCTTTTCAACCTCTACCTAAGCCCACTACCAACTCTCATTTGCTCACACAACCTTAGCTGCTACAATTACGCTGACGATCAGCAGATCATGTTCAAAATCCACAAGATCCAAGCCCCGCCTCATCCCGACCTTGCCTCGAGTCTCTACGACATTGACTATTGGATGACTAACAAGCCCCTAATCCTCAACCCAGGCAAATCGGAGATCTTAATATGTGGCAAAAATGCTCTGATCCCCCAACCTTTACTGTGGCCTTCTGCCCTTGGAGTCCCACCTGGCCACTCCACCTCTGTCAAAAATCTTGAATGCACCTTGGACGCAGACTTATCCCTCTCCAAACACATTGTCTCCATATCCAAAACCTGCCACTTCCACCAACGCATCGAAAAATGAATCTTTCCTTACCTCTTTTACCCTCGAAGAATTTCAGCAATACTGCCCATTATCATCTCCCGCCTGGACTACGCCAACTCCCTCTATCTCTGCGTCCCTCATGCCAGCTAAGGAAACTTCGATCTATCCAAAATGCAACAGCCGCGGCTCCTCTCCCTCTCACCCAAAGAACACATCACCCCCGCACTCAGAATTCTGTACTGGCTCAGTTGGCCTAAGAGCAACTTTCAAAGCCATGTGCATCACACACCGAGCACTCCATAATACGGGACCTGAGTTCCTTCAGAACAATATCATCCACTATCAGTTCCCCTGAAACCTCAGATCGGGCTCAGCTCTCCTCCTGGCTATTCCACTGCACCACTCCACCAGAGTTGGCGGCTCAGCTTTCTCTATACTAGCACCCACCATCTGGAACACTCTTCACATCCTTTGCACCAAAAACTACCTCTCCTTCAAAAAAGCCCTCAAAACCTGGCTCTTCACTGCACTATCCTGAAAACCATATAAATCCAGTATATTTGAACTGTCTCCGCAGGCAGTGCTTACTGCGTTTGTGGCGTCACTGACTTTTCCCAAACAACTGATGGTACTAGCTGTGTTTGCGGCAGCCTGGACCACATGCACCCTTGCACACCCATCATGACCCTGCCTTCCTTCAAGCGCCACTAGCTGATTCACAGCACTCACATGTAATGTCACAGGAAAGATGAATGGCTGCACCAGGCATGTACAGAAATCGGGCAAATCACAATACTAGAAGCACATTGGTCAGATGGAACCTATGCCACCGCAACCGTACAGCCGACCCATCTAGAAGAATCTTGAAGCACAACCCGTGCTCCTACGGGGATTAGTTCGAGCAAAGACTGTTGTTGCTGCTAACTGTTTTTTATCACAGCCGCTTCCGGAGTAGACACATCTCGAATTTGCTCCACCCCGAGGCCACAGACCCATGTCAAATATTAGCAAAAAACGGAGGAGCTGACCCCTGAGATGCAAAGATACGGGCAGGGAAATACTTGTACCACTTAAGGCGAAGAGAACAGAGTTTGAAAGTATGGTAGTAGGAAGAAAGGGGCCGCAGACGGGAGATGTGTACAGAGCGGAACAGCAGGGAAGATGGCCAGGAATGGAAGGAGCCTCTAGATTGCGATGCGGCAAGCAGCCAAACTAACAGGAGCAGTGCCGGTAGGTCGGGGAATGGCAGAGGGGGTGTGGCAAATTCAGAACGTAGAAGCTGCAGCAAGCTCCCAGTGGATCCTTTGCAGTGAACTGTGAGTCTGGAACAGTAACGGTAGGGACTCCACCCCCCGATCAATGCTGCTCCCCTAGAGGTGATCCAGACCAACAGTCACCATGCAGACAGGGTGAGGACAAACACAGAGAAGTGCGGTCACCAAAGTGGTCCCAGAACTCACCGGGAATGGAAAACTAAAGGCTCTGATGGGCGTAGGAGGCCTTGGCGATCTGCTGACAAAGGTTATGGAGCAGACAAGAGAATAATGAGGGGCTGACAGAGAGCACAAGAGGCGGCTTCACCTCGCAAAACCCAGACTTCCAGGAGCCCTGCTACAGCCAGAAAACCCCTGGCGACTCTTCATAATTTGACTGAAGGCTGCACCAGTGTAAAGCCATGTCAAAGGACAAGGAGAAGACAAAGAAATTCAGCAGCCAGACCAAGATAGCGGATGCGCCCTTGTGACTGTAGTTGTGTGTTTGTGTTGCTGACATAAGGAAGAGGCACCCCGGATGCACTACAAGCCCTATTAAGTGCTGGAGAGCGGAGTGAATAATTACCAATGCGGCTTTGAAGCAACGTTATCCCTGGGCCTTGGAAGTGGCCGAGTGCTAAATTGTTAATGGATTTAACTCAGGCCAGCTTGTTAGTTTACACACAGTATATCTACAGCATCCGTGCCCTTTCCACGAAGGCGATTGCTGGAATAGTCTTAACACTGGAGTGTGATGGCACATTCAGAACTGGCTTGTGATTGGGGTTTCGTAACGTCTCTTGAGGCACGGATCCCCTATAATCATCCTGTCTCTGCTTTACATCCCACTCTGAGTGGCTGGACTCATTGGCATAGAGACAGGGGGCTGCTTCCACCTTCTGGGAAGGGGCGACACCCCCTACAAGTTGCTTTAAGGAAGCGACCCTTCCTGTTTTCAGTGACCTGGGACATCTCGTGCACCTGACTTGTCTGCAACTGTCTTGCTGCGCGGCCGCCTGGTTAGTTGGATGTGCATTGCAGTTTCTCCGTCTCTCTCCCCTTTTCCATCTCTCTGCTCTCTCCCTCCATGGTGCTCTCCATCTCTCCTATGTACTCTAACTGCTACTCTATCACCCATCCTACTGCTCTCTCAAAGCCTGGAAGGAAAATGTTCAAAAAAGATCTCCGGGTCTCCAATCCAGGCCTGCCCATCGCTGACACCTAAGTCAATGTTTTGTGCAGGCAGACTGTCACAGACCTCCTCTTTGTCATTCTCTCTCAGGACCCATGTACTCCCCACATGGTCTCTGTCCTCTCCTGTTTCTCTTCGTCGGGCATTAATGGCGGCACCAGATGGGAAGTACACTTGGCATGCTTATCATCCTCTAGGTGCATCATTAATGTCTATCAGAATGGCACTGTCATGGCCCAGGGCTCTCAGCTCAACCTCCTCCTCCTTGATGGGCATCTTCCGTCTCATCAACTTCCCCCCTTCTCCTGCCACTCCTCTGTCTGCCATCCCTCTTGCCCCTTCTCTGCCACCAGGTTTACTACATCCCTGTACCCCTCCTTGGAAGAGCTTCAAAAGTGGCAACCAGCTTCACCAATCTACCATCAACTCTCGCTCTGCTGTTAAACACTCCTCTGATATCTGTCTTCTTCTTGAAGACTTTGACCTTGATGTTCTCGCTCTCACTGAGACGTGGTTCACTGTCAGCTCCGTCACTTCGTTTGACATTTCCTCCCTGAGGGTTACGAGGTCCTCTCTAAGCCCAGGCCTAACCAATCTGGAGATGGAGTAGCCTAGATATTCCCTGAATGTGTCCCTACTACTGCCATTCCCATTCAGACCTACTCATCCTTCAAATGCCTTGTCTGCAGGCTTGGCATCTCTCCAACCCTCTCGTTGACTCTCGCCACCATCTACAGGACCCCTGGTCCGGTCTCCCTCTGAGTGGTCTGACCTCACATCTTCTCTTCTTGCCTCACCTCTAAGTTTCTCCTCCTCTGAGACTTCAGCATTCACCTTGACTGTCCTGATTCGGCCACTGGACTCTTCCCCAGCCTCTGTGACTTTCTTTCCCTCACCATTCATACATTCAGTCTGATGCACTCAGCCAAACATACCTTGGATGCTCTCATCTCAGTAGACCTCCCCATCTCCAACCCTCTTAATACACCTCTCTCCTGGTCTGACCATGCTCTCCTTTCCTCTTGCCTGGATCTCATCAGTCCCCGGGCTAAGCCTCTGCCTGCACCCTCAGTCTCCTTCTCTGTCATCCGACCAATGAAGCGAGTGTCAGTTGCAGCTTTTGCCGTCTTTCATTCCCACTTCCATCATCTGCCAAGGACTCCCACACTGACTCTGCCCTTGATAATCTTCACCTCTCTATCACCAACACCTTGGACATCCTTGCCCCTGTCATGAGGATCTGCATTATGCCTGCCTCCAAGTGCAACACCTGGTATGACTCCAACCTAGATTCTCTGAAATGCAAGTGCAGAGTTGCTGAGCGGAAGTGATGGGCATCGGTGTCACGCCACTTCTGGGGAGACCGAGGTCCAGTGCGATCGCTCCCCCTTCTCCTTCCTGGCGGATCTACCCGCGCTTTCGCGTCTGGGGAGGCGCCAGGAGGAGAGCTTCAGGAACCGCTGTTGGCGGGCTGCGGCGCATGCGCGGGAGACCGCTGTCTCGGTTCCGCGCATGCGCCGTAGATTGGGCCTGTACACTGGGAAGGGCTTGCCTTCCAAGCCTCGTTTTGGGTCCGCCGGCGCTCGGAGATGAAACGGCTTGCGTTTCAGGCCTCGCGGGTGCCGGCGGCCCATAAAAGGAAACCGCAACAGAAGCTAATCGCGTCTCAACGCGGAAGCTTCGTTCGTGTTGCTCGCTCCTGGTTTCCTGTGATTCCAGCTTCCTATTACCCTGCCTTGTCCTCTGCCTGCCTGGGCACCCTTCCCTACCTTGGGTCCCTTGTCCTACTTGCCCTGCCTTCAGCCTGCCTGGGCATCCTGTTCTACTTACCCTGCCTTCAGTCTACCTGGGTACCCTGTTCTACCTAGGGTCCTGTTGCCTGCTTACCCTTTTGTCTGCTTGGGAGTCTAGTTAGCTCAGGGTCTTTTGGGTCCCTCTTGTTCTGATTTCAGTCTCCTTGGTTCCCTGTTCTTGCCCTGTGTTTCCCTGGTTCAAGGGTTCCCCGCTGATTCCCCTGGGACCTATTGGGCCCTTTCCAGTTTGTTCCCTTCCAATCTGGTTCCCCTTTTTTTCAGTCTGATTCCGCCTGGTGCTTGGTGTCCCATCTTCAAACCAGCTATCCGAAGTTCGCCTGCAGCTTGGTGCATCGACCTTCACCTTGGACTTCGCCTTGTTTCAACCCTTCCAACTGACTGTTGCCTCTCCTGTCTGTGCTTGCACAGTCCCACCGTCACGTTAATCAGGAGAGTGCCTTCCGTGACGCTGGGAGTCTGTCCATCCTCCACCCTGTACCATTTGGGTGGTGGAGAGGCGGGTTCCCCGAGTCACACACTCATCATTCAGAAGACTGCAGTCTGGCGGCCCCAACAAGATCCACATCAAGGAAAACAGGTACGCAGTCTTCACGGACATCTCAGCTTGACAATCGGGCACATCCTACGACAGACTGGCCTGCCACATGCTCCAAAGGCAATACAGGCTCTCCATCTGCTCAAAGAAGAGAGCCCATATCCAAGCCTGAATCTCCGGGGCCAATAACCAACATGGGCAAACTGTTTAAAATCTGCAAGGAACTTGCCAATCCTGCTGCAGTCTCCACTTGTCCCCTGCAACCCCTGACCCTATGTACTATACTGGCCTCCCACTTCTTAACCAAAACTCAGGACATCCTGTCCTCATCCTCCTCCAACCCCAGCTCTCTGTCCTTCCTTGGTCCTGCTCTGCTTTTCCCTGATACACTCATCTTTCTTGCCAATGGCACTAGATGATGTCTCTAGACAAGTCCTCTCTATGAAAGTCTCCTCCAAACAGGCGCTCCCCTGCTCCTCCAGAACTATCGAGGATAGCATTGCCTCCCTTGCGCCAGCCTTGCCTGATTTCTTTAATCACTCCTTTGCTACTGGCTCCTTCCTGCTAAACCTCAAGCACTCCATCGTGCATCCTCTCCTCATAAAGCCCTCTGCCGACCCCTCCTACCCAGCTAACCACTGCCCTATCTCCATTACCCTCTTTCTGGGCAAACTCTTGGAGAAGCTGGTCATCTACCAACTGATCCACCTACAAACACTTGTGTACAGGCACATTATAAATGCCACATCATATCATATCCGAAACACTGAATCGGTTGGTTGTCTCCACGACCACCAGTCTGGCTTCAGAGCAGCCAGAGGCACGGAAACTGCTCTTCTGAAAACCTGTGAAAACATGCTCTCAAATCTCAATTCCAACTCTCCATCCGTTCTTATCCTTCTGGATCTTTCCTCTTCCTTTGATACGGTCAATCATGCCACCCTGACAAATCAATTCGGTGACACCATTGGGATCACAGGCCTGGCATGGGACTGGTTGACCTTATTCCTCCCCGAACAACCTTCCCAGGTACAACTGGGCACTTTTCTCACCCTCATCACACTCTCCACCTGCAGCATCCCTTAAGGCTATATCCTCTCGCTGTGGCTCTTCAACATCTACCTTGCCCCTCTAGCCCACCTGATTTCCTCCTTCTCTCCTCACTTCCAGTGTTATGCAGACAACATGTAGCTCTGCTTCAAACTTCGCTCTACTGCCTCTTCTTCCTCCTCTTCCTCCTCTCTCATCCCGACTGTCGACGGCTATTCAGGCATGGTGTGCTGCCAATGATCTCTGCCTTAGTGCAAGTAAGACTGAGATCCTTCTTAATGGGACCCTAGCTCCCTCCTTCCCTCCTACATTCTGGCCACCCTGTGTGGGGCCCCTCCGCCCACCCTCTTGTGAGGCAAAAACACTTGGTGTCATCTTTGACTCCTCTCCCACCTTCTCTCCTCACATTGTGGACCTTGCCAAGAAGGCCCACTATCAGCTGCACCTCCTCAGAGGCCTTCTCCCTTTCCTCACCTTCCCCCAGAAACTCAATGTCTCCAGAGCTATGGTCCACTCTAGGATGGACTACTGCAACAGCTTCTTCTTCAATCTTCCTTTATCCTCCTTTCGCCCCTTCAACTAATCCAGAATAGGACTGCAAGGCGTATCCTTGGCCTCAAGCCCAGGGGCCGCATCTCTCCAGTCCTAAAATCTCTCCACTGGCTCCCGGTTGCTGTTAGGATCAAGTTCAAGACCATCTGCAACATCCACAAGACTTTCTGGCCTGGGACCTCGCTACAACCAACCCTCTCTCTAAATACCTCCCAGCTAAAGCCCTTTGGTCTTCTAGCTGCAACTCTCTGCAGATCAGATGCTTCTCTAAGCAGTGGGTGGGGGTTAGGGGGTAGATCTCTCTCCTCCAACGGAGCCTCCCTCTGGAATGGTCTTGCTGCCCCTCTCAGACTTGAGCCGGATCTCCTTTAGTTTCATAAGCTCCTCAAGACCCTAATTTGTCTTCTTTCCTTCCCTCTCCCCTGCTAACACCCTGTCTGCCGCAGTTACTTGCTGCCCGGTTCCCTCTGGTTTCTAGAGGGCAACAGCCCCCGATCCCCCTGCCCAGTCAACCCTCCTCCTTGCACTTAGCATATGGAACCTCACCCCCTTTACCCCTTGCAATCCCTGGCACTTGACCTCCTGTCCTCCCCTTAGCACCCGCTTAACCTCTTTTGCCCTCTTACCCCTCCCCCTTCATCCCCCTTCAAATGCACTCTCTCGCCTTTACCCTGTGTTAATGAGAATTCTCAGAAATGGGCTAATTCCTCTCTACCTTAGAGACCCCCAGCACCCTTGCTGGATTTTGAGGACTTTAATGTTTTACCTGGAGAGAGTGAGACCCCCTTTCCCACCCTCTCATGTATTTTGTCTATGATTTGAACACTGTGTTTCTTTTGGTTGTGGGGTCTGACAAACTCCATAGGCATAATCTTTTACATTGTGCCACATAGCACCTTCAGTGCAGTGGCACAGGGAAGTCTTTCAGATTTCCCAAAGGTTTAAATACCTTACTCTTGGTTAACTACTTTTTCCAAGAGCAGTAAAGTGAAATTGACTTTGCTTACATTTGTAACTTTCTAGACCCAGCACACACTATCTTACAATAGAGTGCTGGAGGGGTTACTTAATATCCCCTTTTGTCTAGTTTCTCGTGTAACATTTTTATGTTAGCCTTTCCTCATGAATGGCTGGTGGCAGTGGTTTACTTTTAATTTTTCCGTAGGCTGCGGTATCAGCTGCAGTAAAGCACCCAAGGGTGCCATTTTTGTCAAAATGGTCCCTGTCTTCTTTATTCACCATTTCTTTGTGGAAAGGTCCTTCTTGAGATTTACTCTGCGTGCCAAACCAGGTTTGGTACCTTTGTTTGTTTCGTCTTTGGCGGGAGTCACGAGTGAAGCCTGCCTCTGGCTCCAGAGTGTCTGGCAGTGGCAGGAAGTAGGGAGGTGCCCAAAACTCCCTGTGCTTAATCCCCTTGGTTACAGGAATGCACCCAAACATGATTGACCGACTGGCTGTCCAGCAAGGACAGCCATCCTGCTGTTTGACTGGCAGCTAGGCTGGAATGAATGGGAGAAACCTGCATAAAAGGCAAGGCCTTTTGGTTTGGAAGGCAGAGTCGAACACTGGACGAAGGAATCTGAAGAAAAACTTGGAAGAGACGCCTGCTGCAACTCGTGGACCATTGGTTTTCCTGGTGAAACCCTGCTGCTGTGCTGAAGCTCCGAATTTGCCTCGACTAGGGAAGCACTGCAAGGACGACTCCTCCCCTTGAGTTGGTGGGACCAATCAACTCTCAGAGCTGGCTGTACTTCCTTGCTGCTGCAGGAACCGAAGTGCCTGGGAGAGGAATACCAGATTAGGAGTGCATCACTATTAAGTCAGACCCGAGCTGGTGGAAGATCCTCCGGACTCCTAGTAAGCTGGATTGACTAAGCCTGAGCCACCTCAACAGAGTGCTGGACCCCAGATGCAAAGAAAGTCCGAAGTGGTATCCGAGAGTGTAACGCTCACCTGGTATCCACAGGGACGCCACTCAGCCTGTTCGGACCTCCTACGACCTCAAGCCCTTCCCTGGAGTCTACTTGACTGGAGACTGGGCCTGAAACACAGGATTGTCAAAGTTTTACTCTCTATTGTCTCTGCGTGCTTGAACCCCCTCTTTCCTGGAATCCAAACCTTCCCCTTGGTCCACTCCTCACCTTGTTTTCTTGTGTAGCGCGCTCTCCGTACTGCTTTCATTGCAGGGGTGCGTTGATTAATGCAAGCTCGTTGCTGCCTAGTTGCTTCACCGGCGTGAGCCCGAAGGACAGGGCTTGCTGTAACTTCAGCCTGACCGGTAAGTAGAATGAAAATGAACAGTTCTGTAACTCTCGTTCGTTCTTTAATGTGTCTTTCCTTCCTTAGGTGATGGACGGGGTTCCGAGATGGCGGCGTGCTTCTGAGATAAGTAGCACTAACAGTGAGTGAGGGCACGATGCGCGGTGCAGCCCCTTCGTACTTGTATTTATCAGAGTTCGTCTCTGTGTCCTTTTAGGTGCTGCAATGTCTCAGCGTGGATGCCAGGTAAGAGGAAGAAGCGCAGTGAGTGAGCGCGATGTCCGGTGCCTCCGAATGCTTTCCACGCTAACCTGGTATGTCTTTTTCCTCTTGCAGATTGATGAGATGATCCGGAGTTGAAGTTACCCCGAGCGGCTTGAATTCAGGTAAGAGTTTGAATCTCGTACACTTTTCAAGTTAGCGAAGAAATGAAGAATGCTTACTAATGTCTTCTCCTCTGTTCATTTCCCTTTTCTTAGGAAGCGGCGTGCTGAGATGAAGATGACACTGCCGTAGTTGCCCACAGGACTGGAGGAGCGATGGATGGAAGCTCCACAAGGTAAGGCTATTTCTAATGGTATTCTGGTTCTTGCAGGGGTGCTGAGCGTGGAAGAAAGGAGCAGGCCTTCTAGAGACCGATCCGAGCACGGTAAGTGTCACGCTGCAGGTGCAGAGAAACGCAACATGTGTTTCTGAGCCTGGGCGTGGTTTAAATAATCTCTAGGTATCCCAGGTATCCCTGGGTTGAACCACACCCAAAAGGCTAGACTGCATATGCAGTTCTAGGAACCGGAATATGTGGGGGCATCCATCTTGCCCCCCCTATGCACTGCAAGTCCAATGTTCAATGCCATCCTAGGGAAGTATGTGAGCCTGGACCATACCCCTTCCAGTCCACTAAGTAGTATAGGTTGGATCTGACGTACTTTGAATCCAGGATGTCCTTGACTTCAAATTCTGGCTCTCCGGTGACTACTACTGGCTTTGGTGGCGTTGCTATTCGGGTCCCAGGTTGTACAGGTTTAAGGAGAGACACGTGGAACACAGGATAAATCTGCATGCTTGAAGGCAAGGCTAGTCTGACAGCCACTGGATTTATTACGGAGGTAACAGTGAATGGACCCAGGTATCTTGGACGGAAGGTTCGGGTTCCTTTAATGGGCACGTGTTTAGATGCCAGCCAGACTTTGTCTCCAACCTGGTAATTGGGGGCTTTTACTCGGTGTTGATCAGCAAACTTCTTTTGGTGATCCTTAGCTTGAAGTAGGTGTTCAGCTGCTCTTTTAAAGGTTTGAGAAATGGTCGTGTGTAAGGTTTTTATTGCTGGCATTTCCAAGGTTGTAGGGACGTCTAACTCGGAAGTACGTGGATGCCTGCCATACATGGTATAACAGGGCGTCTGCCAAGTGCTGGTGTGTAGGGAATTATTATAAGCATATTCAGCTATCCATAATAGGTCTGACCAGTTTCCTTCAGCCTGATGTAACATGCAGCGCAGATACTGCTCGAGCGTTTGATTTGTCCTCTCAGTTTGACCATCCGTTTGGGGATGGTGACTGGTGGATAGCTGAATGTTGATTTGAGCCATGGAGCAGCACTTCATCCAGAAGTTAGACACAAAATGAGTACCTCGGTCTGAGACCAGTACCGAAGGAAACCCATGGAGCAGTACGATGCCTTCAAGAAATTCCTTTGCCAGAGTGGAAGCGTTTGGGAGCCCCTTAAGAGGAATGAAGTGTGCCATTTTCGGAAACAGGTCCACGACTACTAGAATGGTGTTAAACCCTTGACTCGGTAGTAAGTCGGAAATAAAATTGAGGGATAACATGTGCTGGGGGAATCTCCAATGGTTGTAAGAGCCCAGCCGGTTTCTGCTTGGATGATTTGTTTTGTGCACACAGTCCACAAGACAGGATGAATTGGATAATGTCTTTACACCACGTGGGCCACCAGTAATTTAGTTTCACCTTGGCTAGGGTTTTTGCGATTCTGGGATGGCCTTCGATTAAAGTATCATGATAACCGGACATGACTTGTTCTCGTAGTTCTTGGTTTGGCAAGCATAAACGGTTCCTGAAGTAGGGCAACTGGTCCTTTACCATGTAATGTTCTCCTTGTGTACTCCACACTTGTAATTGCTCAGGACTCATCAAGTTTTGGATTTCTTCATGTAATTCCTTCTGAGTTAAGGTTGCCGTGATTCCTAGGAGTTTGCCACTCGGGATGATGGCTATCGGGCCAGGGGTCCGATACCCCTGTTCTTCCACACCCACACGGGAAAGGGCATCGGCCTTCCGTTTTTTACCCCTGGTCGAAATGTGATCACATAGTCATATTCAGCGAAGAAAAGAGCCCAACATAGTTGTTGTGAGGATTGAGCCTTTGCTGTTTTTAGGTACTGGAGGTTCCGATGGTCAGTTATTACGGTGATTGTGTGTCTGGCGCCCAGAAGGTAGTGTCGCTAGGCCTTAAAGGCTGACTTAATGGCCAGGAGTTCTTTGTCCGTGATAGCGTAATTGAGCTTTGGGGGGAGTGAATTTACACGACCAGAAGGCAACAGGGTGTAACTGACCCATTTCGGGGTCCTTTTGTGAGGGGACAGCTCCCATAGCCATGCTCGAGACGTCCGTCTCCACCAGGTATGGGAGATCTGGGCGAGGGAGACATAGAATTGGGGCAGAAGTGAATCTTGCCTTGAATTCCTGGAAAGCCTCTTCGGCTTCTTTTGTCCAATGAAACGTTTTATTGCATTTCCTTAACAATGATGTGATGGGATGCACAACTTGCGAAAACCCCGGGATGAACCGGCGGTAGAGGTTTGCGAAACCCAACATGCTTTGGACCCCCTTGAATGAATTTGGGTATGGCCAGTTCTACCTTGTGTATATCCATTCGGATTCCATTCAGACTGAGGATGAAGCCAAGGAATTCCACCTCGGAGACATGAAAGGAGCACTTTTCGAGCTTGGCGTAGAGCTGGTGTTGACAGAGTTTCACCAATTCGGATTGCACGTGTTTGACGTGGTCCTGCTTTGATGCGGAATATACTAGGATATTGTCAATGTACACTAGAGCACAGACAGCAATCAATTCCCGTAAGACATCGTTCATGAAGTATTGAAATGCAGCAGGTACGTTGCAAAGGCCAAAGGGCATTACTTGATATTCGTATAAGCCGTACTGGGTACGAAAGGCGGTTTTCCATTTGTCACTATTTTTTACTCAAATGAGGTGGTATGCTCCTCTCAGGTCTAGTTTTGTGTAGATTTGGGCATCTTTGACTAGATCAAGTAGTTCAGGGATTAGCGGAAGAGGGTGACGATTTTTCACGGTAATCTGGTTCAGTGCGCGATAGTCAATGCACGTTCTCAACTCCCCTTCCTTCTTCGGTACGAAGAATAGGGGACTGGCTGCTGGAGACTTCGAGGGACAGATGAACCCGTTTGCCAGGTATTGGTCGAGATAGGCCTTCAGGTGCTGGTCTTCTGGTTCCATGAGTGCGTAGATTCATCCACAAGGGATTTGTGCCCCAGGTATCAGGTCGATCTGGCCATCGTATGGTCTGTGCAGTGGTAGGGTATTAGCTTGTTCTTTCTGAAATACATCTTGAAAATCCTGATATTCACTTGGTAGGGTACCGGTTGCCACTGTCCCAAGCGTACAAGTTCTGGTATCAATTGGTTGTTTCCCTTGGCGATAACATGTGTGGGCGCAATTCTCGGAAAAGGCCAACTCTTTTGCTCGCTAATCGATTCGAGGATTATGAGCTACCAACCATGGCATTCCTAAAATCTACCGGAACTGCGGTGCCTTAATGAGGTCGAAAACGATAGATTCTTGGTGTCCATCCTGGCACAGAAGGGTTAAGGCTGCAGTGCATTGGGATACTGGACCAGAAGCTATTTCCGTGCCATCAACTGTGGTAACAGTGTCTGTGGTTGACTTAGGGCATAAAAGAAGCCCCATATTTGCTGCGAGATCCTTGTCTATGTAATTCCCAACAGCTCCACTGTCTATGTACGCTCTTACTACGTGCATCCGAGATGGTTGTTGGTGATTGATTAAGACCACAGATAGTGCAAAGTGGGAGGTCTGCAGATCACCTTCTTCGCTCGACAAGTGGACCCCTACACTTGCCGGGCTTGGGAGTTTTCTGAATCCTTGATGGTATCTTCCTTGACCGTGGCCCCTACCGTCCTTTTCGGTGGCTCCACAGGGCACTCTTTAAGGAAATGACCTGACCTTCCACAGTATAAAAATAGCTGCTGCTGTCTCCTTTTATCCCTTTCCGCCTTAGTCAAGGGGGATCTGACCCCCCCGATTTGCATTGGTTCCCCTGAGCCTTCTGTTGTTCGAGAGACATTGGCCCTCATTACGAGTTCGGCGGTAACCATGCCACTATTGGCGGCATGGCTGCCGCCGAAATCGCGTCGGGGTCCGGGTCCTCGGAATGAGGACTTACCGGGCCATTCCGAGTTCGGAAGGCCCGGTAATTCCTCCCTCCAAGGACCCGGACACGGTCCTTCCCCATTCCCATTTCAGCCCTTATAGGGCTGAATGGGAATGGGAGAGGGAGCAAACAACGGGCCATTACGAGATGGCCCGTTGTTTGCTCCCTCTTCCCCTCGCGGGACCCGGTAAGCACGCCTGGTTTTCCCAGGGTGAACGGCGCCGGCAGCTTTTACGGCGCCGTTCACTCCGTATTGCCAGGGTCGTAATGAGGCCCATTGTCTTTTGAACGCACATACATAGGGCGAGGGTCTGGTCTGTTTCGATCTGCTCTTCGATCTCGCAACCTATGATCCAGTTGAACAACAAGGTCAATACATTCTGAACAATCTTTCGGGGGGTTCACTACTTGCACGAGAACATCTTTGAGCTCTCGCCGTAGACCCTGATGAAATAACGTGGTTCTCTTCTCCTCAGGCCATTCTGTTTCAACTATGAACGTGGCTATATATGTTAATAGGTCTTGGTTCCCTTGACGTAGAGACAGAAGTTTATTTTCTAATGCCTGCTCATGAGTGCGACGGGTGAAAAGTTTTTCCATCTCCTGCTGAAAACCCCTGAAGTCATGCAGCAAAGGATCGACTTGATTCGAAAAGGGTACAGACCAGTCCGCGGCACTTCTGCTCAGATAGGATTGCACAAAAGCGACTCGTGATTGGTAATTCGGAAAGGCCCCTGGTCTGCAAAGGAAGTGCAGGCAGCATTGATTCATGAATGTTGCATACTTCTTGGGATCCCCCGTGAATCGCTCCGGTGGGGCCAAGGGAACTGCCCCAGGAAGGGTTATCTGAACGGGGTTGGCTGATGGTACTGGCATTGAGGGCACGTTTCCCGGCAACGGCGCATGCCCCGCTTGTGACTGGAGAAGTTGCCGGCTTAAATCATCAGTGCGTTCTTTAGCAACTATCAACTCTCTCCTCAGGATGTTGGTCTCTTGCCTGGCTGCATGCACTTCGGAACGTAGCTGCCCCAACATTTGGGCTAACTGGTTGGTTTCTGACGTTTCCATGACGCCCAGGAGGATTTTGGTGTTAGGCTTTGCGTTCTGTAACGCTCACCTGGTATCCACGGCGACGCCACTCAGTCAGTTCGGACCTCCTACGACCTCAAACCCTTCCCTGGAGTCTACTTGACTGGAGACTGGGCCTGAAACACAGGATTGTCAGAGTTTTACTCTCTAATGTCTCTGCGTACTTGACCACCCTCTTTCCTGGGATCCAAACATTCCCCTTGGTCCACTCCTCACCTTGTTTTCTTGTGTAGCGAACTCTCCGTCCTGCTTTCAGTGCAGGGGTGCATTGATTGATGCAAGCTCATTGCTGCCTAGTTGCTTCACTGGCGTGAGCCCATCGGACAGGGCTTGCTGTAACTTCAGCCCGACCGGTAAGTAGAATGAGTCTTATGAACAGTGCTGTAACTCTCGTTCCTTCTTTAATGTGTCTTTCCTTCCTTAGGTGATGGACAGGTTTCGGAGATTGCGGTGTGCTGCTGAGGTGAGTAGCACTAACGGTGAGTGAGGGCACGATGTGCGGTGCAGCCCCTTCGTACTTGTATTTATCAGAGTTCGTCTCTGTGTCCTTTTAGGTGCAGCGATGTCTCAGTGTGGATGCCAGGTAAGAGGAAGAAGCGCGGTGAGTGAGCGCGATGTGCGGCGCCTCTGAATGCTTTCCACGCTAACCTGGTATGTCTTTTTCCTCTTGCAGATTGATGAGATGCTCCGGAGTTGAAGTTACCCCGAGCGGCTTGAATTCAGGTAAGAGTTTGAGTCTCGTACAGTTTTCAAGTAAGCGAAGATGTGCAGAATGCTTACTAATGTCTTCTCCTCTGTTCTTTTCCCTTTTCTTAGCAAGCGGTGTGCCGAGATGAATATGACACCGCCGTAGTTGCCCACAGGACTGGAGGAGCGATGGAAGGAAGCTGGATGCTCCACAAGGTAAGGCTATTATTAATGGTGTTCTTGTTCATGCAAGGGCGCTGAGCGCGGAAGAAAGGAGCAGGTCTTCTGGAGACCGATCCGAGCACGGTGAGTGTCACGCTGCAGGTGCAGAGAAACGCAAAGCGTGTTTCTCGGCCTGGGCGTGGCTTAAATAGTCTCTAGGTATCCCAGGTATCCCTGGGTTGAACCACACCCAAAAAGCTAGACTGCATATGCAGTCCTAGGAACCGGAATATGTGGGGGACTTCCATCTTGCCCCCCCCCTTATGCACCACAAGTCCAATGTTCAATGCCATCCTAGGGAAGTGTGTGAGCCTGGTGCCACAGGCGCCAAGTGGGTCTTTGGAAGGATGGAGAGGCCCTTAGGGTCCATGTAGGTGATCGTGGCCTGGCTCCAGCCTGACATCTCGGAGGGCTGGGGGCAGGAATCATGACAGAGAGTCCACGGTGGTGCTATTTGCTGAGACGCCAGGAGCAAAAAACCGCAAAGTGCAACTGAATAGAAGTTTGTCCTTTTCTGTCGCTGACCACCCCGTTGTGTTGCAGGAGTCCCCAGAAGTCCTCCCTCTTGTCCCCACGACTGAGGCACAGAAAAATAGGATCTGCAGACCCACACAGGAACAGAGGCCAGCTGGAACCATTTCTTCTAACTAAAGGTACTGTACAGTCTAAGAGAACTTACCTCTTGTGTAGCCTTACTTGATCTCAGTTGAGCCTTGTCTTGGCTGCTTCTGTAGAGTTGCTACAGCTTCTTTACCTCACAAGCCTAATCGGTTTGGGGCCCTACTTTGATTCTACATTTCTACAAAGACTTCTCAACACACTGCAAGACTTGTATTCACCTACAAGAAGTGCTTCAGCTCACCTAGACTTTTGCCCAATTGACTTTGGTCTAGCCTGGCTCCATGAATGACTCTTCTCTCCTCTGATTGTGTGTTTTTACCTTCCTTCCAGGAAAGGGTTAACTTGCTCTGCATTGGGGGGTTCAAAGTACTTACCTGCTTCAGAATATTTGTGTGATCTCTTGTTTATTCTAATAACCCTTTTCTTTGACACTCATCTCAGCATTGCTCTAAATGCAACAGTAATGTCCACAGTGTCCTAGCTATTTATGTCACCTGATGGTGTAGGACGTGTCTGTTTGCCATCCAAAATGGGTATTTAGAGAAACTAAGGGGCTGATTCATGTAATTTGCGCGCTGAAAAACGAGGATTTGTGCGCCATTCTGCCTGCAAATCCCCATTTGCTAAACAGGAATTTGCGGGCAGAATGGCGCACAAATCCCTGCTTTTCGGCACACAAATTCCATTAATCAGCCCCTAACAGTGTGTGTTCTGGAGGTATTTGTGTGTTTCTATTATATTGCTCCCTTCTGAAGAAGGCTTATTCAAACTGACTGTTAAATAAATTAATAATTGTTTAATCAAGAAACCTTGCGTGTAAGAGTTTATTTGGATACTTGTCACTGTGAATCTCTCTGTAACTCACCTACTGCTCACACTGACCCCCCTTGAGATAAGCCTGGCTTCTCAATCACACTACCACCTGTGTAGTATAGACTTATACCAAAGGTTGGGTTCCTATTGCCAGGAAGTCAAGGTTGTTGTAGTGCACCCAAAGGGCACTTCTCCAAATCTTACCTAACACCCTGCACTTCCCCTCCTACCCTAGCACTTCACATTCCGAGCAGACAAGCACCCCCAAACCTCTCCCCCTCTCCCCCTCACACTTCTTGTTACTGCACTTGCATCATCCAAATGTCAAAGGGCCTAGTAGAACTGTTATCATTCTCTCTTGTACCCCCCCACTTTTTTTGTCTTGTGGCACCTTGAAACACCATTTGTTGTATAGGCGCCTTACAAATATCCAATAAATAAAACAAATTAGAACCAACAGAAAAAAACTAAATACCTGAGCGGGTGCCCTACCATCAAAGGACCCCCAATTGCGGCAAGGTACGTATAATGCACCACTCCACTGGCCGCAGGCATGTCTAACCACATACATCAGTATACAGCAAGGACTATGACAAAAATGTGGTCGTGCTGTTCACATACATTCTCTGCCTACTTATACCCCACTACGCCTCAAAATCTCTGACAGCAGAATGCAGCGCAGTCCTACGATAAATTTGGGCACGCTGTACACATAGCAATTCTCTAGTACTGACCCCACTCCTACTCTTCTCAGCACCCATCCACATGCCTGACAACATGGGTTGCTTCTCTACCGGAGTCTGGCCAGCCCTACTAAGCCTTTGTCTGCCAAATGCACACACACCTCCTAATTGTGCTCCAGAACTTTCAACACTCTGGACTTTGGTCCCTTGAAGGCATTCCCACTAACAGCCCATTGAGACTATAATATTGGAAACATTGGTGCTATACAAATGACAAGTACAATACAATACTACAAAATGTTGGCATGTATGCAACATATACATTGAAACATTCAAAATATTACACAATTATGGCAGCAACCCCCCTTGACCCCACCACACACACAGAATATCATTACATGGGGACGGGAAGTTAAATTGATTACACCTTCATAGTGCGGGAAGGTAGTACAGAGGTAGCCCAAACATTCATTGCATTTGCAAAATGCAGTTACCATCCAATACAAGATCATCACCGGCCCTTGCCTCTTGTAAAAGGATAATATCAAATATTTTCTACTACATACCATCAGGAATCGTACATTCTTCAATTGCCCCTGTCATGTTCCAAGTCGGTATTGATAGGTTAAAGCAGAGTCTACACCAAGAGTATAGGAGCAAATGTGTATTATTTGACATTTGCCCTTGCAAGTAGTAGAACCTCTGCACTATTTACACTTTATTTATTTATTTATTTAATTTAATTTATTTATTTGTCCTGGCAAATAGTACATATTTTGCACTCACTATTTACCAGTCATCCTTGAAAATAGTAGAAAGTCTGCACTTTCTACTATTTCTACTGCACTTTCTACTATTTCTACTTTCTTCAGCTCCCTTGTCCTTCAAATAGTATACATTCTGCACTATTTACCTATCACCCTGAGAAAAAGTACACATTTTGCACTATTTACCCTTCGTTCTGGCAAATAGTAGAATTTCTGCACTAATTACCCTTCATCCCATCGTCCTTGCATGTAGTAGACATTATGCACTATTTACCGTTCATCACATCGTCCTTGCAAATAGAAATTCTGCACTATTTATTCTTCTTCCTTGCAAATAGTAGACATTATGCACTATTTACCCTTCGTCCTGGCAAATAGTACACATGTTTTGCACTATTTACCCTTCGTCCTTGCAAATAGACCTTACATGTGCCTAATTGTGCTTCACACAAAAAGACTGAATCCTATACTGTACGTCAATGTGACATACCTTTCATTTATAAGAAGTTGAAGTGTATAAACTGTTGAAGAAAAGAACAAGCATTACCCATGCCAAGAGGCACCCCATAATAACAGTGATACCAACCTTTGTCAAAGTTAAAGAACAATCCAGCTGTACTGTGAAATAACTAACAGTCAATTGGCCTAATGCACCAGTGTGCAAGCATTACCTGAAGCTAAGAGAGTGGCACCAAGGCTTCTGGGTGATTTATTGGACTGATAGCTGTCAAATAGGTGCAGGTAATGGTGGGGAAGGGGAACTGGCTGCTTGTAAAGACTATTTTGAAGTAGACTATCCATGCAGTGCACAAGACAGTAGACTAGTGAGTCTTAAAGTCAAATCAAATACAGGTTGTTATTGTAGCAGATAGACAAGAGAGGCAAAGAGGTTGCCCCTTTGAAGAAAGTTATTCAGAAGGCGAATGCCTTGCCTATCTGAAGAGGTTGAAGCATGTTCCACTATATCCTGTCGAAACCTGTCTAAACGTCCAATTCATTGAAGCTGTGGTAGTAGTCCAAAATACTGAAGTTGTGGTGGTATGTCTGGTTGTCATTAGATGCAAAATTGCAGTTGACTAAACACAGTGGAATACTGTGAGACAACAGTGACTGTTCTCATGGTGAAGCAAGTAGAACAGATTGTGTCTGCAGGTGTCCGCAGGCGAAGCCAGTGGCCAGCTGTCAACCAGCAGCAACGAATAAGGTAGGAGAGGCAAGGGTGGGGAGTAGAGCAATCACTCTACTCTGGAATCCCTGCCACACTACAAATCTACATACTTTGGAACATTACTGTGATTGTTAGCATGTGTCTCTAGGATAGTACTGTGATTATTAGCATGTACCTCTAGGATAGGGCTGTGATTATTAGCCTGTGCCTCTAGGATAGTACTTGATTGTTAGCCTGTGCCTCTAGGATAGTACTGGGATTGTTAGCCTGTGCCTCTAGGATGGTACTGGGATTGTTAGCCTGTGCCTCTAGGATAGGAATGTAATTATTAGCCTGTACCTCTAGGATAGTACTGTGATTGTTAGCCTGTGCCTCTAGGATAGTACTGTGATTGTAAGCCTGTACCTCTAGGATAGTACTGTGATTATTAGCCTGCACCTCTAGGATAGTACTGTGATTGTTAGCCTGTGCCTCTAGGATAGTACTGTGATTGTTAGCTTGTTCCTCTAGGATAGTACTGTGATTGTTAGCCTGTGCCTCTAGAATAGTAATGTGATTATTGCATGTGTCTCTAGAATAGTACTTGATTGTTAGTCTGTGCCTCTAGGATAGTACAGTGATTATTAGCCTGTGCTTCTAGGATAGTACTGTTGGTATTAGCCTGTGCCTCTATGATAGTGCTTGATTGTTAGCCTGTGCCTCTAGGATAGTACTGTGATTATTAGCCTGTGCCTCTAGGATAGTACTGTGATTTTTAGCCTGTGCCTCTAAGATTGTACTTGATTGTTAGCCTGTGCTTCTAGGATAGTACTGTTGGTATAAGCCTGTGCCTCTAGGATAGTACTTGATTCTTAGCCTGTGCCTCTAGGATAGTACTGTGATTTTTAGCCTGTGCCTCTAGGATAGTACTTGATTGTTAGCCTGTGTCTCTAGGATAGTACTGTGATTATTAGCCTGTGCCTCTAGAATAGCACTGTGATTGTTAGTCTGTGCCTCTAGGATAGTACTGTGATTGCAAGCCTGTGCCTCTAGGATAGTACTTGGATTGTTACACTGTGCCTCTAAGATAGTACTGGGATTGTTAGCCTGTTCCCCTAGGATAGTACTGTGATTATTAGCCTGTGCCTCTAGGATAGGAATGTAATTATTAGCCTGTGCCTCTAGAATAGTACTGTGATTGTTAGCCTGTGCCTCTAGGATAGTACTGTGATTGTAAGCCTGTACCTCTAGGATAGTACTGTGACTATTAGCCTGTACCTCTAGGATAGCAGTGTGATTGTTATCATGTGCCTCTAGGATAGTCCTGTGATTGTTAGCCTGTTCCTCTAGGATAGTACTGTGATTGTTAGCCTGTGCCTCTAGAATAGTACTGTGATTATTACCCTGTGTCTGTAGGATAGTACTTGATTGTTAGCCTGTGCCTCTAGGATAGTACTGTGATTATTAGCCTGTGCCTCTAGAATAGCACTGTGATTGTTAGTCTGTGCCTCTAGGATATTACTGTGATTACAAGCCTGTGCCTCTAGGATAGTACTGGATTATTAGCCTGTGCCTCTAGGATAGTACTGTGATTTTTAGCCTGTGTCTCTAGGATAGTACTTGATTATTAGACTGCACTGAACCTCTAGCAGCGTTTAGGCCTATACTCAAATCCCATTGTTAGGTATAGGCCTCTCTCCCACTATACGTGACACTCAGATCTAGCGGTGTTTAGTCTTGTACTCATCTTACACTGTTAGCTGTAGGCCTCTCTCCTACTGGGCGGAATCCTCAGATTTAGCTGTGTTTGGTCTTACACTCAAATCTAGCTGTGTTTAGTCTTGCACTCAAATCTAGCTGTGTTTAGTCAGGTACTCAATTCTAGCCGTGCTTAGGCTTACACTCAATTCTAGCCGTGTTTAGTCTTGTAATCATTTTACACTGTTAGGTGTAGGCCTCTCTCCCACTATACATGATTCTCAAATCTAGCTGTGTTTAGTCAGGAACTCAATTCTTGCCGTGTTTAGTCTTGTACTCATCTTACACTGTTAGGTGTAGGCCTCTCTCCCACTATACATGATTCTCAAATCTAGCTGTGTTTAGTCAGGTACTCAATTCGAGCCGTGTTTAGTCTTGGACTCTTCTTACACTGTTAGATGTAGGCCTCTCGCCCACTATACAGGATTCTCAATTCTAGCTGTGTTTTGTCTGGTACTCAATTCTAGCCGTGTTTAGTCTTGTACTCATTTTACACTGTTAGCTCTAGGCCTCTCTCCCACTATACAGGACTCTCAAATCTAGCTGTGTCTAGTCTTGCACTCAACTCTAGCTGTGTTTAGTCCTGCACTCAAACCTAGCTGTGTTACGTATTGTACTCAATTCTAGCCGTGATTAGTCCTGCACTCAAATCTAGCTGTGTTTAGTCTTGTACTCATCTTACACTGTTAGGTGTAGGCCTCTCTCCCGCTATACAGGATTCTCAAACCTAGCTGTGTCTAGTTTTGCACTCAAATCTAGCCGTGTTTAGTCTTGCACTCATCTTACACTGTTAGGGGTAGGCCTCTCTCCCACTATACAGGATTCTCAAATCTAGCCGTGTCTAGTCTTGTACTCGATTCTAGCTGTGCTTAGTCTGCACTCAAATCTAGCCGTGTTTAGTCTTGTACCCTAACCCAGCTGTGTTCAGCCTTGTACTCTTACACTGTTAGGTGTAGGCCTCTCCCCCACTATACAGGATTCTCGAGTCTAGCTGTGTTTATTCTGGTACTCAATTCTAGCCGTGTTTAGTCTTACACTCAATTCTAGCCGTGTTTAGTCTTGCACTCATCTTACACTTTTAGGTGTAGGCCTCTCTCCCACTATACAGGATTCTCAAATCTAGCGGTGTTTAGTCTGGTACTCAATTCTAGCCGTGTTTAGTCTTCTACTCATCTTACAGTGTCAGCTGTAGGCCTCTCTACCACTATACAGGACATTCAAATCTAGCTGTGTCTAGTCTTGCACTCAAATCTAGCTGTGTTTAGTCCTGCACTCAAACCTAGCTGTGTTCAGTCTTGTACTCAATTTTAGTCGTGTTTAGTCCTCCTGCATGCAAATCTAGCTGTGTTTACCCTTGTACTCATCTTACACTGTTAGGTATAGGCCTCTCTCCCACTATACAGGATTCCCAAATCTAGCTGTGTTTAGTCAGGTACTTAATTCTAGCTGTGTATAGTCATGCACTCATCTTACACTGTTAGGTGTAGGCCCCTCTCCCACTATACAGGATTCTCAATTCTAGCTGTGTCTAGTCTTGCACTCAAATCTAGCTGTGTTTAGTCCTGCACTCAAACCTAGCTGTGTTAAGTCTTGTACTCAATTCTAGCCGTGTTTAGTCCTGCACTCAAATCTAGCTGTGTTTAGTCTTGTACTCATCTTACACTGTTAGGTGTAGGCCTCTCTCCCACTATACAGGATTCTCAAACCTAGCTGTGTCTATTCTTGTACTCAAATCTAGCCGTGTTTAGTCTTGTACTCATTTTACACTGTTAGGTGTAGGCCTCTCTCCCACTATACATGATTCTCAAATCTAGCCGTGTCTTGTCTTGTACTCAATTCTAGCTGTGTTTAGTCCTGCACTCAAATCTAGCCGTTTTTAGTCTTGTACCCTAACCCAGCTGTGTTCAGCCGTGTACTCATCTTACACTGTTAGATGTAGGCCTCTCTCCCGCTATACAGGATTCTCAAACCTAGCTGTGTCTAGTTTTGTACTCAAATCTAGCCGTGTTTAGTCTTGTACTCATCTTACACTGTTAGGGTTAGGCCTCTCTCCCACTATACAGGATTCTCAAATCTAGCCGTGTCTAGTCTTGTACTCAATTCTAGCTGTGCTTAGTCTGCACTCAAATCTAGCCGTTTTTAGTCTTGTACCCTAACCCAGCTGTGTTCAGCCGTGTACTCATCTTACACTGTTAGATGTAGGCCTCTCTCCCACTATACAGGATTCTCAAATCTAGCTATATTTAGTCAGGTACACAATTCTAGCCGTGTTTAGTCTTGCACTCATCTTACACTGTTAGGTGTAGGCCTCTCTCCCACTATACAGGATTCTCAAATCTAGCTATATTTAGTCAGGTACACAATTCTAGCCGTGTTTAGTCTTGCACTCATCTTACACTGTTAGATGTAGGCCTCTCTCCCACTATACAGGATTCTCAATTGTAGCTGTTGTTAGGGAGAATTCTCTGTTTAGGCTGAATTTCCTAACCTAGTGAGTCCCCCAGCAGCTTTGCTGGATTTCTGGAGTTTGTTTTTTTCCATCCTGCCAAGAGTGACTCTTTTCTCCCACTCTTGGACATGTATGTGTGTGTAATTCCTTTGAATTGTCAATGTGTTCGATGGGCTATGGGGTCTTTTACTCCATAGGGTCTCATATGTTTTTCTATGTGTGTTACACCGCACCCTACGTGCCGTAACACTGGGGCGTCCTAGCAGACCCCCACCATAGACTCCATACCCGGGGACTGACTACTGTCTCCCCGGGCATGTAAAGTCACCATTGGCTTTACTAGACCTAAATTTACTAACAGGACTAGTACAAACCATCTTATTGTGGACGTACCAGTAGGGGTAATTCGATTACTCCTAGACCTGTTACTCGAGGGGGCACTGTCCCGTCCCCCCTCGTCGAGTTTTGGCTGGTGGCAGTGGAAACTACTTGTTATGTTCGACCCCGAGCATAACCCTATGGGATTCGTCCCATTGTTGGAGATTGATACTTTTCCTCGTTAATCTCTAACGTACCACCGATCTACTTATCTTAAATAAGTTTATCGGATGGTATTTTCTGCCAGAACTCGGTTTGTAAAATGGCGTCTGTGTTCGTCCCTGTGACTCCTAAACCAAAGGTTGAGCCCTTTGTTCCACTTTTGGCGGGCCTCTGTACAGAGACCCTCCAAAGTGGTGCCATTCTGTCTGGGTTACCTCAGGGGTGTGGGAGGGGCTTTAGGCACCCTGGACCGAGCTGCCTTGCCAACTCCGGTCGCACTCTGGAGTGATTGGCCCAAGTGGTGAGCGTTCCCGCTCACCACTTAGCATGTGTTGATTGACAGCTAGGCTGAATGAATGCGTGTTTTCTGCATAAAAGCAGGGCTTTTGGGACTGGATCTTGAGAGGTCGCCACAGGACCTAAGAATCGGACGAGGGTAACGCTGAGCCGACCTGCACGACGACACCTCCGGTGGAGCCCTGCGGAACCGACTCACCACTTCCCGACGACAGAGGAGATCTCCCTGCCGGAGAGTCTCTTCCCCTGGCTGGTGGGAACAACCAGTCCCCTTTGCTTTTTATTCGCCTTAGGACGCAGTGGTCGAATTGCCCGTGCAGAGCACCCCGGCAACCGGATAGCCACTACCCCTGAACCAAAAGGTGGTGCCTTGTGACGGAGCACTCCGCGGCTGGTCTCTTCCCTGGTGGTGCACCAGACTTCATTTTCTTCGACGACGAGATCATCTCTACTCTTGGCAAAGACCCGACGTGCATCCACCACCAGGAACAACTGCCCCCGCCGGAGCTGCTCTCCACAACAAGGTACCGTGTCCGCCTGGCTTCCCTTTCGATCGGTTCGAGTGAGGTGTCTTAATCCTCTCTGTTCCGTTGGGTCGCCTCCAAGCTTTTCTCATCCTTTGTTCTGAACTGGTTCAACCTGCCGATAACAATTTGCTATACAGACTTGAATGCATCTCCACTAGAGACTTTTTGGGACATCGCGCCTTGCCTCTCTCCGAGTGGGCCTGGCCTCTGACTTTTATGATCTATTGCGATTCGTGCCTTCCTGCCTTGCATTTTATCCGCGTAGGATTGAACTGTGTTGACTGCATAACCTGCCTATCTTTTTCTCTCCCGTTCTAACTAATATTCGAGTGTCATCTGGGTTGAGGTATACACCTCTGTCTGAAAATAAGTGATACCGGTAGAACCTAGAGTTGTCGCAATATTACTAGGGGGATTGATCGTTTTCGGCTTCGTAGAGTAATTGTGTTTGATTTGTTTGCCGTGATTTGCCTTAGTGTTTTTCATAGATGTTCTGTTATAAATAAATGCCTTAATATCTTTACACTAAGCCTCGTTGCGTGTTTGCTTGTCTTGCTGTGAAGAATTGTCCTATTTTGTATACTCCACATACTGCTCAACTTTTCTTGAGAGAAGTCTGACTGCTCAGCCACAGCTACCACGTGAATCTGTGTGGTGCAGAC